>NC_141093.1:32685993-33220993 GCF_041138505.1 Cibotium barometz
CACATCGGAAAGTCGCACCCACATCGAAAAGTTGCATTGGCAGCTCAAAGGCAAGACAATCTCTCAGCATTTCATCCATAAATCATCACGTTGTAACAGAAAAACTATTCAACTCTATTTTGTTAGATTTATGTCATTTTGAAGGTTTGGAGCTGAAGATGTTTGCTTGGGCCACTCCTTCTCGTCAAGGGTAATGTTGCATGCAAAAAGCCCCATCAATCTCCACTCATATGAGCTCAATTTGATACTCCACTCTCTGCTAAACCCCCATCAATCTCCACTCATATGAGCTCGATTTGATAATCCACTCTTTGCTCCTATTAATCATAATAATTAAGGCTTAATTAGTATCATTAATAATAAATTAGCTATTATGAGCAAAAATTAAGGTTGTAAATCATAAGTTGGGATAGTATTTAACAATTGCAAACACTTACTTGCATTTAAATCACTTGATTGCTTGATTTTGTACTTGAAAACCTTGTGCATCACCAACCTTGAATGAGAGTAGACACTGGCAAGTGAGTAGTACTCATTTCTAAGACCCTCACAATGGCAATAGGCACTTCATCCATTAAAAGGTTTATTGGGGAAGAGTTTCACACTTGGCATTTGGTAGACACAAATGAAGTACCTCTTAATGCACAAAAATCTGGAAGATTGTTAAAGAACATGCACCTCATGACAAAACTGATGAGTGGGTAGAGAAAGATGAGAAAGCATTGTACTTATTGGGTTACATTTGGGGCCTAATCTCATTCACCACATTCATCACAAGAATAATGCCAAAGATGCATGGGAAGAGTTAAACAGTGTTTTCAAGACTAAAGTAAAAAATCAAGAAATTCATCTCAAAGTTGAGCTTTATGGGTTCGAAATTAAGTTCAATGAGTCACTAGCATAACATGTTAGTAAAATGAAGGGCATCATGACCCAATTGGAAGGCATAGATACAAAGGTAGGAGAGAAGGATGCATTAGCAATTATGTTGAAGAACATGCCATTGGAATATGATGCATTAGTGACCACATTAAAGAATCTTCCATCACCCACATTTGACTGATGCATCTCATCACTTCTTGAACAAGAAAGTAAGCTAAAGAATCAATTGCAAGGGACAAAACCACCAAGAAATGCTTCCACTATGGAAGGATGAGACACTACTAAAGTGAATGTAGACTCAAGCACAAGCTAAGCTGTGGACACTACATAACACAAAGAAGAAGATTGTAGATCCAACAAGAACCAAGAAGTCAACTATGTGGAGCCTTCATCAAGCAAAGAGGAGATCTCCAACAATAAGCTCTTCTAAGAGCTACATTAATAAAACCTCGCTACCCAAGACATTGAAAAAAAGGTCACTAAATCAATAGACCTAAATTATATTATTTCCACCACACTTCACCACCTTAAGTAGCCCTGTTGGCACTAAGGGGACTTATAGGAAATCACACCTTACCACCTTAAGTTGCTATGTTGGCACTAAGGGAGGGTGATGACATGTTGTAACACCTCACATCCAATCACCTTGCAGAAGCCTATCCTCCATCAAGGCACCAAGGGGGGGTGTTGAGATTTGTGGTGCCTTGTGCACTAGAAGAGGTAGGGAGTGAGTACGCCTAGCATTGGAACCACATCATCAAAGTTATTATTGTTGAGATAGTAAGCTTAACTAGTGTTATGGATATTGATGACTTGCCTGGTCCATAGGCATCTTTGCATCTTGCACAAGATGCCTAAGGATTTGGTTGTGTTCCTATCAACAAGCTTGACCCACAAGGCTTGTGCTTATGATAAGTGGTGGACTTCCCCGGGCCTCCTTATAACCCTTCTTGATTATGATGACACTAGCACCACCATCCAAAATTATGGAGATCGTCATTCCTTTGTACACAATATATAATATGATGCCTAGGGGTTGGTTGTGTTCCTATCAGCAAGCTTGACCCATGAGGCTTGTGCCTATGATAAGCGGTGGACTTCCCCGTGCCTCCCAATAACCCTTGTTGATTATGATGACACTAACACCACCATCCAAAATTATGGAGATTGTCATTCCTTTGTACACAATATATAATATGATAGGTAGCATGAGTGTTCATTTTATCACTTCCAAAGCAATATCCTAGCGAAACTTTTGGTTGTCCTTTAGTTTTGGTTATGGATAGAGGGTGCTTAATGAGATTTGACTCTTCCTTCTTAGGTTCACGATGATCATCGAAGTGGGCTCTTAGGCTCCCATTCATCCAATCATATAAGTCTCTCCAAAGTTAAAAATTTCCTTGCAAAAGAGAACTTATATCAAAACTCAAACTTATGGAGATAAGAAAATTATGATGACTGATATGTTTTATGGGTGATATTTACTCTCTTGCTTGATTTATACACACTCCAAGGTGGGCTAGGATCCTACCAATGTATAAGGGATATTCATTGATCCTTCCCTAAGAGGTAGTACCTCTAAAGGGAAAAAAATAAATATGTCTCACTAATCATCTTAGAGAAAATATTGTGATGACTATGATGCCCCATGGAAGGCCAACTTTCTCCTTCCACAAAGCCCTCCTTCACTATATCTAGTAATATGGCATCTTGTTGAATTGGTTCTAGAGACAGAGGCTCTTGAACTGATCCTTTTATAGCCTCTTAAGAATAGTTATGGATTTGTCTAAGGCTTTTAGCAAACTCTAAGGTTTCCTCACATTGGGTCTATGATTGGTTTTAGGATATAGGATTTGGGATATGCTCAGATAGGGTCAATGATTTGTACATGACCACTTGCTCAGGCAGGGTCAATGGTTTGTACTTGACCACTTGCTCCAATGTTGGCTCTAGTTTAGCATGTATACCTTCCAAGGTCTTGGCCTTGTTTTATTCACTCTTTCTCCAACATGGGGTTGGGGTACTCTTTGAGTTTCTTTAAAACCTACAGAATCCTTTTCCTTGGGAAGAGGGTTTATGCAAGAGATCATTTAGTTTAGCTTGCACACCTTCCTTACAAGCTCTTGGGCTTGTTTTATTCACTCTTTCTCCAACACATGGTTGGGGTGGTCTTTGAGTTTCTTTAAAACCTACGGGCTTCTTTTCCTTGTGGGAAGAGTAGGTTTATGCAAGAGATTGATTGTTCCACAAGGGCAACACATTCAGAGCTCTTGTTGAACCACTTTCAATAGTTATGGTGACGTTTAATCGATTATGCATTTTGTTTATGTGTGCTCTTTGGGGTCATCTTCTTTTAGACCTTTGGTTCTGGTTCATTAGCTTTTTTAGGGACTACTACAGCATTTGGGGCTTGTGCATTAGGCTCTCTTGTTACTTGCCTTAAAGTTGAAGCCTAGGCTTTTTGCTTATTTGCAACCTTGGATGTTCCCTTGACTACCCTTATCTTGGCTTATAGCCTTGTGATGGCATTAAGGGGGACTATATGAACAAGTCTTCCTTGGATGATCACAAAAGGGTATTTTTGTTGGTGAGCATTTTTGAGCAAGCACTTTTTGATGTTTAGGTGAGCGGTTTCTCTCTCTACACTTCCTTCCCTCGATCAGCTCTCTATGGTCTTGCACATTACGACTCATAGTGACAATAGAGGAGAGGAGTGGATGGATACAAGATCATTATACACATTGCAACTCATTTACAACTATCAATGTATATCAAGTTATAACTACCATTGCAACTCGTTTACAAAGTCACCATATTATGATCTTAAACTTCCATTTTATATTCCCTAGCAAACTTACAAGGCCACAACATTACATGGCAAACACCTACGACGTGACATGATCATTTGTACTTCTTTACAAAGATACCATATGAAAGCATTTTGGGCCTCAACTATTATCTTCACCTTTTTTGTCTACCCTAGCTTGCGAATGAAGATGGAAACTCCAGCTCTTAGAGGATCATCCTTTGCCTCTTCAATGATGCCGAAAGCTCTCCACATCCCAATGGCTAAAGCTGCTTTCATGTCTACCTTGTTCTTGTCTGCAAGGTCTATAGCTTGGCATGTTTTCAGCTTCTTGTAGAGCTCATTTACTTCAGATGTTATTGTCCATGCATCCAAAATGGCATCCGATCTGGGTCCCTTTTCTTTGAGTTGCATGAAAGATTGAAGAGCTTTACTTAAGGTGGTTGCAAACGTTGTAGTATTAGAGGGATTACTAGATGAAGCCATAACCATAGAGTTCCCAAGGACTCTGTTGCAATATGAAGATATAAGGGGAGAGTGGTATGGGATGTGTCTAGAAGAAGAGTGTCTAGAAGAACATGGCAATCTCTACTATTTTTATAACTTCAAAAATAATAAAAATTTACTTTTTCGAGCACTAGAATTCTTATTTTAAGCATAACAAAAAATACTTTAATCACAATTGTTATTGTGTTAATGTCTCCATCATACTCTCTCTCTCTCTCTCTCTCTCTCTCTCTCGTGTTGTTGAGATCTCACTCCAATTGCATCATCTCTCTCAAAAATCTAAGCCATGAAACAAGCAAAAAACATGGCCATTGTCATAATATGAGTGAACAACAATAATTTCTAAAACCAATATATTTCAAACATTACAAGCTACTAAAATATATCAGTATGGACGTCAGACTCCCCGGTGGAAGAAGGGAGGTGGTATGGGGTAGGGACCTCTACCAAATGGTGCAAGTGTGGGTGGAAAAAGTGGCCTTCCAAATCAGGCCGTGGTGCCCATGAGGGAATTGCAAATGACATACACTACTTCTCCACCACCTAATACACAGCCATTAGAAAGGTCTAAGAAGCCAATACAAGAAGTAGGAGAGCTTCTCCACCATGCAAGGCAAAAAAAAGAAAGAGTTAAGATACTTTATACCTGTACAAGAGGCATCGTGATGTGCATGGTAGGTGTGGTTACTGGGTCAGGATCCAAGGTAGCATGCATTTGTTCTTTTCACCTTACAAATCCCTTCTCAAAATGAGACTTCTTGTAAGATTTTAGGGCATCCATGATACCTACTCTATAGTCTTCTATGGCTCTAATGTGATGCCAGCTACTACAAGTGAGCCCACCTCCAGCTTCGCGTACAATTTGAGCGTGTACTCGGTCAATTAGAACCAGTACACACGACGATGGATCCACATGAAGAAGGCTCTGTTGGATGGCAGAATCTGCGCATCCCTCATAGCAAACTCGCCACCACCAGCCAATATGTCAAGCACCATACATTTTCTGCATTGTAAACAAGCATTAGATTTCTAATAACTTTTAAAAAAATGTAATACATCAAGAGAGTTTAAGATCTTACTCTTCATTTGAAACATGTGCTCGAGAAATCTTGGCTAGCTTCGGCGTAGTGGATTTGCTAGCCTTTTCACCCCACCCTTGGTACAAAATTACTTTTTAAAGAACTCTTTCCCACAGTTGGGGTTGGCAATTTGTGCAAGCTCATGTCCCCTTTTAGTGAAGAGTGTCTCCGTCTCCTTTAGGGTATCCCTATAGTTCTTGTCAAATAAATCTGCATCCATCATGTATTCTCTACTCCTTCACTTAGGCAAGCCATTAATCTTGGCTTGGAACGTGGCATCAAATTCCGATTGCAATGCGTTTATACTTATTTAAGAAATGTACTTCAAATTGAAAACATTAAGAAATATATTTCGAAACTGCAATGCGCACACACCTTGAAAACTAATTGCGACAAGAGTGCCATGGGAAGCTTCAACCACTTGGATCTGTTGGGTCCCCGATGAGTAAGCGCTTTCTGGATCCATGCATGATCAATATCACACAATGTTTCTTCATTTCATATACACATTGTACAATGCACTTGTTGATCATACGCAGCACCAACAAGAACTCCGCCTCCTCTTCCTTAAGGAACCGGAGCACTCTGCAATTCACCTTGGGAATCCTCTCTTTTTCGACTCGATTGGTATTCACCCATTCTTGCCAAGCTTTGAGTCGATGGTTTAACCATCTAAAAAAACTCGACAAATACATTAAAGAAGTTGGCACTATGAGGTTGCATTACGAAGTTTCTACATCAAAGAAGTTGCATTATGAAGTAATGCCAACATTATTACAAATCTCAAAACTTAGTAGGAAAGACACTCATAAGTTTCTACGACAAGCAACCATTGATTGGGCCGTATTCCTAATTAATTGCTCGTTCTCATCCATTTAATGACTCTGTATGTCCTCCAATAAGCAACTGCACTTCATATTTTAAGCTCAAACATATATATTGTTACCAAGTTGTTCTCCTTTCCTTGGATTATTTGCTTCAATTCCAATAATAAACTCCTCGAAATCTCTCTAGCTTGGTATAAGCCAGGATTAATTAAATCATGGCGTGGTCATGACACGTAAATAAACACAGAAGTGGGCACTTGGTGCTTGAGGAAGGGGTGCTCCAAGAGGGAGTGCTTGATAGAGGTTTAGGGTGGAGGGGACGCTTAAGGAGGGCGCAAGAGGAGGTGGAGTGGAGGGCGCGAGAGGAAGGCCGAGAGGAGGGCACAAGAGGAGGGCCGAGAGGGCTTAGGAGGGTTGAAATAGCACGCATGGCCTCCACGTGTTGGGCCCACAATTGTGGGCCTCACACGCGCTGCCACGTGTGAGGCCCGAGTGCGAGCATTACACGTGTAGTGTGCCCTGCATGTGGCACCACATGCATGGCACACCACATGCATGGCACACTACATGTGGCTGCCACGTGTAATGCTCACACTCGGGCCTCACACATGGCAGCGACATGTGAGGCCCACGATCGTGGGCCCAACAGTCCATGTGGCAAGCCTTTAGTTCGCACACAGGGACACGTGGTTACAGGTGGCACATCCACGTGTAATGCCCAAGCACAACACATGGACTGTTTAGTACACATGGCGAAGCCACGTGTAATGCCCGAGTGCAGGCATTACACGTGGCATAGCCACGTGGGCTGTTTTGTCCACATGGTGTGGCCAAGTGTGATGCCCGTGCGCTCGGGCATCACACCTAGCCAATCCACGTGGACTGTCCATGTGGTGATGCCATGTGTAATGCCCGCTCATGATGCGAGCACTACACGCAGCGGCCTCGTGGCCTTTGTCGCCCGAACGACAAAGGCCACACAAGCCACGCAGCAAGCCACGTGGGCGATTGTGCAATGGCTATTGAGGGCTCACAAAAGAGCCCTCAATAGCCTCTTGCCTCTCTCTCTCTCTCTCTCTCTCTCTCTCTCTCTCTCTCTCTCCCCCTCTTCCCCACATAACTTGCTCCCCCTCACTCTCCCTCTCTCTCTCTCTCTCTCTCTCTCTCCCTCGCTCCCTCTCTTGTGCCCCTCCCTTGCTGGCCCTCCTCTTCCCCTCTCTCCCCCTGACTCGCCCTCTCTCTCTCTCTCTCTCTCTCTCTCTCTCTCTCTCTCTCTCTCTCTCTCTCTCTCTCTCTCTCCCCCCCCCCTTGCTCCTCCACTCTCGCTCGCCCTCCTCTTTCCCTTGCTCCCCTCGCTCTCTTAACAAAGCCACCGTCTCTCTCTCTCTCTCTCTCTCTCTCTCTCTCTCTCTCTCTCTCTCTCTCTCTCTCTCTCTCAACTCCTCTGACAGAGTCGAAATCTCTCTCACTCCCACCACAAAGAGACGTCTTTCCTTTCTCAACAAGTGCGCCTCAATAGTTGGGAGTGGTCTCAACGGTTGGAATGCCCTCAAGCAATAACGGTCCTCACTTGCCCTCAACTTTGAAGGAAGAGTTCTCAATCATCAAAGGTCTCCAGGTATACTTCATATAGATAGCATAACAATTCTAGTAGCATCACATGTAATTGGAATAAAAAATTAATGCAATTTAAATACTAATTTAAGATAATTGCAGCACATGTTGAATGACAAAAGACTAATTTAAGAAGTATTGATGGTAATATGAATGCGTATTCAAGACAAAATGCCTCCACACAGACTCGTCTGTAATTGAAGGGTTCACCGGATTGCAAGATGAGATCATTCTCTCACAAGATGTGGGCATATCACAAGTGACCACATCAAGCAAGGTGACAAACACCTCAAAATTGGAGCTGACTATGGAAGTTGGTTCTTCAACAGCCGCCGACAATCGTGGGCATATCACAAGTGACCACATCAAGCGAGGTGACAAACTCCTCAAAATTGGAGCTGACTACGCCGACAATCGTGTAGCCACCAATAGTGCCACGATTATAAAAGAAGAGTCTGTGGGCATATCACAAGTGACCACATCAAGCGAGGTGACAAACACCTCAAAATTGGAGCTGACTATGGAAGTTGGTTCTTCAACGGCCGCCGACAATCGTGTAGCCACCAGTAGTGCCACGATTATAAAAGAGTCTGTGAAAGAGAGTTTCGACCAAGTGGTTGATTGACACATCTTTACAAATTGGGTGGAGGACCACTTGGTCGACAACCAAAACCGCCTTCCTAGAGTGCCGCTTTATT
Source organism: Cibotium barometz (assembly GCF_041138505.1). NCBI lineage: Eukaryota > Viridiplantae > Streptophyta > Polypodiopsida > Cyatheales > Cibotiaceae > Cibotium > Cibotium barometz. The sequence continues at coordinate 32,694,407 of NC_141093.1, forward strand.
ACCTCCTTGCAAACCCAGCAATCTACACACGAACAAGGATTATGTCGAGGGGCTGTTAGAAGCATCGAGGAGAGAAAGTGCTAATTGACAATGGTGGGATTCATTCTCACAGAGGGATTCCTAGGCAAAGCCCCCATTCCATTCGACCGTCGAAGTGCAATCGGCCACGATCTATCATTGTTAGGTGAATTTGACACGATATTGGAGGAGACCGAAGGATGGAAACATATGGTTGTTGGCAAGATGTTCGTTGTTTTTGGGATGGAAACCATCGACTCAAAGCGTCGAAGTGCAGTCGACCACGATCTATCATTGTTAGGTGAATTTGACATGATATTGGAGGAGACTGAAGGATGGAAACACATGGTTGTTGGCAAGATGTTCGTTGTTTGGGATGGAAACCATCGACTCAAAGCTTGGCAAGAATGGGTGAATACCAATCGAGTCGAAAAAGAGAGGATTCCCAAGGTGAATTGCAAAGTGGTCCGGTTCCTTGAGGAAGAGGAGGCGGAGTTCTTGTTGGTGCTGCGTATGACCGTCGAAGTGCAGTTGGCCATGATCTATCATTGCTAGGTGAATTTGACACGATATTGGAGGAGACCGAAGGATGGAAACACATGGTTGTTGGCAAGATGTTCGTTGTGAAAAAAATAAAAAAATTTAATATATATTTATTTTTTTAGAATTTTTTTTATTTTTTTAAATAATAAAAAATATAACTAAATTATAATGATCTAATAAAAAACAACCAACTTGCTTAAGGGTCTTAATCACCATTCAGTACTTGTGTACTCCCTACCTATTGTACCATTCTTTTTTATTCTTGTGTACTTCAGTTTTGCTTCTCTTTACAATGAGTTGCACAATCACATTCCCATCTTCTAAGAAAGAACCGAGTTTCATTAATGGACGGGTTGTGGTGAGTACAAAGATTTTACATGAGCAAGTAGCTTCCCACTCATTTTGTGGATTGCAAGCCTTAGTAAGTATTGAGACCCAAGAGTTGCACATCGCTCTCTCGAGACAACCTCTAATCATGAGGGAGATGAATTCTCCATACTCGAGGACTCTCTATCAGCCAACTACTCGGCAATAGTTGATTCTTCATTGAAGTCAAACCCATAACCAATAGCCATCTTAGATAGCCCGCGCCCAGAGGTCTTCTAGCTCTGAAGAATGTGATAGCTTTATGTAATCCCTTTCAAGATAACAAGGATACCGATGTATCAGGCTCCTTCAGTGTTGCAAGAGGACAAGGTAAGAGCAATTTAGAATACCTTTTCAGCATGAAGAAGGGAATCACAATAACAAAGATTTTGCTAAATGTCAAAGATGTTATCAAGGCTGTGGAGATTCCTAGACAATACAGAGGTGATATTGCATGAGAACACGCCCAGGAATGGACTCCATGGAGCATAAGTATGATCCCCACTGGTGGTCAAATCCACAAACCTCTAACATTGCCTTTCCTGGAGTATATCGGGGTGAAGCCATTGTCTAGGTAGTTTGAAGTGTAATAATGAACTTTGCCCACGTCTAAAGAACCACAGGGTGTCAAATATATCACATTTTACTGGAAACATGCTAAAGGCACCAATAACTAGAGAGGAGTGCAGCAATGTGTCTGGGAAGCTCCTTTGCCATTATTGCTCAGTTCCAGTGATGTGCATTGCTACATGCAACTTCTATTATGTGATGCCCTTCGACGAGACGATGAGCAGATTAATGATACATATTGGCACCCATCAACATAATGTACGTGCAGGCACATCAAAGGCACTAACTGATAGGACTAGGCAAATGGTGTCCAGGGTGCTAGGGGTGGATCGCACTGTGGGCAAGGAAGGTTCAAATGTGTGGCAAAAGAAATTGTCATGGCAGCACTAGTGCAAGAAGGTGGTTCCTCTCATTTCATTGGGGAACAAGAGTTCATCAACATTGTAGAGGAGATGGGACCACTAGTGGAAGACAACTGGTATGCTAATTTGGTTGGTAAATTTGGTAGGTATTAAATAGTTATTAATATCTTGATAAGATGCATTGTAATATTTGAACAATTTATTTTTTAGGTTATGGAGGTTAGTTACTGCAGCCTAGCAAGGCCCTTCAAAGGAGAGTTTTGGCTTGGATGCACTGAAGCGAGAGTGCACTTAATTACAACTTCTTCCATGGAAGCAGGTTCCCAGGTCAAGGGTCCTCAAAAGTGCTATGTTTTCAAGATGTCCACCATTGGATCCGCTTCAGGGTTGGATTTGGTGAATAGAATGCGATGGACCGACTCTGGCAACTTGCAACACACGTGGATATAGTTTGACCACACCCAACGAACATTAGATTGGGTGACCATGGCTTGTCATGTATATGATCCAAGGTAGACAACTGCCAATGTAGAGTATCTGTTATTTGTAATCATCTCCTAAACACCAGATTGAGTTGTAAAAGGGTAGACACTACCCTTGAATCCCTGAAAATGATGAAAAAAATTCTCTAGTGGTGGGCTTAATTGTAATTTGGTGAGTCCATGGTTTTATTAATGAATCGTTTGAGCATGTCTTGCTAGAGGAAGTACAGAAAGGGTACGAACACTGTTCGCTTACTTTGTGCCTACACCCCAGAGAACAAGCGAGGCCCATAGTAGTAAAGATGTTGGTTTTTGCATTTTTGTATTTGGAAGGTGTACGTGAATGAACTTGGTTTTATTTTTAGTTTGAACCAATAACCCCAATGTAGAGGATGTGATGTTAGTTTTTGCATTTTTGTATTTGGTACATGAATGAACTTGGTTTTATTTTTAGTTTGAACCAATAACCCCAATGTAGAGGATGTGATGTTGACATGTGTTTATGTGTTCACTCCTGCCGAAGTAATTATGTCATGTTTCTCTCTCCAATTTGCTTCGCCTCTCTCTCTTCATGGAGGGGGGGTTGGAATTTCTGTAATTGGAAGATGTACATTAAAAAACTAGGTTTTATTCTCAGTTCAAACCAATAACCTCAGTTAAGGGGGACTATATAAATAAGTCCTTCTTGCATTCTCAATAGGTTGTCTCCTCGAAGTGGTAAACAAATGCTTATACAAATAGGGGTGATTGCCACTTTTTGTTGTGAAAATCCTTGTAAGCATGGTTAAATTTACACTTATAACATGTGCCTCCGTAAAGAATTATGTATAGGATTCTAAGTGCTTGGGGAACTCATGGGATTTAGTGTAAGCATAGTCAAATCCGCACTTATCACACATGCCTCCATATAAAGAATTGTGTACGGGATTTGCAGTGATTGGGAAACTCATGGGATTTAGTGGGATTTAGTGTAGGGTCTTTATGAGGAAACTCTGGCACGGTGCAGGCCTTTGCATCAAATTATTACATATCGATGACCTACGTACCATATTATTGAGGTCTCTCACTCTTTACTATACCATGGCTTTAAATAGAGAGACGTAGTCTATGGGTGAAGTACCCATGGGATCATATAGTTGGTATGGGTCTTGTTATTCATCAGACTCATAGCTTTCTTGTTTCTAAGTTTTGTTAAGCCTATTTTGGGTTTAACAAAACATCTCTTCTCTACATATGAGGGGGCGCTTGTAATAAGTGTCATGAACAACACTATAAAATGTTGTATTATAAGAAAAGTTAGCCAATGGTCACACTTGCTACTACAAGAATTTGGGTGCCCAAGTGTGAATAAGGATCATACGTATATTTAAGTAACTTTTTCTCATAACCAAGGGACAATCCCCCTTTGTGCTACTTTTTGTCTACTTGCTTTCTTATGCTATAGCCTTGTAGGAGAGAGTTGAAAGTGGTATGCATGATTCTTGGTGCATGTGCCTCTTGTCCATTGTGTGAAGGCGTATGCAAAGCTCCTTATAGTGATCAACAAGTGGGATTCAGAGGAGAAGAAGCTAGCACATAGTTAAACTTGTATTCTTCAAGAGACATCAGCTCGAGAATTGATAAGTCCCCATGATAGCATGACTTGATGTTTGAGCAATCACACAAAGAGCGGAATAAGCCATAACATTTTTGGTGCCACTATTGGAGAAGCAACCGGTTCTTTTTCTACTTTTTTCCAACACTACTCACCTTAAGCCCCTTTTCCCAAAAAACATAGCTTCTTGAAGCAATGTGTGTGGTAGAGAAGTGGATAAGGCTGGAAAAGAAAGGAGAAAGAGATGAGAAAACTAGTAAATTTTTCACTTTTTTGTTATTGATTTTTTATTTGTATGTACTAAACAAGCTAAGAAAACCATTAAAAATTATCATTTACATTTATTTCTACATTGCAAGACCTATGATTTGGTCTGTCCCCATACATCAGAATGTATAACATCTAATGGTCTTGCACTAACGTGCTTTTCATGTGGGAAAGCATATTTGTCCTACTTACCATGCTGGCATACTTCACATACTTTGTGCTTTGTGCATACCATCAATCTTAAACTTTGGTAAACCTGCAATAATATTTTAGGCCTACATAGACTTCAGCTAATGTGTATATTCACATAACCAATTTGAATATCCACAATGACGTGTAAACATGGTTACCTTCACCTCAAGCATGTTAACATCCAAAGTAAGCATCATGCCATTTTTGTTACCCTTTGTAACCAAGTGGCATTGATTTTTGAAGTCTTATATAAATCACCCTTGAGGACTGAAACTTTTGTAGACTTTCTCAACCATATGTCCAACAAAAACCAAGTTTTTTATAATATTAGGAACATGAAGTACATCTATGAGAGGTACTTCATTTTGCCATTCTACATAGACAATGGCACTTTACTAACATGCACAATGGGGTACATACTATCATCACCTGCTTTCACATACCCTGGTTTTTTCATTTTCTTCATATCTAAAACCACTCACCACCATGATTGGTCATGTGGCTAGAGGCACCAAAATCCACAAACCAACCATCTCCTGATCCTGGCATATATCCTTTCATGGCATCACAAATAGCTGCTCACTTCTATCATCAACATGTTTACTTGATTATACATAGTTGCCTCAGCTTTTCATATCATTCTACTTTTTATAGTAGTCCTTTGCAATGTGCCTTGGTTTGCCATAGCAATAGCACTTCATGTATTTGCCTTTTTATTTCTTTACTAACCACCTCAACCTCTCTATCTCCCCCTGGATGTATAAGATTGATTTTCTTGTCATTGTTCTTGCTTCTGGTTTTAATTTCCAAATCGATCACCATAGGGTCCTCTTGATGAAAATTTGTCTATATCTAAGTAGAAGGCATGTTCACCTCGATTAACCTCCCCTAATATTTATCTCCTCATGGATGAGGACAACAATCAGTTCTTAAAAATCAAGAAAAATCTCTCAAAATCCAATGGAGGTCTAAAACTTATTATATTCCTTGCCAAGACCATTCAAGGTTATCCGATACATATCATTATCTTTAGGGATCCAATAGAAGCAAGGGCACCTGTGCAAGCCCTTTAACCTTCACCAAGTAATTATTTATACTCAACTTCCATCTAGTCACATTATGTAGTTCCTACTTTAGCCGGATCTTTTGAGCTATTTACTATACATCACCAAGGATATTCCAAGTCTCCTTAGGCATTTATGCTTAAACATATACTATTTACTATACATCTTCACCAAGGGTGTTCTAAGTCTCCTTAGGCATTTATGCATCTTGTATGTGCACAATCATAGAGTCTGTAATAACCAACATAGCACCTTTATGGCTCTTTCATGTTATGCTTTATATGCCTACTACACCTGCTATGGGGTAGGATTTTCTTCACAATCTTTGGCTCCTTGTCATCACCTGTGATGATAAACTCCCAATATCCTTTTTGTTTTTTATGCCTAGAAATTATTCTTTTCTAGCTTCTCAAGGGTTCATAATTTGTTGCAAAAGTTGTTAGACATCTTTACCAATAGTAAAAACTTGCCACATTATGAAGTTCTTGCTTTAGCTACCTACTTTCAAGCTGTTTATTATACATCTTCACCAAGGTGTCCTAAGTCTCCTTAGGCTTTTACGCATCTTGTACATGCACAATCATAGATTTTGTTGCATTGGATGGACAACTAGTGTAGCACCTTTCTATCTCTTTCACACCATGCTTTATATGCCTACACTTGCAGTGGGGTGGAATTTTTTTCAGCAATCTCTGGCTCCTTGTCATTACTTATGATAAACTCCCAGTATCCTTTTTGCATAAGAAAATTAGATATCTTGAATTTCTAAGCATGGAAATTATTCTTGTCTAGCTTCTCAAAAACTCACAATTTGTGACAAGCTATTAGACATCTTTACCTAGCAGTAACTTGCCAAATGCTTCTTGCACTTATAGCATACCTATAATCTCTAACATAATGGTACTATAAACATGTTATATTGTAGTTGTATGTGGAACACTTACACAAACCTATATCCACCAACTTCTTACAAATCTCAAATTCTCTACCACTAATTGTTCTACAACCAATTTTTTGTCGCACCTTTGCACTTAGCCAAAATTTAGACATATATACTCAAAATAGACACTTCCATAGAATGGCCTCAAAACCAAATTCTAAAATCACTAAGGTTTGTCAGACCTTGCCTACACAATATAATGTCCCTTTGCTTAATCGCCACAAAGGGTGTCTCAAGGCGTGACTTGTTATTATGCTTGCCTTCTCTTCTTACTTGCCTCCTTGAGCTCTTTATAGAAACCGACGCTCTAATATCATGAGAAGAATTTAGGGGAGAGCATGAGCTTCTTGAGCTCCTTGCAAAGCAAACACACACACTGAATTTTCTTATGTTCTCGATAACCATAACATAAAGAGATAAGAGCACGTACTACAAGGAAAAGTAATATCCTACTTTAACATACAACCATAACATAAAGAGATAAGAGTACATACTATAAGGGAAAGTACTCTTTTACTACAGCGTACTATAAGGGAAAGTAATTTCCTACTCTATAACATATAAAAAGATCGGTCCATAGTGTGAACCTAACTACATGAACTAACGATATAACTATGCCATAACTTTAGTACACTAAAGTAGTTGTTGTCACTCACCTTGAAACCACTAGCGGCATATCACTCATAATCTAACCACCACCACCATTGGTGTAAGTGCGGAAGCTATCACCTAGGCAGGTCATCAATGTCTGCAATACTAGTTAAGCTTGATATCTCAAAACCTAATTGGCTAGAGTTTAGCCCTTTTGGTTTTACTTCATAATATATGCATAAATGTACTTCACATATGTATTATGAGATTAAGAATTGTATAAGAAATAGGACCTTGGGTGCCCTATTGTGTAAACACTCTTATGGCCTCATATACAAGTTAGTTTCTCTCATAATGCAACACACTCTCCCATTGTATAATTGAGTCTTACTCTTGCTTCTACTCTATCCTTATGCTTATGTAGCTATCATCATAGATATGAGAGAGAGAGAGAGAGAGAGAGAGAGAGAGAGAGAGAGAGAGAGAGAGAGAGGTGATTACCAATGGACAATAAAAGAGTTAGCATGACAATGAATCAAGAATATATGATAACATAGAGCTCTTTGAAAAATGAGAGGGTTGCATCCATTTACAACATATTGACAAGTTACATGTTGTGTCTTGCTTTGTTTGCCTCTGTGAATAAGAGAGTGAGTTCTGAAGAGAATCGGAGCAAACTAGAACATAATTAGCACCTGTGCCAAAGAGCTTGACGTGTTTCTATAGTCTTGGGCTTCTTAATTTGTTCTCTAGAGAATTCTATAGCTCAATGTGATCACTTCATCTATTATGAATCTATTTATTTAGTCATTTTTAATTTAAATCTATTGTGAATCTATTTATTTAGTTATTTTTATTTTTAAACATACAAGAAAAGCTAGCTAGATACATTTAAAAACATAGTTACATTTTTTATTTTTTATTTCTAGCTAGATACATTTAGAAAACATAGTTGCACGCAATATATGTAGCTTCATATCTAAGGGATTTTTATGTTTTAGGTATTCTACAAAAAAAAAGGTTTAGGATAAACTTAGAGCTTAGATATGTTTTTTATTTGATTTACATTATTTTTCTTATGATAGAGTAGATAGGTAGGTAAGCAAAGAGATTAGGAAGGACTAATCAAGCAAGCAAAGAATCACAAAGTAAACATCATAAGATACTCTTGATTTTTGCTAACTTTCCACTAATCCATTGGTTTTTTTTACTATTAGAGTCAAGAGATGAAAAATGGTGCATATTGTGTTTTTATTAGTGAAGTCAAGATTTGAAAAATGGTGTATATTCTGCTAATTCGGTTTCATTGAGCTTAAAAACATAATCCCCATGCTTAGCAACCCAATTCAAATATATAACTATAAAAATATAAAAATTACCCAAAAAATCAAGTCTATAAGTTCGATAAAGCTAGTTAGATACATTTAAAAACCATGGCTATATTTTTTATTTTTTATATTTAAACATACAAGAAAAGCTATCTAGACACATTTAAAAAACATAGTTACATTTTTTATTTTTTATTTCTAAACATACAAGAAAAACTAGCTATATACATTTAGAAAACATAGTGCATGCAATATATGTAGCTTCATATGTAAGGGATTTTTATGTTTTAGGTATTCTATAAAAAAAAAGGTTTAGAATAAGCTTAGAGCTCAGATATGTTTTTTTTATTTGATTTACATTATTTTTCTTATGATAGAGTGGAAAGGTAGGTAAGCAAAGAGATTTGGAAGGACTAATCAAGCAAAGAATCACAAAGTAAAAATCATAAGATACTCTTGATTTTTGCTAACTTCTATTGGTTTTTTTTACTAGTAGAGTCAAGAGATGAAAAATGGTGCATATTGTGTTCTTATTAGTGAAGTCAAGATTTGAAAAATGGTGTATATTATGTTAATTTGGTTTCATTTTGCTTAAAAACATAATCCCCATGCTTAGCAACCCAATTCAAATATATAGACTACAACAATTTAAAAAATATTCAAAAAAATCAACTCTATAAATTGCCTGCATTTTCATGCATGTAAACAAAAAAAAATTGGCTAAACACTTGCACTTCATTTAAGAATGTAATGTATTAGCTCATAATAGTCTCTTTTGTTCTGCTAAGCTAACTTCCAAAAAAAACATCCAACAAATTATAAAATTCAAACAATTCAAACAAATCAAAATATATAAAATTCTAACAATTCAAGCAAATCAAAATTCTAACAATTCAAACAAATCAAAATTCTAACAATTCAAACAAATCAAAATATATAAAATCTAAAAGTAGTATCCACTTGAGAAGTGTGTACCAACTCATCAAGGATCATTCAACATAATATGTGCCATGGCCAACCTTGGGGGATTAAATGTGCCTTTTAGGAAACTTGATCGCAATAATTGAAATCTACCAACACTAGAGGTTCATGCCTCAAGTACATCTCACATATACCATTAAGATTTTGCACCCTCCTATTCTCCTAGATCTTGGCCAATCAAGCCGAGTCATAATCTCCTGCATATGCTTAAGCTCAACACTCAACAACTCTTAAAGGCCCCTAGATGCCCAAACTTTAACAATACTGAATAGTCAAGGAAGGGGGGTTGCATAAAGAATGAACGATACTCTAAACTCAAGTTAAACGTGGCCCAAGCAAGTAATCTAGAAGCATGGCCTTGAAACTCATAGGCAAATATGATGGATCTACCAATCCTATTCAAATATGATGGATATGCAACCCCTATGTGAACGATGTGCCATCCATCATATATTCATAGATTGCTTGAAGCTACTTTATTGCAAGCTACCTTGCAATATTTAACACTCAATATCTTAAGTGTGTATGATGGATAGTTGTCTACAGTCCCATTGAGAATGTGCACTATGTAAAAGCATCCAAGATGTGAGAAAAACCAAAGAAATCCCATAGTAAATGATTCTACCCAATGGATGTATGAGAATGTCTTAAACAAAAACCCATAGATGACTAACATACCCCTAAAAGAACTAAAAATACACAAGCTGACAATGTTTAAGGCACCTTACAACAAGGGAAAGAGGCATGTAAAAGACTTAGTTCCAAAAGAGGTAAAGGCTATACACAATGTGAGAGCATGCACCTCAAAAGCTATCGATAAAACTAGAAAATCCACATGCGCAACACTTGTTATTACGAGTGTTTAAAAGAAAATTCATTCTCAAAGCAGGGATAAGAAAATGGGAACCTAATGTTCCAAGGAGAATTAGAAGAGGAAGGAGAATCTAAAGATGAAACACAAACTAAAACCTATCTAAAGATGAAACACAATACAAAACCTCACTTAGTGCCCCTAACAATCTCATCCAAGTTAAGACCACATTCTTACAATATGTGAGGATACGAGGAACATAATAAGCAAGCTTGGGAGAAACTATGCAATTTGAATCGTTACATTTATGATTCTAGATTTGTGGGAAAATCAAAGGACAATCTTGTACTGGTGTACACTTTGGAGTGTTCTTATCTAACTAAAATTGCTTAATGGATGAGAGTTGCTATTTCTCTCCTTACATTTGATGGAATCAAAAACCTTTGGATTATCTTGATGCCAAAAAGAGAGATCCTGTAGGAATTTAATATCTTGAACATCCTTGCAAAAGCTTGTGACTATGATATAGGATACATACAAAGACGAGATTGTGGGCAATTAGGTAGATGCATGTGATACTAATCTCATGTAACATCATAATGTGCTTTTATCTTTTTTCAAATAATACTGTCAAGGATAATCGACTAGAATCTAACATTTTCAATTGTAATAAGAGGCCAATTAGAGTAATTTGATTAAGGAAAGCAACCTGTGCGATGTAATCTAGATTTACTAATATGAATCACTCAAAGCAGCCTTAGCATTACTAAACAAAATGGATGAATCTGCCATTTTGAAATTGGTGCCCTCCCTTGCACTAAATTCCTATGGTACTTACAAAAACACCACCAACAAGTGCTGATTTGAAAATATGCATAAGACAAACACCACATATACTGGTCTTCATGATTAGTGTTAAGCTTAGAGATCAGATCCACATAATTCTACACAAGGAATGTTCAGGCCTTCATGATCAACATTCAGAACGTTCACTGAATTTCTGTGACAGAATGTAGCGGTAAAGCCTTAACTCGAGCATTACAGAGAGAAGTGCATATGCCGAGCATTTTGAACCGCCCGTGTGTGATTCATCTACGAGGTAGAGCACAGGGATGCGCCGCGAGCAGGCAGCGTTACCCCTAATGGCAGAGCTCTCCCCTCGTACTTTCGTTGCACACAAGTGCATAGCCCGTAGCCCCAACTTTCACCCTAACCCTAAGTGGATAGCGGTTCCACATTTGGACGCTGTGTTTACACAGCTCCATTGTGTCTAGAGAGGTTTCACAACCGTCCTCGGACAACGTTGGGAAGAGAAAATGGACACACAAAAGCTACGCATTGTCCATTGTGTCTAGAGAGGTTTCACAACCGTCCTCGGACGATGTTGGGAAGAGAAAATGACCACACAAAAGCTAAGCATTGTCCATTTCTCTCTTTTCATATTGAGTGAAGACAGAGTTCACTCAGAGAGATAGTAAAATTTGGTGTGCATGTGTTGGGCTAAGTTGGTGTAGCTCATAGCCCCGAAAAAAGCTTGTCGGAGACCAGCTAAATATTGTGCCCATGCAAGATTAAGTGGTTAACCTTGTATTTTGATAAGATCGAATCTTGCCTCACCACCCCACTTTAGCCGATGTCATAGGAAAGCTTGTGATCCCCCCCTCCCCCCCCCCCAAAGACGTGCCTAAGCAAGCTCACCCTTGAACAAACTCGAATGCTTTATTTAATGATCTCTTAACAACATTGTAAGTAGGTTGTAACATCTCGAGCAAAGGCAACTTTCATATTAGGTAATGGAATGGGGCACCTACAAGAGAAGCCACCTTAATGTGCGTTACATATAATAACTCTACCTATCAACGTAAGCCCTTGATAGATAGATGGGCAAGCGTCGAAAATGTTTTCTTCTTACGAGCTTAATACATGTGCCATTATTGACTTTTCAACAAATTTAATATACTTAGACTATGGAAAGCTATTATATTTTTTTGAGCCACTTCAACTTTCTAAAGATCTAAGATCTACGGACTCTTCTATTTGGCTAACTATTGTTTATTTCCTCTTATATGTAGGCTGTTACTTATTTTTTGTACACTCTTTTTAATCCCCACCCTAGCTTAGGTGTTTTACATTGTAATCCCTGCCCTCGCTTAGGTGTTGTGTATATGGCCAAAGGCCCATCATTGTAACAAAAGTCGACCCATATAAGGCTTGAATTTGTAATGAGAACATGTTTTGGGCACCCCATAAGTGTAGGCAGCTGGGCAAAGCCCACTTGTATATAAGTGACTTATGGGAGTGTGTAAAGGCACTTTTCATAATACAATCTACAATTATGCTCAAGCTTGGGAGCTCCTTCCTTCTTGTATGTCTTGCATGCTTCTATGTTTATGTTTGTCTCATTAGCTATGGAGTCTTGTTAAGTTGCTTGCTTCATGTGTGAGTGCTTAAATGTGTGTATGCTTGAGGTAAGATTGCTTAATTCTTGCATGTGTGTGTGCTTGATTCTTGCTTAAATGTGTGTGTGCTTGAGGTAATATTGCTTAATTCTTGCATGTGAGTGTGTGCATGCTTGAGGTAAGCTTGCTTGATTCTTGCTTGTGATTAATCAGATGTGGAGTGTGTGATTAAGAGAGAGAGAGAGAGAGAGAGAGAGAGATAGAGAGAGATGGTGTGAGAAGAGAGGAAGCTTACTAGCTTCTCTCTCATAAGTGATTAAACATAAAAAGCACATGGCCAGAAGAAGACAAGATCAGGTCCTACTCAACAACATTTGACAAGAATCCTGCCACACAAAGGGATATCATCATAAGCCAATTACTTCAAATGATGAATGTCGCTTCAATAATGAATCAAATGAGGAACTGAGAATCACCATCTTGTTTTGATGATTAAGTTTATATTCCTCTGGATCCTTCCCTCTTCTCTCCCATTATAAACATCTCTTAGTGTCTCCACTAACAAAAATCACATGTAACCTTGCCGACCGATTGCCAAAAACAAAGTGAGCAAAAAAAAAAGACTCACACAAATATAAAAATGCAATAATTCATAAAAAGCCCCCACCCCGTTAGGAATTCCCAATACACAACTAACCTCTTCATTCATTAACTAGATTTTCTTATTTCCTCCGGAGGAACAAAAACGATCGAACGTCATTCAACATCAAAGCCATCGTCATTAGGAAGGGGGGGGATGTTAATCCAATTCTAGGATTAACAAGAGATACCGCCATTATCTTATATCAAGGAGTCACGGTAGATACACCAAAGGGTCATACATTCAAGATATGAAGCAATAGTGTCCAAAGCTACAACTTGGACCGGTGCTCGTAATGGTGTCATGGAGTATTTATGGTGATTCCTACTTCAAGAGCGTGTGGTAGCAAGTTAGGATGAAGTCCTAAGTGATGTAATTCATGGATATATTATGAGAGTAGTCATTGTGTAATAGCATTAGGCCTCTTATAAGCCTAAAGTGCTCGGCCAGTCATAGTTTAAGTGAGTGTGAACACTTATGGTCATGTATATAAGTGAATTTCTCTCATAATACAACGTACTCTTCCATTGTGTAATTGAGTCTTGCTCTTGCTAATCTCTCTCCCTAATGCATGCTGTGTGTGAGTGAAGTGAAGTGAGAGGAGGGACTCGGACTCGTAGTGCAACATGGCGGTGTGACAACGCTTACGGGCAGGAGACGCGGTGGAATTACTTCTCAAGGAGTTGTAGAGCTTGGAGACCTCAAGGGTAACAAGCTTGGCCATTGGAAAGATCCTCACAATAGTTGTGGTTCACCAAAGATAATCTCTTTTTGGATGTGTTTCAAGGAGGGTTAGGGTGAGCCATAACACCAGCATAGTGCCCTCTTGAAACTCCTTGGTGTGCTTCTGTGAGGATAGCTGGATGTTCGTGATCTAGCACACATCTGCATACCATAATAGTGTCCCTCCTGACACTCCTTGGTGTGCTTCTATGAGGATAGCTGGTTGTTCGTGATTTGGCACACATTTGCGGACCACCTAGTCAATTCCTTGTTTGTACCGAGATCCTACAATCTCAGGGTAGTGCCTTCTCAAGAGAGCCAGTTTCTTCTGCTGATCTCTGCTCATGTTAGCAGCAGGCAGGCAATGTGCCTTCTGTAATGAACTGCAACATGTCAAAGTATCAGTTTCTTTGCATGGGTGTTGACTAAATATAGTAAATAGGTTTGCATCTAGAAAATCACCCCTGTGGGCCACTCTCGTGTGTCTATTCTGTTGAGGAAATTTGCTATTGCATTCTGGTTGGGGGTGTGCATGATGGTGAACTGAAACTCTTGCAGTAGAAGCATCCACCTTGCAAGCTTCCTAGTTAGATCTAATTTATTCACCAGATACAATAGGGCTTGATGATAATCATGGAATACAAAATGATTTCCCAACAAATGATGTAAGAATTTATTGACTGAATAGATCGGTCCCAAGGCTTCCCTCTTAGTGGTGCTCTAATTTTTCTTTGCATTTGATAGCATCTGACTGGTATAATAAATGGGTCTGTACCACCCTTCCTATGTCTATTGCATCAGCACATTACCAATTGCTGTATTAGATGTGCACGAAAACTTAGAACATCTTGTCCCATTTTGGTGGTTGGATGATCTGTGCACTGGGGCAAACATTCTTTTCAGATTATGGAAGGCACCCTTCCGCTCTTCTATCTAGAGGAATTCTACCCCCATCTTTGTTAGGTTGTACAGTGGCTGTGCCACATTGACAAGGTACCTGAGGAATTAGTTGTGCCATTTGATTTGGCCCAGGAATCTGCTGAGTTTCTTTAGGTTCTGTGGTGGATGTAGCTTGTTTGCTGGTCATCTTAACTTTGGCTAGATCTATAGCAATCCCATCTTTGGACACTATGTGTCCGAGGAGTGTTCTACGCTCACCGCCCGCCGTGAACGTGCACTTCATTGGATTCAGCTTTAGTTTTGTCTACCTATATCTTTCCACGCATAGGTATAGTTGGTGGTGTAGATGCTCCCCCCACATCCCAAAGACACTAAAGTCATCTATAAACACACGCATGAATTCAATTAGGTAATCATAGAAAATTTCTTATACCATGCATTGGAATGTTGTAGGTGCATTCCAAAGTCTGAATGTCATGACATTTGACGCAAATCATCCCCACTTCATGATGAATGCGGTCTTCTCCATGTCTTCAGTTGCCATTCTGACTTGGTTGTATCCACTGAATCCATCCAGGAAAGAATAAATTTGGTGGCTTGCCACACTGCATCCAGCATAGAGTCTGTGAATGGCAAGGGAAATGGGTTTGGTATTGTTGCTACATTTAGCTTCCTATAATCCACACAGACTCTGAGTTTGCCATTCTTTTTCGGCACGATCACAATGGGGCTTAGCCAGGTTGCCTTTTCTATTGCTTAAATGAAATCTACTGCAAGCAGTTTGTCAACTTCCTCCTTGACCTGTTTTTGGCATAGTTGGGGTTCATCCTATACCATTGTTGCCTGATTGGCACTGCATTCTCTTTCAGGTTTATTTTGTGTTGGTAGAAGCTTGGGTCGATGTCGGGCATATCTGTGTTGCTCTAGGCAAAGACATCTTTATACTGCATCATCAATTCTTGGAGTTTGTTCTACATTGCTTCCTCTAATTTTGCGCTGAATTTTACTGTCTGTGGTTGCTTCTCGTCCCCAGATTGAGCTCCATGAGCTCTTCTTCTTTGTACACGATGGATTGCTGTTGCTCCTTATCCTTGTAGCGCATTGCTTCCATCCATTCCTTTTGCCCTTTGGTTGATGGGTCTTCTTTGTACACGATGGATTGCTGTTGCTCCTTATCCTTGTAGCGCATTGCTTCCTTTTGCCCTTTGGCTGATGGGTCTTCTTTTTCTGAGGCTTCCACTTCTTTTGTTTGCTCTTCTGATAGTGCTTCTGAGTCATTTGTTGCTACTTCTTTTTTTGACATTTTCGCTTCTCTTGTCTACTCCTCTAACACTACTTCTATGTCAATTGTTGTTGTTGAAACTTCTTACGCTGGCTGGACATTCAGTACTTCAACTTAATATTTAGACACAATCTTTTCTATGTCTAGCTAGAATAGGGATATGAGATGTGGGTTTTCCTTGAGGATCATTCCTCCTCATATTCTTCAATACCTTCCAGCATGTTCAGACCTTCTACATACAATGGTCTAACAGAGCTAGATTGACTTGCCTCTTTGGATTTGTGGAGATTTTCACCTTCTTTCTCCCTTTTCTAATTATGATTTGTTCTCTGTGCCAATCATGTTTGATCTTGCCTTGTCGGACCCAAGGTCTTCCCAACAACATTGGGTATACTCCATCATTTTCCATGCGAAGACTAAGAAAAATGATAGGGAAATCATATCTTATAATTTGAATGTGTTCCTCTCGAACCAATCCTGGGGGCTAGACTCTGTGCTGATCTACCATCTTCGCAACAAAAGAAGTATGGTGATATCATGTGGTACTTGACTCTTATGCCATTTCACATGCTTGAGCCACTTGCCTCTGTGTTAGTAGTGGACCCATATGGTGGTTCTTTGGAAGTTTCTATTGAGCATTCAACAAGACAGGAGCTAACTGGTGGCACCTGAAGAACTAGCTAGAAGACACAGGCCGATAGTAAAAAGCTCGCACACCAACAGTCAGGCACAAACGACAGCACCGACAGCGCACATGCATGCCCATTGTAATCATATTATGTACTTTATTATAACAGTCTGTTAACAAAATGAGTCTTATAATAGTACACAATAGCTAGAAGGGACAAGAAAAAGGGCCTTCCAAGATAGCAAAGAAGGAAATAGTTAGCAGTTAGAAGATAGATCTATAGAGAGATAGAAGGGATCAGTAGCCAGAGAGTTAATCTGGAGCACATAGCATTGTACAAGTCTGTTGGTAATACAAAGCCCTTGAGCATTATTTCATTGTGTAATGTCTGAGCGAGCAAAGAGTGAGAGTGTGAGTATTGTGGTTCTATCTGTGCTTTTTTATTTTTAAGCTGATAGCTAGTGAGTTTTGAGCCTGTTGGGCTTAGGCATTGACATAATTATATTTGTTTGACCAGTGGTGCTATCTTGCCCATCGGACTGACCCACTGACACTTTGGTGATCCTAGTTGCTTTCCATCTCATATCTCACGAAGGCAACATTCTGGCATATAGCAAGACAGCTCATCACCTAGTTTGTGTGGAATCAACAGCAACAGCAACGTGTCCCACTTGCCTGCTGGCAAGCACTCCACACCTCCCCACAATCCATTAGCATCACATGGCTCATCAAGGAGGCAACAACAAGTATCCAACATACAACAATAAGAAGTCTGAAGACCCTGACACCCACATCACAAAGTTTGAGACCGTCTAGAAGGTAAATCACACTCGTGCTAATGTTCCTGTGATGAAAGGAAGCGGGACTAGTTTCCTGGCCACATTTAGGGACATACCCACTGAATGGGTATCCCAATATGATCTGGAATACTTCCACACCTTCCATACACTAAAAGAAGCTTTCCTCAAAAGATTCAGAGCTATCCAAAACTAACTCTGAATTGCAAGACAACCTGTGAAGCTTGAAACAAAAGCTGCTGCCCTAGTAGAAGATTATGCAGCCAAGTTTTTCACTCTACGTGCACGACTCTCTCTAGCTGTCAGTCTGAAGCCATTCTTGTAGACTGGTTCCTACATGGTCTTAATAAAAAACTCAAACCAATAGTGGGCAACCAACATCGATGCCGAAGGCTTTGACGGGCTTGTGGACGCTGCTATAAGCGAGCAGAAAGAAACATAGGATTAGAAAAAAAGTTAAAGAAAAAGAAGAGCAAGAAGTACAACTCTTTAGACAGTGACACCGGCAAACGAGTCGAAATTAGAAGGCTTTGAATTTGAGTCAAAAGTCGAGTTGGAATCCAGACGTAGAGCAAGAAGAGCAACGCAAAGGCAAGAAGGACGAGGTGGATGTCCTGGCCAAAAAGGTGGCAGAGAAGTTCGTTGTGCAATCTAGTAAGTCATCTACCTCCTTTGACTATAGAACGGATGTATTCTGCCCGACATACAAAAATGAAGCCCAAAAAGTTGCATAGAAGCTCACTATGCAATCTGGTAAGTCCTCTACCTCCTTCGACTATAGAACGGGTGTATTCTGCCTGACATGCAAAAATGAAGGCCACTTGAAAGAGGAGTGCAAGATGTAGTCGACTTGCACAATCTACCAAACTTTCACACATCTCTGACAGCCACTGATAGAGCCAACTACCGATACAATGTCAGAAATACAACATGCGCAGCTGTCAATGTAGTATCAACATCAGCACCCATGTGACCACTACACTAGCACCTTATAGACCATACTATGGCCTAGGGCAAGGTCGAGGAAGAGGGAGAGTTGGGCTATCATAATGTTATCACTATTGGAAGCCTGGATATGGTGGAATGAATGCCAACTGTTCCAGAAGCATCAACAAGAGCTGTAAGAAAAGGTAGGTGGGGCGGATGCACCAAAAACATCCATCAACATCATCGACATCAAAGAGCTGGATAGTGTGCAACCAATTGTGGCTACCATCACCAGATCCCAAAAGGGGAAAGAGAGGTTAGCTATGTTAAAAGAACTAGTTAGATAGAAGAAAAACAATGTAGATTGGGGTAAACAAAATCAAGTCAAATAATTTGCAACAAAGGAGGTGTAAGAAGCACAAAAGGAGAATGGGAAGTAAACCTTCCAAAGAAAAGAAGAGGGAAGCCTAGAGGAGGCAAAAGAATAGAAACTGCAGAAGATAAGCCTCGCAAGGATTTAGATGAAGAAGCAATGCAGGAAGAAACTCCCTGCATAATGGCTAGGATGGCAGGACAAGGAGAAGATAAACCTCATAAGGAACAACAAAAAGTTGGAGAACCAAAGGAAGAAGAAGAGCACAAGCACAAGCACATGCAGCCACAGTCAGTAGAAGACAATGTTCTCATGGAACAGGCACAACCTGCACAAATGCATCAGAACGAAGTGGGAGTGAGCAAGATGAGCAAGCCCACATAAAGAAATCAGGAAGCATCAAGAAGCAAGCTTGAGGCGGAAGCCTCAGGTGCTGCAGATAGAAGAAGACAATAGCAAGCAAAAAAATTTCCTCCGTAAAACAACAAACTAGAGGAGAAAGCAGAACAATATGACATCATATGGGAGGATATGAAGGGGTTAAAACTTGACATCTCCCTGGATCAACTCCTGTTCTTGGTACCCAATTATAGGAAGAAATTACTGAGATCCAAGGAAGAACACAACAGCTTGTCTGACTCCTCCAATAGTGAGTTAGAAGCAGACCGCAAGTCAATTGAACCAACAAAAGACATAATGACAGATAATGATGTACCCCAATTATCAATAACATTAAAGGGGAAGTAGATACATGGATAAATACTAGGTGGAGACTCGAGAGTAAACATACTATCAGAAGCATTGCTCACATCTCAATTGGCTAAACCCATTCCATATGCTTACTATGAAAAACTATTTTTTTTTTCATGCCAGTAAGAAGGAAAGTAGCCAAATACCTTATTTTCTTATCTCTATTACATCATGCTAGCCCCCAAATAATAAGAAAATAAAAAATGAACTAATTTCACCATGAGATACTCTATTTTGCATGCCATAAAAAAGACCCAAGTTTTTCATGTCAGAGAAAGATGTGATTTTTGTCTTCTAGCATTGCTTATTAACCTGTTATAATATCAACTAGCTTCCAAAGGCTTTAAACAATAGAAAAATAAACATATATCATCAATCATGAAAAAACTAAGTTTTTCTCGCCGAAAAACCATTCTTGTTTTTCATCACAACCAGGTAAATTACCCAAAAACAGGATTCATGGCATATCATCATAGTGATATATAGTTACTATTTAAGCTCAAAAACAATGTTCCACTCATGATTAGTCACCCCGTGAAAAAACTAGGTTTTTCACGCCACCAAAACTAGTAAACCCTAATTTTTCTAGCCAACTTCAAGGTGTTCAAAAAAGTATACAAATACCACCCCTAGTTTTTCATGCCACCTAAGAAAATGCACAAAGATTATTAAAACAATCTTTGATAACCATTTTTCAACTTGAGAATTACAAAAACTAGTGAAAATAAAAGATTTACATCATCGTGAAAAACCTTTGGTTTTCATGTCGTAAAAATAGAGAGCATCTATATAGTGAATATGCATAGAGATTATTAAATAAACTATGAAAACCATTTTTCAACCTCAAAATTTGGTTTTTCATACCATGAAAACAAAGAGCATCTATATAGTGAAGAGAGCATATGTGCATTGAATTCACTGAAATGGCCATATAATATAGCTCAATATCTATTAAAGAGAGCATCTATACAGTGAAGAGAGTATATGTGCGATGAATTCAATGAAATGGTCATGTACAGCTCAATATCTATTCAAGAGAGCATTTCTATATTGAAGAGAGCATCTATACAATGAAATGGTAATATAGGACACCTCAATCTGTCACTTTAGGAAACATGCCACTCTTAGTTGTGAAGAGTGATCCTCTACTTCTCAACCCCTCACTCAATGAAGAACAAGCCTCATTTAAGAAATGGCTTGGCTCCTACCAGCATACATTTGGCCTTCAAATAGAAGCTATAGGCCGAACGAAGGGCGCAAAGTGAAGAGAAGTCACAGGTGCAAAGCAAAGAGGGCCACACACACGAAGTGAGAAAGATCATAATACCTTGGAAGAGGGCGGTAAGGCCAAATGCTTCTCACTTTTGAGTATGTTTGATGACCTGAAGCGAGATATCAACGATCTTGGATTGGCCTTGGAACAGGATAGCAAGCCCTTAGTTGACCCAAATTCTGGGGACAAGATTAGGTGTCAAAGGGTCAAGGCTTGTGGGGACTCGATTTTGGAGTTACTAGAATTGGGCTCACATTAGATTTTGGGGTGCCTGCATACGTGGCACCCTGCGGGCCCATGGCCGGTGACGGGCCCATTTGTAAACATATGTCCATAAGGTGTTATGGACATGTGTGTATATGACAAGTGTGCATGCGGTGTAGTGGATAGGAGCTTCGCCTCCCGTTGGCAGGGACCTAGGTTCGAGTCCCAGCAAATGCACCGACATACGGACATGTGTTTATAACTCTTTTGCACCATTGTCTAGATCGAGGCGGTCACACTGGCTAGGTGACCGCTCATGCTGGGCTCGCGGGGTGCCACGTACATTGCAGGCTCAAATGAGGTAGGTGGTAGGTGAATAACGTTATCAACATCTTCGCTTGATCCATTTTTATTAACCATTTGACTCCCTTCACCTCCAATTTCATACCCCCCATTACTCATTTTATCAGCTGAATCAAACAGGAAATTGAGACCCTCTCTTGTTTGCAAGCTTGGAAAACCTACCACAAACAAGTTTGACCTCTCCATGTGTATTACTACTAACCTTTGTTTTGCAAACATGCATACTCTTAAGCAGCCTATTATTTTAAGGCTGTCTAGCTAGTTTACATTTTTAACAAGATGGGTCCCAATAAGGCTAAAGAAAGTGCCTCCGACTACCAGTCCCTAAACCCGTTCACTTCGAAAGAGGAAGTGACCATGGCTTACAAAGCAAGGAGAGAAGGCATAAGAAAGGAACCTCAAAATCTTACAAGCACTATGAAATGTAAAGAGCCATTAGAATCTAGTGATTCATGTATAGAAACAAATGCAAGAAGCCCAGCAAAAAGAGAGATGTGAAAATCCATTGAGCTAGCCGAGTTCACAAACAGAAAATATAGAGTTACAAGAAGCTAGAGCCATTAGAGAGGTAATGGTAACTCAATGACTTCCTTCTCTCTGAGAACATGATTATATAGCTATAGCAAAGCAGCTAGCATAGCACATAAGAGCAGTAGAAGCCAACAAATAAATGTACCAATACATTTACAATCATCTAAATTCCATATGCATACTTCACGATAATGATTTTGCTTTTAGAACATATCGAATATTCTCAATACGTAAATCAAAACAGTGGGCTAACTATTTTGATTCAAAAAAGCCACCACCACCACCTAAAGATAATAAGGGGGAGAGTCAAAGGATACGTGAAAGTATACTTACCTTGTTCCCACCCCCTAAGTACTAAATTAGAACCATCTCCCCCATTCTAAAAATAATAGGTAATGTCACTACCACCCATCAAATTAACACTTCTTATTCTCTTCCAAAAGATGAATTTTCCCAATAACCCCCTTGAACCTGAATGAAGAGTTATCAACTCCAAAGTAGGTCCATAGGGCCCCCTTAATGTGGTAAGTTCATCATAAGCTACTCAACAAGATGTGCAAAATCCAAGGCAAGAGATAATGTAGGCAATTCCATTAGAGGACTATTGGGCCATGATCTGCACAACCCACTTCTTTGAGGCATCCTTCTAGGTGAAGAAAGAAGATATTGTATTGTTTAGTTAACTTTGTTAACTTCAATTTTGCATGTTTTAGCACGATTTGGGCCTTGTTTAGACTTTGCAAGTTTTTCGCACACAGGTACTCTGAGAAAGTGTCAATTTTGACAATGTATGCCCAATTTTTGGTCGAAGCAAAGTTGTGGAAGAAATTTGGTTGCAAAATGATCTGTGTAGAGAATCTGAGATTTGTAGAGGTGGTTGTATGTTTGTGTGACTTTTCCACATGGAGTTGTAGTATAAGTGGGAAGATTGCAAGTTTTCTATAAGGGAAAAAGTATTTGCAAGCACTATTTGGTAAGTTGCTACATGTAATCATGTCTACCAATCTATCCCGGATTGTCGTGTAAGAAGCTGGACAAGAATAACTTCTAAGCATGGAAGTTCAGGATTACCAATTGGTAATCTTGAACTTCTTGTCATTCACAAATACACAACACTGGTGGTACCCCTCATCTGAGTATAATCCTTTGCAAACAATTTGGGGTATGTATCCCCGCAACTCTTCATACTGCTCTTTCTCTTCTTTAGTCAGATCCTTTACTGACATCTGCATCAACTCATCTTTGGGAATCTTTGGGTACAGATCTTGAACACTAGCCAACTCTATTGGATGGTTAGTCACCTATACACCACATATGTCTGCCTCTAGTTCTAATAGACTTTGGTCCAGATCTGACTCCCCATCTGTCTCAGATGAACCTGTAGAATAATCTTCATAGCTACCAGTAGAAGTTGAATCAGCTTCCCTCTATGTTTCTAGATTCTCTCCAATCTCCAAAATTTTACTTATCTTCAGATCATACCTTATTCTTTTCCCCTTGGGTCTGTCTCAGTAAACATGATGCACCCTCTATACTATTCTTGTCTTGACCTCATAGCAATGAGCCAGGGCCTACCTAATATGATAGGGTATGCTTCAACCCAGCTGGCATTATATGCATGTCAATCACAACCTTCTGCCCTAATACATTCATTTCCATGGCCTCAATTACACCCAGGCATTTGACTTTAGAACTGTTGGCCATTTTAACACTAAAAATGGACTTCCTTATTACTTTCAAGCCTAAGTCATGTACCGCTTCCTCTGTCATAACAGAGACTTGGGCTCCACCATCAATATACACTTTATTTTGACTCTCCTGACACTGGCCAGCTTATGCCATTGTCTTCTTATGTTTGAATTTAGTTGCAACAATTGGCCATAGGTAATGTCTACCTTCTTATTCTTGACATCTGTCAAGAGGCTATAAGGGGGTTCCCCTTCCCCTAGTTGAAAGTCATCCATCCCAATTTTCCTCCTCCTAGCTCTAACTGTCCCCTGCTTTACGAGACTCAAGCTTCTCCATGGGTGCCTTCCCTTTCTCTCTTTTCTTTTTTGCTCTAGTCTCCTTACCAGCCCCCTCTGACTCAGATCTTTACAACCTGGTTCTCTTGTTTGCTAACATGTATGCCTCATCTTCCTCCTCTTCTTCTTCAATGGTCTCTAGCATATGCACATTTCCTAAAGGGCCTTGTGGTGGTACCTACCCTGGTATTGGCCCTGGTTCACATCTTTAATGATAAAACCAAGGTAGCCACAAAAATTTCTAAGGTGTCCCAAATACCTAAGGCGGCTTGGGACACCTTGATGTGAAGATGTACAGCACAAACACTCAAGTTACAAAGATACAGCTAAAGCTACATAACTAGAGGGAAGTTGATTATAAATGATTACTTGGTGAAGGTTAAAGGGATTGCAAATGCCCTTGCTTCTATCAGTTCATTGGTAGATGACGATGATATGGTGTCATTTTGACTGTCCCCTACTTACGAGACTCAGGCTTTTCCATGGGTGCCTTCCCTTTCTCTCTTTTCTTTTTTTGCTCTGGTCTCCTTACCAGCCCCCTCTGACTCAGATCTTTGCAACCTGGTTCTCTTGTTTGCTCATAATAAGTGATCACCACAAGAAAATTTTCTTACCAAGCCTCATTTTCTTACTTTGCTCCATTCAGAACCTGACGCGGGTTGTACAGGTCTTCATCTCTCTTCACTCGCCATTTTAGGTGTGCTAATCACAGGCTTCTCTAATCTCACAGCGCTCTCTAATCTGAATTTATCCCATAATTTGTTTAGTGATGCAGTCTCTACAGACATAGCCAACTGCAAAGGGCTTACACCTCTGGACCTCTCATTCAACAATTTCTCTTCATTTGAGCCTACGCAGGGACTCTTTTATGGGCTTGTCTTCTCTCACATGGCAGGATTGCACCAGCTTGCAAACTCTAGACCTTAGCCACCACAACCAGTTAACGGGCTTTATACCCACTAATCTAATTGATTTGTCATCTCTTAATCGCCTTGTTATTGCTACTAATAAGCTAGTGGGCACCACACCTTCTTCTCTCTGCTCTCAAAAGACCCTTCATCTCTTCTTCATCTGGACGACCTGTCAGATAATTAGCTCAATGGAACCTTTCCCCTCTCTTCAATATTTGGACTTTATGGGCAACTAAATTTGTATAGATTTATCGTTTATTTTTGAATTACAGTTTTATTACCATGTTTGAGTTCTCTTGTTTGTTTTTTTTGTTTTATTTTTTGTTTTTTTTTCAACAAGGTTCACACCATCTTTGAGAGCTCTCAGGAGGCAATTGGCCTTCAAGGATGCTATCTCATTTCTCTAAACTCCCTTCTGCCACAAATGCAAGTGATAAACACAGGATCAAAGTTCAATGCCCCCAAGTGGACCATTTGATGCTCCCACTCTACATTGGGATGTTAAGCTTCATCCTCATTCCCAATATACTTCTATATGTTATTCTTACATTCATTGGGATAGAGTCACTACATTAATGGAGAGAATGGGAATGAAAGTGCACCTACCAAATTTAGGATTCAAGTGAGCCCCTAAACGAATACAAAATACTTTACAAAAACCCAATGAGGACTCTAGGATTGAAATGGCATGGCATGTATTACCACAAAGATTACTTTGATGTAAAATATAGTGTTTCTTAATAACAGTCTATTAAATGCTATGAAAATGTCTTGTGTTGGTCATTTTACAGTTATTGGTGTGCATTTGGACCAATGGATTGCCGCAACAAATTGAGAAGTACTTATACCAAGGGGAATAAAAAGACGCCCAATGTGAGTAACAAGACCCATTTGGTTAGTTGCCAGTCACTTTGTTATATCTCACCTTTATTTATGGCCAAAAATAGTTCGTTTTAATTATAGTTAACCAAGGAAAAAAATAGTGTCACTTTGTTATATCTTGCCTTTATTTATGGCAAAAAATAGTTCGTTTTAATTATAGTTAACCAAGGAAAAAAATAGAGGCTAATCTTTGCCAATTGGCTATTTTTAAAGGCTTTTTCGTAAAAAGATTCACCTGAAATCCCTAAACAATAACATTGTAAAAATATTTTACAAATATGGAAGTTTATTAAAATGTTTTTTTATTAAAATTCCATATTATAAAAGTTTATATAGAAATATGGAAGTTTATTAAATTTTTTAAAATTTGAATAGCAAGTGTGTTTGTGTGTGTGTGTGTGTGTGTGTGTTTGGGGTTTGATTGTGTGTGTGTGTGTGTGTGTGTGTGTTTGGGGTTTGATTGTGTGTGTGTTTGTGTGTGCGTGAGAGAGAGAGAGAGAGAGAGAGAGAGAGAGAGAGAGAGAGAGTTTTTAGTGAAAGAAATTTGAAATACTCATTATTTGAACAAAGTGTGTGTGTGTGTGTGTGTGTGTAAGAGAGATAAATAATATAATTATTTGAATAAGAAAAGTGTGTGTGGGGGTGTGTGTGTGAGAGAGAGAGAGAGAATATTTGAAAACTTTTTAAAAATTATTTTTTTAATTTGATTAGCAAGTATGTGTGTGTGTGTGTGTGTGTGTGTGTGAGAGAGAGAGAGAGAGAGAGAGAGAGAGAGAGAGAGAGAAATAGTTTAGTGTGTTTGTGTTTGTGCTTGGGGTGTGATTGTGTGCGTGTGCGTGTGTGTGATTGTATCTGTGTATGTATGTATACAAATATATATATATATATATATATATATATATATATATATATATACATACATACATACATACATACATACACACACATTTATTTACTTACATTATTTTACACACACACACAATGTCAACAGATACATACACATGTACAACCCTAAATATTATAGTCCATACTCAAATCCCTAAACAATAACATTATAAAATAGAAGTTTATTAAAATATTTTTTTATAAAATTCCATATTATGAAAGTTTATCAAAATATGGAAGTTATATGTTTTTTAAAACATTGAATAGCAAGTGTGTGTGTGCGTGTTTGAGAGAGAGAGAGAGAGAGAGAGAGAGAGAGAGAGAGAGAGAAATGGGAAAAGCGTGGGCGGGGGTGGAAGCGTGTGTGTGGGACTGTGATTTGAATTGCATGTAGTTAGTATGTGTGTTAACTTTGTAGTATACATATTACCAACTACGTTCTTATATGTATTAGTAGTTTAACTTCTTATACACACACACTCACACACGCACCGAGGAGAGGGTTTGACTTACATGTATTTATTCAAACACACATGTGCACACACATAGTAGTTGCAATTTGTTTATTTACACCCATGTGCATGTATAGATTAGTTACAATTAAAGTTTACACTCACGCACATAGTAGTCATGTGTCTACTTATATGTATGTATGTATGTATGATTGACAGAGATCGAAGAGGTTACTTGCATTTTTTTTAGCACATGAGGAGTACTCTTCCCTTTGAGGAGAGGGTGAATTTGGCTGTTGAATTTGAGCGTCGTTTTGAAGCTGTTGGATGGAACGATGTTTATCAAATTAAAATACGTTTAGATTTAGACAAATTAGATGAAAATATTACGCTTATGATTATAAAGAAAGCTTAGGCTTGATTGATCGTTATGAAATAGACTCTATTGTCCATGTTGAAAGAGATCAAGTACGACAAGTATTTGATAAAGTTATTAAATGTATCCCAAGGCATAAGCTCCTCCAAAAATAAATTTGGTTGTGTTCTTCTTGAATGGATTTGGTTCTAGATTGCTTTTTGTATTTGAATGGAATTTTTTTTCATTCTTTTCTTATAATCTTCGTTTTGCTAAATATAAAAAAGATCATGATTGTTATTAATGTATAGCTTGATTACATTTTATGCAAAGACATGTCATTAAATATCTTAAAGTTGACTTATGACAATAATAAATTGTCAGATACTATCTTCTTTGTTGGGAAGATGCCACAATTAGGCTTTTTTGGATGCCAGCCTAGCCCAAAATGGGAAGTCCTTGGATTTGATGGGTGGGATGATATTAATCCTCGGTATATTTATATATTCTTGGACCCTTATAGGCTAGATGACAATCTCAAGCTCCTCTTAATCAAAGAGGCATTGGGATTACTAGATGGCTTTTACATTGTGGGTAGTAGATGTAGGAGCTCTGAGGAAAAGCGTTTCATTTTTAGTGAAATTCTGAAGTGCATTCCATTAAGGAAGTTGGTAAAGATAATGTAATAAGCTTTTAGATTATTGATGGATGTCTCTTTCTCTCTCTCTATCTCTCCCTCTCTATTTTTTTTAATCTTTCTCTCTCTCTTTCTCTCATACAATCATGTAATACATAAATAGTTACTCTTACGTTTTATTGTGTATTTGGATTAGCAAAATAGAGAGATCATAAGTTTATTATTATGTTGGTTTCTCCATGTGATTGTGTAGAAAGAAGCACAAGGACAATAGCATCAGAGCTGGTGATTTCGAATCCAATTCTCTGTTCAACTTGAGGTTGGTTTCTTTGTTGAACTTTTTGTCTTTATCTATTTGTGTGTTTATTGTAAGGTTGGCTAGAGAGAGAGAGAGAGAGAGAGAGAGAGAGAGAGAGAGAGAGAGAGAGAGCACATTAAAACATTCTCTATTTCTCTTTCAATCTCATTGAGTGTGTTACCACGGTTAAATAGTTTATAATATTGGTGTGCTTGGCTACATAAGCTAGAAACATTCCATTTATTAGACTATCACCTTTGAGATTGTAGATAGAGTTGTAGAGGAGTATAATTGGTCTTAGAGAATTTACAAACTATAGTAGCCTAGAGAAGATTTCTTTTAACTTAAGAAACATTCTTAAAAAAGTTTAAAAAATTTATGATTTTGCCAATACATAAAATATAGTGAGACAGTTATATGTATCTCTATGAGTTTTATAGGATGAATCTACATGTGTATAGGTAGGTTTCTAGGGTTGGTTATATGTTGGCAAAGATATGAAGAGATATTTGTAGCGCCATAAGATATTAATTTTGAATTTTAGCAAATGGAGATTCAGAATGATAAGAACCACTCAAGAGATGTATTGGCTGTGCGAAGGATTCTTCCAAGCAAAACACCTTGCTAGGTCAAGGTCTCCATCCGCCGGACAACCAAACTCTAAATGTCTACAAAATATTGCCGACATATGCGAACAGACTGAGAAAAATCAGGTTGCTTGCAAGGAGTACTTAAAACCTCTTTGGGATAAGATCCGTGGAAGTGGCAGCCAAAGGGGAGATACGCTAAGAGACGAGTTGTCTCATCATCTCCACCACGTCCTTGACAGTAATGGTCGGATGGAGGCTAACCAACTAGACATGATTCTTTCATGGAGAATATGCATGTTGAAATTGGGGAACGTCTAGGTGGATGTAATGGGCAATGTAAAGAACAAGTGGATTCTCTAAAAGAGCAAGTAAATACTTTAGGCTTTGGAGGTATTGAGTCTTAAGATATCTGTTAATCGACTCAATGCTATTATGAAAAAGATAAGCCGTATGCTAGAAGCCCGGGTAGTTGCCTAGGGTTTTTGTGAGAGTAATGATGTTTTTACTCAAGGCACAAATTGTATTGCAACTTTCAGATTTGGCTCTCCCTTTTGGCTATATGTATGAATTTTCCATTTTCTCAAATTCAATACTTCTCTCTTTTATTTTGTTCTCTTGCACTTTTTTATTATGTCTCAAATTCTATTTCCTCTCTCTGTCTACAAGGCGTACGTTTTCATTTCCTCGGAATGTTAAGCACCCATCAACTATGGTGGTGTATTCTGGAGATTGCACTCTTCACTCATTAGGAGCCCTTACTTAAGTGCCATTTTTGTAATGCACTAATTTGGAAATGTGAGGCATCAAGAAAGCTAAGACAATATGTAGGCAAACACTGCTGTGGAAGTGGGAATGTCTCTTTGCTACCTTTGGAAAATCCACCTCCTGCATTGGTTAAGTTGCTGCTTGGTAATGATAATGCAAGTAAGGAATATAGAAAGAATATCCGCTCGTACAATAATGCCTTGGCATTTGTTTCTTTTGGTGCTCACTTGGATAATCAGTTCACTAGGGAGGGAGGAGTATTTAATTTCTGAATCCATGGTACTACCTATCATTGTGTTGGTTCTGTAATACCTGATGCAACACGAGATGCGGCTCCTCGATTTGCCCAACAAATGTGTATGATATAGAGTATGAATTAGAGAATAGACTTCATGGGATGCCTTCTTTAAATCATAATGTACTTGAGAGGTTGCAAACAATGATGTATGGATATAATCCATATGCCTGTGCACTTCGTACAATGAGAGAAATGTTACAGTCAAGTCCACATGCTGATTTGTGAATGGTCATCCTGAAGCACGATCAACTTCAAGGCAATACTTGGTTCCTACAAGAAGTGAGGTAGCAGCTATCATGCCGAGTCAAGGGGATGATTTACATGTGGGGCATAGAGAGATTCAAATAGTGTCGCGCACAGGTGCTATAAAAACAATATCTAACCTGCACCGTTCATATATGCCTCTATTATATGTTCTTCTATTTCCTCGAGGAGAGGATGGTTGGCATGTTGGAATCCACTAAATGGTAGGAATAGACAAGGTTCAAATGAGGAGACAAAGACCATAACTCAGCAACAATATTATGCATATAGACTACAAATAAGGGAAGATACAAGTGCCTGCCTTCGCGGTGGTTGGCTATTGCAAATAGTACATTGTTGATGCATATAGTAGCATGGAAGAATCTAGATTAGTATGGATACACAATAATCAGAAAGCACTACATATTGAAGTATACCAAGGTCTTACAGATATGGTTAATTCAAGCGATGGGGTCAATAGAGTCTCTGGGAGCATTGCTGGACGCATGGTAGTTCTATCATCTTCATATACCAGGGGGCCTAGATATATGCATGAACTGTATCAAGATTTAATGAAAATTGTTAGGAAGATGGGTAAACTTGACCTGATTATTACCTTCGCTTGCAATCCTAAGTGGGATAAAATAACCAATGTCTTACTGCCTGGTCAAGTTGCCCAAGATCGACTTGACTTGATAGCTCGGGTCTTTTATGAGAAACATAAGGACATGATGCACTTATTGGTGAAAAAAGCAATATTTGGAAAGGTGTTGGGATTTTTTTCTCTTATTGAATTTAAAAAAAGAGGCTTGCCACACATGCACATATACTATTAATATTAGAAAGTGGAAGTAAACTGATTGAGATTGCACACTATGATATGTTGGTATGTGCTGAACTTCTTGATAAGGTGATGTTTCCTGAGTTGTACACCATAATTAGTCATTGTAATATCCATGGACCATGCTGGTGTATATACCAATATGATTTGCAAAGCTGATATACAAAGGTTGCATGTCTATCTCCCAATGCACAACAATGGATCAGGATGATTTGCGTGATGTGATTAGTTGTGACAGAAACCAAAGAACATCTTTGACTGAATGGTTCAAAGCTAATCACTTGTATATGAATGCAAGTAGCGTGCTATATGTTGATTTCCCTTGCAAGTGGCTGTGGAATTCAGTTCTGCGCTCATGGACTAAAAGGAAAAGGGGAAATGTGATCGGACGTATGCATAATATTAGTTCGAGTGGTGGTGAGCAATATTACTTACGCATATTACTTACTGTGTGTGCAAAGGTTGTAAATCTTTTGAGGATTTACAAACGGTGAATGGACATTTATATCCCTGTTTTAAGGCTGCGATGAGGAGTGGTATATGTGTCTCCAAGAAGCTGCATTTTAGAAAATAGGATTCTAGCTGCGTCAATTGTTTGTCATTATAATGGTTTTTTGTGAGCCTATATCCCCTGAACACCTTTGGAATAAATTCTCTATCGAGCTTTTAGATGATTTTTTCCATTCCTTGCAGTAGAGAGGGTGTGCAGATATTAGTGTTTGTCATTCTATAACAGCTCTATTGAAAATGCAAGACCTCCTACAATAGTATGGAAAGCGGTTGCATGATTTTGAAGGGTTGCATGTTCCTAATAGATCAAGTGTTGCCAGTGTCAACAATGGTTTACTGATGGAAGAGATGATGTTTGATTCTGTTTAGCAGGTTGATTTGTCCGTTTCCATGGAAAGGAGTCTAAATAGTTGTCAATCAAG
Organism: Cibotium barometz; assembly: GCF_041138505.1. Taxonomy (NCBI): domain Eukaryota; kingdom Viridiplantae; phylum Streptophyta; class Polypodiopsida; order Cyatheales; family Cibotiaceae; genus Cibotium; species Cibotium barometz. The sequence goes on from NC_141093.1 coordinate 32,726,419, forward strand.
AGCATTTGACACTATCCTTGATGCTATTTCTTTAAACCAGGGTGGTGTTTTTTTCCTTGATGGACCAGGTGGATCAGGCAAAACCTATCTTTATAATGCCTTGCTATCACCATTACGTGGAGAGAATCAAGTTGCATTGGCATGTGCATCGTCTGGAATAGCTGCATTGTTACTTTCAAATAGTCGTACATCGCACTCACGCTTTAAAATTCCATTGGTGCTCAATGCTTCTAACACATGTGGAATCAAAGCTAACAGCCCATTAGCGGAGGTGTTGAAGCTTGCAAGGCTAATTATTTGGGATGAGGCTCCAATGATGCATCGGTACGTATATGAAGCACTAGACACGACATTGAAAGACATTATGGAGAGTGATACAGTGTTTGGTGGGAAAGTTATGCTCTTTGGTGGTGACTTTAGGCAAATCTTACCGGTTGTGCCAAAGGGATCGCTTGAGGACATTGTTGATGCAACATTATGCCGGTCACATATTTGGAGATATGTGAATGTTCTAAAGCTTACCCAAAACATGCTTATGATTGTATAGAACAAGAATTTATCAAATGGACATTACAAATTGGAGACAGCTCTATAGGCCATCCAAAAAATGAAGGCAGAGTGGTAATACCACCACGAATGTTGATCCATGGGAACTCCATTTTGCGTTTAGTAGAATGGGTATACAAAGATCTTCAGAGGGTGGAGGAATATGAATGCTTCTTTAAAGATCGTGCTATACTTGCACCACAAAATCTAGAGGTTGATGAGGTTAATGAACTAGCCTTGAGTGAATTGCCTGGTCTTGAAAGAGAATACCTCAGTGCTAATTCGGTTGCTTCTTCCAAGAATGACGCAATATTGTACCCAACTAAGTACTTGAACAATTTAAACTTGGGTGGTGGTTACCCTCCTCATCGCTTGATTTTAAAGATTAATGCTCCTATCATGCTGCTCCGTAATTTGGATCCTCGGCGGGGACTTTGTAATGGTACCAGATTAATATGCAAGCTATGCTTAGAGACCTCTCTCTTAAAAGGTAAACTTCAACTTATAAGTCTCTATCTCATTCTTACATGTAAGAAGCATTTATTTTAGAGTAAGCACACATTACCACATATCTCCATCTATTAAAATTAAAATTTAATTAATTAGAATTATGTGTGTTATGTTTATATATATATATATATATATAGGTATATGTGTCTAGATATAATAAAATAAAATATTATTTATAATGTATATTTGTGTGTGTGTGAGAGAGAGAGAGAGAGAGAGAGAGAGAATTTCTATTATGTGAGTGTATGCGGGAAGAGAAAGTGTGTTTGTATTAGTACATGTGTGCGAGTGCGAGAGACATAGTTTTTGAACATTAGAGAGAGAAAGAGAGAGTGTGTGTGGGTATTTGAGAGAGAGAAAGAGAGAGGGTGTGTATGAGAGAAAGAGAGAGAGAGGGTGCATGTGTATGAGAGAGAGAGACAGTGTATGTGTTTGTGGGCTAAGGATACATTTTAGCGCCTAAGGCTTGTCTTATGTACACACTGGTTGCTACACCTTCCGAACGGAAAACCAACACCAAATCTTTCTCTCTCTCTTTCTCTCTACCAAATTTCACAACTGCACAAGAAATGTGATTACACATGTTACATCATTTGCAAACATTCTCTTCATTGATACAGAGATATCTATAAATGTAGTCTCTAGCATTTATAAGCTGTTATATCAATAGCTTGTTCTCTACCTTTTGGGCATAGATTTAATTTACATCCTGATTCATGCCATTTGGAAAACCTCCTTGTAGACAACATTGGTTGTGAAGACTTCGGTTGAACCTTCTATGTTGCTTTCCTATTCCATATAATGTTTTACACACACTTTCACTACATCAGATAATCTAACACGTGACATAGCAACGTACAACTGTTCATGTGTGAATACTTGTGTGGCCAGGTGAAGTCCCAATACACTCAATGTTTGTCCTTGGGACTTATTTATTCACATACCAAAGGCTAACCTTATAGGAAATTGTCTCCTTCTCATGTCAAAAGGCAATTGCAACATAGTAGGTATGAATGTTATCCTGGGAATAAAGACCCTGTCTCTAATGTTTGTACCTGCAATGATTTCTGCTTCTATCCGTTAACAAAAATACTTGGAATAAAAATTAACGGTTTGGTGATGTGTAAAAAATTCATTTCCCAGCATACGCGTTAACAAAAATACTTGCTCTCTCCTCTGCGCTTTTACAAGGAGAGAGCAAATGCTAATTGCAGCGCGTGGTGAGAAAGTTGGGGAAGGGCGTGGCGAAGTTGGCGTCAGTAAGGAAGAGGTTCATCAAGGCACCGTGCATGGCGTCGGTCATGTGGATGCCGTCCCAGCTCACGTAGTTCTGGGGGTTGGGACAAGCTTTGCTGTCGAGCTTGGCCGGCACCTGCACGGGGGATGTCGGAATAGTGGAGGTGGCGGCGGCAGCGGGGCGGGGAGGGGGATTTAAGAGCAGCGCGAGGCCGGCGGCGTAGCAGGGCTCTTGGATGTTGGTGAAGTTGTAGTAGGATGCGTGGTCGATAATGTGAAGGTAGGCCTTGGACGTATCGAAGAAGACGATCTCGGCGTCCCGGTGCCTCTTGGCCGCCTCCGCCACGACCGCCCGCAGCATCTGGTTGTGGCTATCACTGATGGCGCTCACCTCCTTCACGCAGCCATGCTCGTCGTGCTTCGACGTGTTGAGCATCTTGAGATAGAGGGCCACGCAGCCCATGGGAAATTCTCCCTGCACCACCACCCGTTGTACACCGCTGCTGAGGATCTCCTCCAGAGAGCTAGAAATCTTGTCCACCACGGGCGCAATGAGATTGGCCACCACCCTGTGCGGCTTCCGGGCGCGGAGGGCGTAGTTGTAGTCGTTGCCGCCGATCTCTCCCAAGTATACCAGCGCATTTCTGAGATCCACACCCGCTACATCACCCCTGAACCACGCGATCTGGGCTCCAAGGGAGTCGTTGGTGATGGACGTCACGTTGGCCAGCTGCTGAAGAATGCCCACGTCTAGGGCGGTGGCCCCGCCCACGGCGAAGTTCTCGCTGGCGGTGTTGGGGTGGTAAAAGTGTGGTGGCAGCAGTGGTACGTTGAGGGCCTCGCAGAGGAAGTCCACCATCAGCCGCCCGTCGCTGAACCGCCCTGAAGGGTGCCTGAAAAAGGTGCTGCCGTAAGGGGGCTGGGTGGCTGGTAGCAAGAGCGGCCTGCCGCTCCTAACGGCGTTACCGGTGTCGGAAGTGGAGTCCCCGAAGCCCAGGACGGGGGAGAAGCCGCGGCATATTGCTGGACAGCCAGCGAATAACTCAGTAAGGCGCCCTGCGCAGCTCGCAGGGAGCACAGCGAGCGCCATAGCCAAGCAGCAGGCTACTTCGCAAACGCGAGCCATGTTGCAGATGTCTAACAGGCGGAAAGGCCGGATGTAGCCGTCTTTGAGGAGCTGAGATGCAGATGTCGCTGCTTCTGCACGGGCTGGTGAGCTAGTGCAAGACAATGCTGCATGAGCTGTACTGCACTCTCCAGAACTCCCGAGTCCCACCACGTGAGAGAACTGTAGTCCCACTACGTGAGACCGTACAGCTCCTATTTGTTTATGCAATGTGCTCCCGTGGCTAAAACAAGAACCGGTTGGTTTCAACATAGAATTATCTTCTGGAAAAAAAAACATGCCTGGTTTCTCTAGGAATTAGGCTATGTTTTGTAAACACAATATACAATTTCAAGTGACTTCATACATACATATCTTAAAAATATATCCATGTTTCACATAGATTTATAATAAGAACAAATATCATTATAATGTAGCATACAGATAAGAAAAAAAAACCAATATTACAGATTTTAAAAAATACATCACACGAAAATTTATATAAGTCAATAATATATATATCCATATAAGTCATCAATCTAAGTCAACACTGTCAAAATCAACAAATTGAAGTCTTCTCCTACAAGAAGGATCATTCATCTGTCTCGTAATACACTCTATATTGTAAGACGATGATCTGTCCCCACTTGCTCTATTGTTGATGAATGAAAAGAACCTGTACAAAAACAATACAATGATAAATAAAATTTCAAAAAAAATATATAATAAAAAAAACATAATCAAGATTACCTCGTGCAATAGAACACTGAGTGGATGGTAGATGAGGAGCTCTAGTATAAAACTCATAATACTAACGATGATGATAGTTGTAAGACACAGCCAACTATCTCTCTCTGATAAATAAATACCCCCCTCTTCATCTAGGATACTAATTCCGTACAACTCTCACTAAGTGCAGTGAGGTGGATATCTGCCCCGATTGCATTCAAAAGTTATGTGGAAAATATAGGAATGAATTTTTATCACTTCCAAGAATTGAATCTACACTGAAATATTGCTTAGACTCACCAGGCATTGTATCCAAAGCTATCTTATTCATAATATCCACTTGATTGTTTATCGGAGCAAGAATGGCACGCTCACTAAAGTATGAAGCATATGTTGTAGTGATTGCCAATTCGGAGTATACCCAATGTACCAAGTCTTTAAGGGGGGTCGATCTTTGCAAGACTATATTATTTTGTAGTGCCACCATCGGATTCCCATCACTACAATCCACTCCATTCCCAATATTCATAACCCACTGTTTAAACTCATTGCATCCATTACTATTGCTTGATTGAATATGCATATTTTCAATCAACTTTAGAACGTTGATAGAGTTCCATAAAAAGGAACGACACAATACTGCATTAACAATATCCTCACGTCTCCCCTTCATAATAACAGGCAAGATTTGTCTAAAATCTTCCCCTAGTAATATAACCTTTTCACCAAATGGCTTATCTGAGAACAATACATCTTGTAAGGTCCTATCCAATGCTTCAAAAGCATAATGATGAATCGTTGGAGCCTCATCCTAAATAATGAGCTTACAAACTCTCAAAACCTCTACAAGTTGTCCATGTACACAGATTTTACAAGTTGAAAAATTATTTAGCTCCAGAGATTTCTTGAATCTAGAATGTGCAGTACGTTCATTCGCGAAGAGCAGAGAAGTTTAATACATGACGATACAGTGGCCAGAGCAACATGCCTTTGTCCACGTAATCGCGCAAGAAAGTAATTATACAAATGTCTTGCTCGACCCCCCTGAACCATCCAGATAAAAAATGTCACATGCATCTGTGCAACTGCACGCATTAGAGCTTCGAAAGCAATACACTGGCTATCTGTTAATGTTGACTCCATAGCACTTGACAAGTTTGATTGTTTGAGAATATCAAAAGCTCTCTCCTCCAAAAGCAATCGGTTTTTCCACCCAAGACTTCATAAAACTAGTTTCGTTTAGTTCATGCATTCCTTCAAAATCTGCCAATGTCTGTCTCTGAGCACAAAGAATTTCTTCTAAATGCAGCAGTGCATGAGTTTCAGCCGATTGTTTAATATCAATAAACTGACACCTGCTTCTTAATAATTGGAATAGAAAATATTATATCATTGCTTCTCAAAATCTCTTCCACAATATTCCTGGATAGGAAGGCTCACAAAACAACAATATAGTACCAATGAGACATCTCAACTGTGAGGCATTTTGCATCGATGATGCTTCCTCCATACATGCAACCCATTCAAAATCATCTTCCAGTATCCCTCTATAAATGCAAGCTGCCTTGAAGGAAGGATAGACGTAACCATTGAGAGAATGCAAATCTTCAAATGACTTGATCCTTTGCATATTGTCAGAAGTAGGCGAATATAGTATGTCTCACCTTGCTGAAGGAGCCACAAAGTACATGTGTCCTATAGTATTTCCAACTTTTCTTTTAGTCCATTTCTTCAACATGAAGTTCCAAACCCATTGTTAAGGATAGATATTTTACATGTAATAGTCTCAAGGAACTCCTCCTATGGAAAAACAAAGAAATTCCTTTTATGGAAATACGGTCAATTGATACAAGATAGTAGTTGAAAAATAATATAAAGTACCAAATGAGTTTTAGAAGTATACTTTTCCTTGGTTGTTATCTACACACTTTTTTGCAAAAAAGTTTTGATTCTTGAGTTTCGCTTTGACAACACCTTAACTTAAAATGCTATAAATATAAAATAAAAATTTGTTCGTGTAGACAAATCATTGGCACATGTTTCATATGTTAAAGATGTAACTTTTTTCATACTTCTTCTAGGAAGAGAGGCTATTACATTTACATATTTTAAGCTATTTTTAAAATTTCATAAATGTACCAAGTGCATGTTTTTTCTTAATGAGTGTAGATACATACTAAATAAGCACAATGAATAATTTCTTACCTTTTTGAGTTTATTTAACTTTCAATTCTTAAAATTTTGAAAATCAATCTTGAGTAATTTGAAGCCACTTCATGACTCAATTATAAGAGTACTGATGTGTTAAATAGACTTGACTTAAGGTTGAGCAAGTAAAGGTCCTTTCTTCAAGAGGTCAACTCCACTATTGGTGAACCAATTGCTTTATGTGCTTTTAATGTAGGAATCATAATGGGATCTTAGGTCATTTTTTCTAGTTGAAGCCACTTTTATGGCTCATAAGATTAGTGTCATGTTAAATAGACTTGGCTTCAAGGTGAAGCAAGTCAAGTTCCCTTTTTCAAGCGATCAAACTCCCCAACGAATTGGTGAATCAATTACTATATGTGTTTTTTTGACTTGCCAATGTAGGAATCATAATGGGGCCCTATTGTAAGTTCAATAATGTGAGCTTCCTCCTCTACTAAGGTTCCTTCAATGAGACTTTCTCTCGCTTGAGTGGAGTGGGACTAAGTGGATGCCATGGAGATGAATAGGGTGTGGAGATGAATAGGGTGTGGATCATGGAGGCTCATTTTATTGGCCCAAAGATGAATTGCATGCACACAATATGGTGCTTAATCAAAATGTTTCATGTTAGTTCAATGGATATTATACTTGAGACAAAACCAACTTGTTAAATTGTCCACATGCTTAAAATAAAAAGGATCGTCATACATTTAGCCCATTAGTTTAATGAAACACGTGTAGTTGTTTGCATGATTTTGTATGCACTATATTCCACCTAGCTTGTTCAAAGCCTCCATGTGTTAAACCTTCATGGAATAATTATTGATCAAAATATTTCATTCACAAGATCCCTCGTATCTAGTTTGTATTCAAGAGAAGAACCTTCCTAATTCAATTTCAAATTTTCTATCACACCCAATATAGGACCCATGTGCTAGAACATTCTCCATGGCATTTCACACACTTGAATCGAAAGGCAATTCATGCATGCATCAAACTTAAATTCATAATAGCGCTTAAAGAATACTTATTGCATTACATGGCAGCCTAGCCTAATTCATGATTATAAGAATATCCTTTGATTAGTAGCTCTTACATTATATTTAGAGATCATATCAATAATTTATTGGCGTCCATACTTGTGAATGGTAGTCCATATCATGGCCACCTTATTCATCCATAACAAAACTCTTCTTTTGAAAAAATCAATTGTACATGTAGATTTCTACAAGACAAAATCTCATTCTCTTCACTCATAGTTACATCATCACTTCTTAATTTTCTTGCTTCACCCTGTGAATGGGTTTCCCTTTTCCAAATGAGTTGCAACAAGAAGAGACTTAATTTCCTAAAACTCTCTGAATGGAGTTGCAACCCTAAAACCCTCCTCTACCTCAAGCTCTTCAAGAAATTGGATGTAGTTATCAACATGAAATGGCTTCAAGCCACAAAATAGTTTTTCGACACAATAGTCACATGCATGAGAACTAGGCCTGAAATTTGCAACCTTGTCCTAAGCTTCAAAATTTTCAAAATTGAAGACCTAGGTGCTATCTTGACCTTCATTTGAAGCCACTATTAAAGAAAATTTTCTTTTGTGGCCTTTATTTGCAAGCTTCTTTTTAGTGGAAGCCTTCACCCAAAATGGCTTTGATGCCCATTGCAACGTTCAAGTTTCAAGCTTGGTGAGAACCAACAAAAACCTTTAAATGAGTATGGCCAATCGAATTTGATGGATATCTTGCTCTTCATGGAATGCATTTATAGTAGCTCTACTATTTGTGCATATCCAATAACCAAACAAAGAACTTCTAATGATGAGAGCCTTGGGCTTCGTGATGATTGGAGAACGAAAAACGATTTAGCTCATTTAATGTGTTTTGCTCTTGCTATTGCAATGAAGAACCGTCTTGTAGCAAAAGAGGAATCCACCAAAGCAGCCTCTTCAAAGGAAAAGTAGCTTGTCATTAAAAAACACTTTTTTATTATTCCATTTTTTGCTATTAGACCGATTGTCATTTATTATGTGTTTTCAGGAATGTTTGACTTTAGTTAAATCTTTGTATTCTCCAATCCAACCAACTCAGTATTCCATGCGGCATTTTAACAGTCAGTTTTGTGACTTTTAGGGGCTTTTGTATAGCTTCCATTTTTCTTTGGAGTGCCTTTTTTTTTGGGGTCAATTCCGTGCATCTAAATTCCACCCCAAACTTCTTATGAATTTTGATCCAATGTTTACCAAGTAAAATTAAAATGTGGAAGATACAGGCAAAAGCATGAGAATGAGAGAGAGAAAGAGAGAGAGAGAGGAGTAAACAATAACAAAACCATTGTAAACATGCATATGCACGTGAACAGGGGGGTGAAAAATAGGGACATCCAAACACACACCACACTAAAACTAAAAAGAATGTGGGCTTACAAGCTCCCCATGTTTTGTTTTCTAACATCCTAACCACTCAAAATCCAGAAAATACAACGGCTATTACTTAACACAGCACAGATCTTCTCATGATCTTCTGGCCCCTTGTGAAGATGTAAAAGAATAATACTACTAAACCGAGGCATAAACACATTTCTACTCGTACAATGACCAGACTATCTATGAACTAGTCTTTAGTTATATAATGTGAGGCATTCTTATCATATCCATGGCAGGCTGCAGTATGTATCTACAAGTATCACACAAGTATATTTGCAAATCTTGACAAAAGACGCATGTGATGAAACAAAAAAACCAACCCACTAACAATGTACAATTTATGTCATGACATTTTCAGTAGAATAGGACCACCAGCAGGGTGGGTACACCAGCAGGGTGGGTACAGCAACACTTACCTTGCATGAACAGGTAAGCATTTGTCCTGCCCTCCCAAGCACTTACCCTTGGTAAGCTCACCTTACAAAAAGGGATGGAGTTTTTTATGTGAGCCGAAACTCACAGCAGACCATGTGATTAAAAAAGCCCAACAAAATAATGCATCCATTGAGACCTCAATCACCATTGTTTGTGTAATATGCTGATCCATATGCATGTAAGAAAACACAGGGCAGCCAGATCTACAAAAATACAGCCTTGTCCACACTTACCCTTGCACTTGCAACATTCTTTACATGACAGCCTTGTTTGTGCCTTGATTCTTCCCAGCAGATCCAAAACCAGCCATCAATTGAAGACTTCATAGCTGCCACCCCACCTAATCCCCTTGATCATCCACCAATTAAGGAATCAAAAACCATCCAAACCTATTCAGAACCACACAATAACCCACCCAATCACAGCATCTCTAATCAGCCCTGCAGAGTTACGTGCTAAGAGCACAATCAGACTACTCCAAAAAACATACACAATCATTGAGCCAGACTTTTCACCCTTTGCTTTGCTAAGTAAGCCTCAAATATCTCCACAACCAGCTTTGCATCTCTGTTTACCAGATCTTGGTACTCGTTCTTTGCAGGAAGTTCTTGGATATTTTCCATGATGGTACTTAGTGCAGCTTCCTTCAAGGTCTTAGCCCCATGTAGGCTGGCATATTCAAAGTTGGACAATGCGTTCCCACTGTTCACCTTTGAGATCATGTACCGTTCGCACACGGACTTCAGCTGATTCACATTGTACTTCTCAGCCAGCGCCAGCAGATCAAATGCACATTCATCCAAAGACTCGGGGTATATTTCAGCTGTATACAGGTAGTGTATGAAAAGTCTCAAAACTTCATAGGCAAAGTCGGTGATCTTGATGGTGTTGGTCCTGCTTTCTTCCATTTTAATCTCCAGCATAGCCTTGAAAACTGAAGATCGACTTATCTGAATGCCCAAAAAAAAAGAAGTTTTCAGAAGCAGAGAGCACCTAAATAAAAAGGGAAAACAAAGGCTTTCAAAAATCCAGTAGGGTGCTATTTCTCCCACAAAAAGAACCAAAGGAATGAAAGGTTTTGTTCCTCCTATCAAAAAATTTGCCTTATCAACCATAGTCTGCCCCTATTCTATGGGCCAGTGTCTTCCATGACTTTAGTACTCCACTTCCTTGATGTTTCACCCTTATGCATACCCATAGCTTACTAATCACTAAATGGCCATCTTTCCTACCTTTTAGGAACTTACACTTGTCTAGCACTAGCCATATACTCATGGGAAGATGGATGAGTATCACATTTTCCTTCAAACTTGTTGTAAGAAATTCATGTCCCTAGGGTGCACGTATCATGGTATCTAGTTTCATGTTTCCCCGCTTTTAGGTGGAGAAATGGCGTTCCCCTGCAACTATGGTGCATCCCCAACCCCCTCCCCTTTCGGCATTCACTCTCCACCTTCTAGCACATAAAGCTTAGCCCAGAAGCAGGCTAAAAATGCAGCGCATAATAATGCAAAAAAGAAGCTGAAGAATACCAGTTTACTATCAGATTGCAGCAGTATCATTGCATTCTAGCAGGTTCAAATCACAGATGATTGTTAGCTCGTAAAAGGTGAAACATTTGTTCTAAGAGCTTTGACCCTGGGCTTTGGAGTCTGGACAGCCGGGACCCGGTATGTGAATTGTTATGGTGAACCTGTCAGACTCCACCTATTTTATCAGTTCTTTCCTTCCTGCCTAAATGACAGCAGTGACTGGGAAAAAATTCTAATTCCTTATGTTTCTGCAAGACTACGAGATGAGATGCAACCATCAAGAGGTAGGGAATGACCTGCAGCCAGCCATTCCCAGCCAGGACCGGCTAGGTGGGAACCAAGCCTGTTCCTGCTGATGGTCGTTCCAAACCACCATATGCTGGTGGTAAAAGATATAGGAACATGTGGGCACGGTGGGGGACAATGACAAGTACTGTGGTAGAAGCATTTGTTCTTTAATCACAATTTATGCATGATATCATGCATCATCCCCAGTCATTAGATGCATGTGTCATGCTAAGTTGCTAGTTAGGGTTAGTGGTTAATCAAAACTAGCAACCCATGTTGTGAGCCCTAAATTAAGAGACAAAAGAGGTTATTAGTGCAAGGCAGTCAGATCAGGCAACCGTAGACTGCCCACACCAATTGTGAATGTATCATCCCCCAGTCATTAGATGCATGATATCATGCATCATCCCCAGTCATTAGATGCATGTGTCATGCTAAGTTGCTCGTTAGGGTTAGTGGTTAATCAAAACTAGCAACCCATGTTATGAGCCCTAAATTAAGAGACAAAAGAGGTTATTAGTGCAAGGCAGTCAGATCAGGCAACCGTAGACTGCCCACACCAATTGTGAATGTAATTAATGCTACGTGCAATTTAACGCAAAGCTGTCCAGCTCGGTTGGCTTCACCTTTTCTATGAACTAGACCGCCCATCTCCATATAAAAGAACCCCATACATACATGGATTGAAAAGCTTACCAAAACAGCACGGTGAGCCCTAATTTTGGATCCATCAGAGCATTCCAGCACAATGTCAGCACAGTCTTCATCCATGGCCTCGGGCGCCCAAGCTTTCAGGAAGGCGATGCGGGCATGGAGCTCCTCGATCTCCTTCTTCAGAGCCTCCTCTGTTTCTGAAGCTTCATCATAACACTCACGGCAGGTCCCCGCTGTGCGTGGAGTGTAGTTCTCCTTGCAGGAAAGGCAGGCCATGGATCTGTTCAGTTGACTCTGATGCTGATGGTCTTGCTGTTGCTGTTGTTGATTATGGCGGTAGTGGTGGTGCAGGATATGGCGATCCAACTGCGAAAACTCATAGTGATCGCTGAGCAGGTCCATGTCTTCTTCCTGGTGGGCTCCCTGTTCTTCTTCTTCTCCTTCCCCTGCAGATGCAGAGGTCTCCTGATCTTCGTCTTCCTCTTCCCCTTCTTCTTCATTGTGGTGGCTTTGCTGATGGTAGGTCATCTCGCTGGCTATGGCGATGGCCGGCTGCAGGCATTCGGGCACCCACTCCGCCCAATCGAGGGGCGAAGAGGAGCGGGATGGGGACGAAGAAGAAGACGACGACTGAGAGTAGGGGTAAGAGGCGTAGCTGAGCATGGATGATTGTAACGCTATGAACGAAATGAATGAATTGCACTTATCTCTATCCACACTTGAGGCCTTATGTTCACACATTTGGAACTAGACAGCATGATACATAGAAATGCTAATGGTGGACATTTGGATATCATGGGCACTAGACATAATACTCTTTTATTAATTATGTCCAATTATTGATCATGATGATACCCTGGTATGTTTAACTTGGAAAACAATTGAAATGCTTCATAAAGAAGATTGAAAATGATGTTACTTTGTATTTGAGTAGGAATAAATATGAAGAATTATCAGATGAGTGATTTTGTTCATTGTTCCTCATAATATGTAGTTGAAACCTTGGTGGTGTCTACTGCTAAAGTCATAGATTCCACTTTATATAGGTAGAAATCGGTAATCCATTTCTTCCTTAGTTAGTTAGTGGGAATCAACAAGCTAGCTTGAGTTCTCGTTTGTTGGATATCAATGCTCCATCGTCATATTATTGTACTGTCCACGTATTGGCTGGCTCTTGTTTGTACGACCCCCATTATGGGGAGTAGTCATGGTTGAGTAGCTCGAGCACCTGACATCCCTATATTCTCACAGGAAGGTGGCTAGATAGTTTAAAGATGGCTTGGAGTAGTCATGGTTGAGTAGCACCTGACATCCCTATATTCTCACAAGAAGGTGGCTAGATAGTTTAAAGATGGCAACTGCCAAACAGGGTACATGTTACACTGGACTATTATCTCATAACAATCCACACATGGAGTAGGCTGACTTTACTCTTAGACACCATGTCCTGACATTGCAAGGCTCGAATGGGGCGCCCAAGATGAGCCCAGATAGGCGTGAGAGTTGGGTTAACTGGTATGCACTTACCATTATATCTTTATGGGCCGAGTCTAAAGTTGTCTAGTCAAATCCTACCGCCTAAGACACTTATGACCGGTATGACACCACTTACGACTGGTCACTTATCATGTTGTACTTTTATTATAGTTTTTATTCTACAAATAATAGAGAAGAGATAGAGAGAGAGCTCTTCCACCCATCGGACTCCTGCATCGCACTTCGATCTTCATTTGGTATTAGAGCACCAACAGTCACGTCGGGCTTGTGGATCACATGAGGGAGAGCTTCAGATTGAAGCTAATTGAGGCTTGGCAAGAGAAGGTGATTTGCAGTAGCGCGGAGGAGAGAGCTTCAACCTGAAGCATTCACAGACACCTCGGGTAAGAGGTTATGTACTTTTCTGCGTCTGTAGTAAGAGAAGATGAAACAAGGTGCAGCCATGGTAAATAGCAACAACTCAATCGACTAGAAGGGGCTGCATAAGCCAATTTGCAGGCCATGACTAAGAAGTGAAGCATGAGCAGGGGGCGGCCAGTAGTGAGCAAAGCCCAATTGCAGGGCGCCGTGTACAGATTGATGTATTTTGATGTCGGACAAATCTCAGATTGTTGTGTTTTGATGTCGGACAAATCTCAGACACCACGATACAACTGATTTGTAGGGATTGGTTTACCATTGACATAATTGCCTTGTTGGGCATTCTTATGTACTTGACGGCTTGGTTACGTTGAGGTTTTGGATACTTGCAGTGGATGCCTTATAGGCCAATTAGAGTGGACATTGCATTTTGACCGATGGCTTGAAGCCGATTGATGGCTTGAAGCCGATTTATGCCTGGATACTTTGACAATGGGAGAGTTGATATTTGACTCATGTTGCCTATTGCATGATTGCCGTGTTGGCACTATTGCTGTTAAAAAATCCTAAGATCTCTCTAGTTAATAACCATACATGAACCAGGCATAAACTCATCCACTCGATCACCCCCGAGCCCAAGGGTGCACACATAAATACAATGAAGTACCACATTCCTTACCTTGGTGTCCCATACCACCAAGAGATATGACATCATTCTAGCAGCACATAGCTCTAGTGTGAAATGACATGAGAGTAGATACAATCCTCTACACAAGAAAACATCCCTTGAATGTGTCCCATGTCCCTATTATATAGGAGGGCCCTCAAGTGACTCTTGACTCTCCATTTCTCATGTGTGACCCTTGGATGCCTGACCCTAACCTCAACCCCTAAGGTTAGCCCTAACCCATGCTCCACTAGAGCTTGTTCCCATGCTCCCATACTCACAAGCCTAATGTGGGTTAGTCTCCTAGTATATGCACATAATAATTACATTTTGGCATGAGCGCCATTCCTACTGCATTTCAACTTAAGTGCCATTTCGGGTTTATAGTTGAGGCATTAACTACCATTTTTTATGCTTGGAAAGAAATTGTCACATGTGAGTGACTAGAAAATGATGTTTCTTGATGGGATTTTGATGCCCGAGGCTTGATAGTTATTCATGTGCATTGGCCCTTTGAGCAAGCACTTTGGTGCATCATTGTGTGATGGCTTGTTGCCAATTTCTAGGGGATTTTGTGCACATTTTGTTAGCTATGTTTTTTCGCTTCATGCGATGGCAAAGGATGGGTCTATTGTGTTCAATGCAATTTTGCAAAATGAGGACAAACTTGATGGATCGAACTACCCATTGTGGTCGTTCATTGGTCAAAAACATACTAGTTGGCAAAGGCCTATGGGATATAGTCTCCAATGATGACATTAGACCGATCGTTGAGTCAGAGAGCTCAACAACTCCTGCACGTGGACACAGGAGAGGCGTGCTAACGACAGCTATTGCACCAGTGCCTATGGTCGGAGCTACAGATAAGCAGAAGAAGTGGGATAGGAGAGATGGTCAGGCTATGTTTGTGATCACGTTATGCTGTAAGCGAAATGTCATCACTCACATAAGGTTGTGCAAGGTGGCCAAGGATACATAGGACACTCTAGCTCGCATGTTTCATGTCAAGAATGAGGCCAAGATCATGTATTTGCAGAACAAGTTGTTCCAAGACACCGACATGCTTAAGGGTGACAATGTCACAGATTATGTCACAAAAATTCGTGATTTGGTTGATCAGTTAGCTTCACAGGGTGAGGTCATAGACAATAGGACTTTGGTTTCCACTATGCTCAATAACATTACTCTGTCATTCTCTACTTTTGTGACAGTGCTCATGAGTTCAGAGCCAATGATGCGACGAGCTTTGATCATGTTGTCAGGTTGCTTCTTCAGGAGGAAGAGCAACGCATGAAGAACTTTCATGTTTCTCACGGCAAGCAGGAACAAGCTTATGCGAGTAGGTACAAGGGCAAAGACAAGAAACCTACGCAGGGTTATAAGCTGAGATCGGAGGATGCATCACGTAGTAGTAAGAAGGAATATGATTCCACGAGTTCACAAAGAAAAGAGAAAGATGGCAAGAAATCCAGGAAGTGCAACCATTGTGGCAAGCTAGGTCATTGGGCCAATGAGTGCCGTAAGAAGCTTGAGGAGGAGGGCAAGTGCTTTCATTGCAAGAAGCATGGGCACATGGAAAGAGACTGGAAGAACAAGAGAAAAGGCAAGGCACATGGCAATGTGGCCAAGGACACAAAGAAGACCGTTGAGTCTAATGCTAGACTTGTTCTACATTTGCTTTTCAGGCCATGGATATCTACTAATTTGTCTTGGTACATTGATAGTGGTGCTACTAAGCACATGACACCATGCAGACATTTGTTCCATACGATGGATGTGGTCTCACTGACATGAAGAGAAATGGGCAATTGTGCAAATGAATCCTTGCATGCTATCAAGGGAAAGGGTGAGGTTTTGTTGCCTCTTACCAATGGGAGATAGTTGGCATTGCATGATGTACTGTATGTAAAAGATTTGAAGAACAATTTGGTGTCTGTGGATGGTTTACTCAAATCAAAGTTTGAGTATACATTGAGGACATGGATTGTCAACTGCTAGATAGAGATGGGAAGCTTATTGTGACGATAGCAAGTAATGCTGGAGGCATGTTTTGTCTTGAGCTTAAATTGTTTTCCGACTCTATGGCAGTGAAGAATGATGATATGATGCCATTATGGCACGCACAGCTTAGTCACTTGCATATGATGGACTGTTGCACTTGCAGAAGCATGAGATGGTCAGGGGGTTAGCTAAACTCCTGCTTGAGATTAAGCTTATGAGCATGACATGCAATGGATGCATGAGAGGCAAGATGCATAGATTGCCATTCCCGAAGCTTGACAAAGAAGTGAACGTCAGAAATGCATTATTGTTGGTTCACAATGATGTTGATGGTCCATTTCCAGTGTCTATTGGTGGGTGAAAATACTTTGTAGCCTTCATCGATGATTGCTCGAGATTCAATTGGGTCTTTCCAATCAAGGACAAATCTGATGTATTTGGCATGTTCAAAGTATGGTTGGAGTGAAAATCAACTTGGGAAGAAGCTAAAGGCATTAAGACCAGAGAGGGGGGGAATACCTCTCCAATGACATGTAGAAGTTCATGCGTGATAGGGGGATGAAGCATGAGAAGACTCTGGCTTATAGTCCTCAACAAAATGGAATTGCAGAGAGAGAACATGACACTTGTTGAGATGGCTCGCATGATGTTGAAAGCACGGGATCTCTCTCGCAACTTATGGTGGGTAGAGGCTATTGTCACAGTGGCACATATTACAAATAGCTGTCCCACATGTGCCTTGAGGGACAAGACACCATATGAGGTTTTGCATGTGAAGAAACCTAATGTGTCACACCTCAAAGTTTTCGGCAGAGTAAGGCTTATGCACGCGTGCCGGACCCCATGAGGAAGAATTTGGATGACAAGAGCATTGTAGGCATCATGGTTGGTTACGTAGCCATGGGAAATGTAGGCATCATGGTTGGTTACGTAGCCATGGGAAATGTTACACGCTCTATGACCCTAGCGCGAGGAAGGTTTTCATTAGTAGGGATGTTATCTTTGATGAACTGGGTAATCTAAAAAATGGATGATGTCTATGATCCTTTCATTGTTGGCCAATGAGGAGCCAAAGAGGCATGACTTGGAAGAAAATGCCAAAGAAAAGGAGCATGTACAAGTGTAAGCTAGAAACAAGGAAAATGGTAGTACACCAGGGAAATATATGCCTAGATGGGTGGTGAAAACCATCAAGGACAACAAACAAGAGGAGCCGTTACAGGGACATACAAGAGGTGAGCAAAAAGCAGATTAAGGAAGAAAAAGCTCATGATCATACTAATTATGCCATGGAGTGTGCCTTATTGGATATCAAGGAATCCAAGGATCCTCTCAGGTATGAGGAAGCGTGCATTTATGCACATTGGTTGGAGGCCATGCAGGCCGAGATGGATGCTATCAATAAGAACTGCACTTGGGATCTTGTGTGGAAAGGCCTATTGGAAAGAATGTAATTGGTACATGATGGGTCTATAAGACGAAGTACAAGGCGAATGGTACATAGATAAATACAAAGCATGATTGGTTGTGAAAGGTTATGCGCAGAAGCATGGTTTAGATTATGATCAGACATTTGCACCTACCACACGAATGACTACAATCCGTATGGTTACTTCTTTGGCTGCAATGAATGGTTGGAAAATTCACCAACTTGATGTCAAGATGGCATTCTTGAATGGAGAGGTGAAAGAGGAAGTATATGTTGAGCAACCACTAGGTTATGCAGTATCGAGTACGGAGTACAAGGTGTGCAGACTAAGGAAGGCTTTATGGGTGTATACATGTACATTTCATTGACCATGGATTCCAAGAGAGTCCATCTGAGAGCACTCTTTATGTGTTGATTGATGGTGGTGTTGTAGTGTTGGTGGTTCTATATGTTGATGATATCATTGTCATTGGCAACAATGATGAAAGGGTGGAAGCAGTCAAGAGGGATTTGCAGAAGTCTTTTGACATTACCGATATGGGATTGATTCACTACTTTTTGGGCATACAGTTTATGCACACGGATGAGGGGGTATTCATGTCACAACATAAGTATGCATAGGGGTTGCTAAAGAGGTGTAATATGCTGGATTGTAAACCTTTGAAGACACCGATGGAGGTGGGACACACATTGGAGTTGTGTGATGAAGAGGAGGATGCATATCCTACTCTCTATAGATAGGTTGTGGGCTCCTTGCTCTACTTATGTTTTACCAAGCCTGACATAAAATACGCGGCATCACAATTGAGCAGATACATGGCCAGACCAAAGCAATCACCTTGGACAACTACGAAGAGAGTGTTTCGTTATATCAAGGGAACACTACAACTGAGTATGCATTATGGCAGAGAGGATGAGCCATACTTGGTGGGATACAGTGACTCGGATTGGGTTGGAGACAAGATGGATAGGAAGTCAACAAGTGGGTATTGTTTCTTTCTTGGCTCTTCAGTAGTTTCATGGGGCAGTAAGAAGCAACGGTATCCACATCATCATGTGAAGCGAAGTAGAAGGAATTATTCCCAGCCACACAGGAGTAAATATGGCTTAGGAGGCTTGTTGGTAGCATGCTTCATGGACAAGATGGAGGGACATGCATCTTATGTGACAATCAGAGTGCTATTGCTATAGCACACAATCCACTTATGCATGGCTGAACAAAGCACATAGATGTTCACTATCACTATGTGCGAGATATGATTGACAATCATCATAGGTGTAGTTAGGGAAGTGTGCAATCTTCACCACATAAGTATTATTCTTCTCCATCGATCCTTTCATTTGCATCTTGTAATTAATGATCTTTCCATTATCCCCCACCTCCATGCTCTCTATTATATCTTGCAATGTTAGAGACCTTATCATTCTCAACCTCCATGCATGTCAGTTGTGGTTTGAGGTTGCTTTTCAATTGGATCCTTAACACTAGATCCTCTTTCTTCATTTATTTTTGCATTTTCCTTCCTAAAAACAAATCCACTCTTGCTAAAAAACAAGACTTCTTCCATAGTCAAACCAGTACCTACTACTAGCGCGACAATCCATTCCCAAGGTGCAGCTCGTGGTGCACCAATAACATACGACATAGGGGACAATGTGTGGCATACATTATTTGCACAAAACCAAAATTGTTGTTCTTTCACACCTTGCATAGTACTACACCTTCTTGTAAAACTGGAACCCCTATATTTTTTGCAATGGGAATAGCTATAATATACTCGTTGTATTTTGAATTTGTTCCTAGAATACATCCATTTCACCTTGCCTTGCTAAATGGCTTGCATCATCTTATTGTCCATAGCACATCATTCGTCTCCACCTATACCACTTCTGGCTCCCTATTTGTATCCTTGATTGCAATAGAAACCAAATCACCTTTCTTTCTTAAATCTGTTTGTCACATGAATGTATTCAAGCCTGTGGCTATCCAAACTATCAATCCCTTCTACCATTGCCTTGTCCCTTTTCTTTCTCGCTATCTCAAGGTTCCCATGTATGGGAAGTCTAGCGAATACAACCCCCAACACTGCTGATTTATTGATTTGATTGACAATTTTCTTGCACCTTTTATTCATCACATTTAACTCACCTGCTCTCTTTAGTTCTTCCATAGAGGGACCTCCACCAATATGTTGTCCACTCAATAATGCGGTGTACTTTGATGACTATAGAAGAGCCGCTGACATATCACCCACACATGCCTCATATAATCCTATTTTCTTTTTCTGGCTTATTTGCTACCAATCAACTCTCATACATTGACTCAAATAGATTAGTCATTTGGAATAGCATATTGATCATCCATTCCCTAGCCAAGAAAACAAGAAATAATTTATTAGAATCCACAACATTGCCTTTATATTCAAACATATACATAACAATTCCATACATACCATTCTCATAAACTCCCCCTAATGAGACATACATGCATGCCACCATCTTAACCAAGTTTGCAGTTTTGGAAAGTCGCCATTGTAAGCATGCTCACCCTCCCACCATTTTTGAAGAACATATTACTCTATTTCGGCCATTTCTTTAGAGGGCACATTTTTCCATAGTCTACACTTTCTCTTGTGTTCCTCTTGGAAGGGCGGCTTAATATAATCATGAATGTGTTGAAGCACGCTTTGCTCCCAATGTAACTCACATAGTCTCTCCTAATCTGGTCATGTGTTGTACACAATCCTTACTACATTCCAGTTTGAAAGATGTCTCATCTGCCAGGAACCCTCTAAATTTTGGCCTCCCAAATCCCTGCTTTTCCATGACACTATTCAACATGTTCCAAAATGTAATCTGAGCATTAGCATCTTCAACCTGGAAGTCACAAGCTATTGTTAGTAATTCTTGAATATATGGGTCATATACATACGCTCCCATTGTTGCCCAACCACATATTCTATGACAATGATCAAAGAAAACCCAAACATTTTCCAAGTCACCTCTTAGTTGCATCCTTTTGACTAGTTCTGCCCCTGATCCCACCCCCTTTGTTGACATCTTAAACACATGGCACCTTGTTGGATCTTCATCTTCTAACATACCATAGAAAAGAACATTGTGGATGTATTCATATGAGCACCTTCTTTTTATTTCCATAATACTAAATTGATCATCAGGTCCTAACTTATGCAAATCAAGTTCCTTTTCCTCCCATCGTCTAACCCTATATACGCACACAAATTGTCAAAATATACAATTTCAATATTCTACAAATAAAATGCATACTTAAGAAAGCACTTATCCCACCTTCTTTTGTCGACCAGTGGTTGGATCTTTGTAGGAATTGTTTGCAGGCAGTCCTCATCCATGAAATTACTATCCAAGGACTCCCTTGTAAGCATGCCTTCAAAGATGAAATCTTTTATTATCCTCCATTGTACATGAATTGGTCCCCCCAAAGAGTTATCATCGTGGACTTTCTGTTTAACCTTCATATCTTTCTCCTCTTTCTGTTCAGCTGACTGTGTTGAGGCCAAGGGATGGTTATGATTCCCCACATGAATAACACAATGACTGTAAGATTTTTCCTCTATCTTTGAAATGTGATAGTAAATCATATCCAAGCATGCATGCAATAATTTTCTCTTGAGTTTGCAATGAAGACATTGAAGCAAACTCCCATTTGTAAACCTTCCTTTCCATTGATTTCATTTTTCTCTCTTGTCCTAGTGAAATATGGACATAGTTTATTTGCACTAACTATATGTCCCGTGTATGAAGACCTTCTAACCATTCTTGGGAATGTTGTATGTGTCATCACATACTATTGCCATTAATGTTGACCATGTGATGTTTCCATTCCATGCATCATTTTTCCTTCTTTTTGAGGAGGAAACTCAAAATGTTTCCATCAAAAGTGGGAGGTAGTACACTTACATAAGAGAATGTAGTCGAGATGGTCACAATATTGAAAGTCTCTTTAAGCTTACTTCTAAAAGGGAGACTCCTCAATATCACCAAAACACTGCTCCATGATTGTTGATTTTTTGTAATTGAATGTGTCTTTGAAGAGTCTACAGAACTACCTAATATCTCAATATCTGAGTCAATGTCCATGTATTCCTTCTTGACTTCTGTTAAATTTTTTTCTTTACCATATATCATTATGTACTCCCCTATTGCAAGCTTAGAATCAAACCCCCACATACCCTCAATGTTTGTCCTAGGAGTATTTTGCAAAAACCATGTCACCCTGAGTATTATCAAAAATATATATAATGATACACTCCACTCCTCATACCTAAACTTGTCACATGGGCTCTTCTCAGATAGAAAGGACAACTCTTCTCGCACCAAAACAATGAGCTCCTTCCCTGCATGACTCATCACTTGCGCCTTGCATGACGAAAACTTAGGAGAAGAAGCCATTAATTCTTAGAGAAAGAAGCTCTTGCAATCAGAATGCCTAGTAGGTACATCGTCTAAAAGAATAATCATAAAGAATTTTTAGTTGATAGGACCTGCTGCAACTCTATGAAGTGGAAGTCTCCTTTAATGAACAACATCTTCTTATAATTCTCATTTATGAAAAATATCTTTTTACACATTTATATCTCGCTATAAAAAAATAATTTTGCACAACATTTAAAGGGCATTACTTTTAGCAGGTCCACAACTCGAATTCAGGACCATAGTTTATATAAAAAAATATAGTATTTGAAATTTATTTTTTTAACATTATGAATACTAAAGTACAATAGTATATATATAGTTTACTTAAATATATAAAGTTTACTATAATGGTTTACTTAAATATATATCGTTTATATATATATATATAGATTACTTTTTCTTAATATAGTTGAAGTAAAGAATGAGTATATGTATTATAAGAACTATATATATATATATATATATATATATATATATATATTCATATAAGAACTATCTATACATTTAAAACTATATATAAGAACCATATATACAAGAACCATGCAAGATATATTTACATATTTTAATATTTGTTTGAAAAGATATCCCCACCACCGACCCATCATATTTTTTTAAAATTATGATGAGCCGATAGTGGGGATAGTTTCGCTAGTGGTATGAGTTGGTGGTGGGTATAGTTTTGCCCCACTCCTAGCAGGTAGAACTATCCCCACCACTAATGGCTCATCATAATTGTTTTATATGAATCATGCAAGATATGTTTTCATATTTTAATATTTGTTTAAAAACTATGATGAGCCAGTGGGGATAGTTCTGCTAGAGGAACTATCCCGACCATCGGCTCATCATAATTTTTTTATATGAATCATGCAAGATATATTTGTGTATTTTAATATTTGTTTAAAAAATGAATTATTCATATAAAAATTTTATGATGAGATTATGGAGGAATGGTTCCTCCATAAGCTCATCATAAATTTTTTATATGAATAATTCATTTTTCAAACAAATTTTAAAATGCACAAGTATATCTTGCATGATTCAAATAAAAAAATTATGATGAGCTAGCAGGTCGAGGACTATCCCCACTATCAGCTCATTTCATAAAAATTTTATATGAATAATTCATTTTTTTAAATATTAAAATGTAAAAATATATCTTACATGATTCAAATAAAAAAATTATGATGAGCCGGCAAGTGGGGATAGTCTCGTCGGATACTGTCCCTCTCATATAATGCTATAATCCCCCAAACCATCTGTGAGGGAGCCCCCAAAGCCTGAAGTCTCTAAAGCATTATGTCTTGGGGCACAATATCAAAAGCTTTACGGAAGTCCATAAAGCAACAATAAAGGTACCACCCCTCTATCTTAGCCTGCTCAATGAGGCTCCATAAAGTGAAGATATGATCCAGAGTAGATTGATTTTTGCATAAACAGGGATTGAAGGCCCTCCCTCTGTGCTACGGTGTTGAGCTCAACCTCGAATATACTGATCCATAGAGTTTGGCCAATACATGGCCAACCATAATAGTCATGTAGTTCCTGGGGTCCATAGGGTCGCCAGTCTTATGGATTGGGGTAATCATGTTTGTGGCCCAAGTAGGTGGGAAGCCCTCTACAAGTGCTCAATTAAATAGGTGGGTGATGAAAGGAGAGATTATATCTGGGGTATATGAGAAGTGCTTGCCCCTCAGATCCCCATGTTTTAGCCTCCGAATAGCTGACTCCACCATGGCTGTAGTAAAGAGAGTGGGGCTAGTAGGTCGACGCTTTAGTGGTGGTTGAGAGGGGTGGTTGATCTAGGACATGATAGAGGGAATTAGAAAAGGTGTGCCAAACCTATGGATCAATGATTGGAGTGCGTGGACAGGGTTCTCGAAACCACCTCCAGGCTTCAACTAAGTTGTTGCTCAAGAAAAGTTGGTAGAACTCCCACTATTTCTCCATCTCGTACTCGTATGCACGTCTCTTACAAGGGTAAGGGCATGGTTCAATCTCCATGGCTTGTGGGTGGATATCTCCATGCCTTGTGGGTGGATCTCCCCTGACTCTACCTGCCGTTTGAGGGGTGCCCTAGTATCATGGCACTCATCATCATACCAACCATTCTGGGGCATCGTCCCAGTTTTGGCAATGTTAGTGGAGTGAGAAGTGTGTGTCACATGCACGTCCGTGCCATGGCTAATCTTTAACATGAACATAATCCCTGATTAGTTAGCAATCAAGTAGCAGAAGAAGCATCATCAGCAGCACAAGTAGCACCATCATCATCATCAGCAACATTACAACATCAATTTCATCATTGCTATCATCTCAGTAGCATCAAATCATCATGCACATCATCATCATCATAGGACCACCTTGTGGGCAACTTCCATAGGTGTTGTCGGTAGCCTGCAGGTACCCTTGGAGCAGTTGCCCAGGTCACCTTAGGCTTGGTAGCAGGTTGGTCATCACACACAAGAAGCACATCAATTTATATAGGCTTTATGGCATTTTCAGGTCCACATAGCAGGCCGACTCTTGATGGCAGCTGGCCAACCAGCCCCTTTCACTCATATATAAGCATAAAATAGTATTCAAAAAGTTCATTCAATATTTTCATAAGCATTCCCTCATAGCACCAATAGAGCATATGTAGAAGGGGCCTAGGTCACCCCTATGGGGCTGACATGGGCCTACATCATGCACAAGCATCTAATTACATTTTTGTACCATAGTAATATAAGAAAACCCTGACACTAAAGACTCTCTCTTCTTCTATGTCTTATCTCATTAATTAGCATCAATGTTCTTAATCAAGATTAGGGATGTGGATCAGTACAGCAAGGCTTCCGCACATGCAATAGGGAGGGAAGCTAGTGAGGGCGAAAGAGTGTGGTCGGCAACTGGGTAAGTGGAGAAAAGCCCATGGGCAACCAACTAGCTAGCTAGGCAACATGGGTAGGCTGAGATAGTCCCGACCAGTGGTGGTGGCTGGATAGTAATGCAAAAAGACTAGGGCATCATAGTGTGAAAATAATTATTAAAAAAGCATTTATATTGCTGGACTAGGTCATGGAGGAAACATGAACAGGCCGACTAGCATAGATCGGTGGTGTAAATACCCAAGATAGAAATAGTTATTGCATCTCATTATTCATAAGTGTTGCTATGATCCAAGGGCTAGGACAGCCAAGAGGAAAGTGTTGTTGCTGGCAAGAAAACAATATTCAAGATTGGTTTTTTTTCATGCATGGAGCCGATGGGATAAGGGAGGCGAGAGGAGTCGTACGCACAATATCTCACAGGTGTGAAATATAGTAGACTCGAAAAGGTTTGATAATTCAGTTACTATTTTACCGAATTTCTTTCTTTCTAAATTAGTTACGAATTCCAATGAGGAATAAATTAATCATTTATCTGAATATTTCGATCTCGATAGATTTCCTGAATTTTCTTCTTACAATCCGTGAGAGTATAAAATGATCTCTTAGAGTATTTATTTATTCATTTATCAAATACTCATATAAATTAAACATAGAATTAAAGAGAATTCTAATTTTGATATAAAAATTCTTTATGCATCTATTTATGCATAAAAATCAACTTCAATGGGAATAACACTTATAAAAAAATCCTTTTATGCATAAAATTAATTTTAATAAGAATAACACTTTTAAAATAAAAAGAATTTCATTACGCATCTATTTATGCATAAAATCAATTTTAATAGGAATAACACAATTAAAAAAATTCCATTATGCATCTCTCTATGCATAGAAATTAAATTTAATGAAAATAATACTTTTATAATAAAAAATTTACCATCGCGCAGGTCGCAGAAAGGTTAGTGGGGGTCGGGGTGTGCAGCGCATAGGTGCAGAATGGCAAAGGAGAGAGAGAGAGAGAGAGAGAGAGAGAGAGAGAGAGAGAGAGAGAGAGAGATTTCAATGTCCATGGGAAGCAAACAAATGGCCTCTCTCTGCACATGTCTTGCCCATGACACTTAATTAGGGATTAATGATGTTCATGCTGAAGATTAAGACTTGGCATGGGCGTGCACGTAACAGGCCAAGAGGTCATGGGCTGGCCCATGGGTAGCCAACTGGCTAACTAGGCAGGATGTGCACGTTGAGAAAAGGCCAGGGCATCATAGTGTGAAAACAATGATTAAAAAAGCATTTATATTGCTGGACCACGTCATGGAGGAAAACATGAACACGCCAACCAGCATAGATAGGAGGTATAAATACCCAAGATAGAAATTAGTGCTCAAGAAATGTGTGAACATTTGCATATGAAGCTGAAGGGTAAGGACATGAAGTGGTGGCTAGAGCCTTGGTCAAGTGGATTTGCAGATGCATATGTAAATCCAAGATTTTGATTCAAAAAAAGAAGACCAGCAAGTGATTCATGTGTAAAAAACAGAGGACAATGACAATGATGCCTCCATAAGTGAAATCAAACATGTAGTGGATTCTCTCCTAAATGAACAAGAAGCAGTGGACCCAATTATTACCATTGATGGTGGTAATACTCTCTTCAAGTCCACATTGGTAAGCCAACTTAATGGAAATCCCACACTCTCTAAAGATAGACTTACGAGGGTTTGGCAAGGAGTATACTACTCTAAAAAGAAGAGATACCTCTTACTACATCAAATGAGAATCTGTTTGGGATAGGTTCTGATTATGCTGTATACTTTCAAGAAGTGGAGAAAACAAGAAAAAACAAAAGGAAATGCAATCCAAGCTCTTCACAAAAGAAAGAAGTCACAAGCTAGATGGTAGCTTGGACGAGTTCAAAAAATTAGGAGAAAGGTTGGTGGGGGGGTATGTGGAATATAAGAGAGGGTTCAACCTCTTAGATAGACCTTCCGGAGTGGAAGTCCAGCTTGGGTGTGGTATCAAAAGGAAAAAGGCTCAAGATGCTTCACATATGACCTTACATATCTTGACATGATAGATATTGAGAGTGTCATTACATTGGCAAACCTCACCTATGACTGCAATAGAAACGAATATACTTTAAATGAGAATGATTGGAATGTATTCAATAACTTTGTAAAGGGGCATTAAGGATACTTGGTAGGCGCATCTTCTTTTTTAAAGTCCTATCTAATATGAAGAAAGCTACATTTTATATCCTGCTTTGAGTTGGATGGCTTGATGGATTTCCTTTTTTGATCATTTTGCAGGACCTTCAATCACATAACTGGCTTATTTGCAACATTTTTGATGGGTACTTCAATGGTTTCCTCAACCATTCAGCCTTAAACTCTTGTATGGTTTTTTTTTCCCTAACCAATTCTCGGTATGGGATTTGTTATAGCAAGGTTTTGTGAGGATGGGGCAAAGTGGGTTTGGATACATAGTTGCCGCATATGTGTTACAACAAGGTTTTGCATGGATGCGGCAAAGCAAGTCCGAATATTATGTTTTGGTATGGGTTACAACAAAGTTTTGCAGGGATCCGGCAAAGAAAGCTCAAATACATAGTTTGACATGGTCTACAACAAGATTTTATATGGATACAGTGAAGCAAGTTTGAATATTATGTTTTGGCTTCAATTACAACAACAAAGTTTTGCATGAATGCAGCCTCTATAGTTTGAGTACTATGTTCTGGTATGTTTTAGCATGTGTTATAGCAAGGTTTTGCATGGATGCAGAAAGTGGGTTCTAATACTATGTTTTGGTATGTGTTACATCAAGGTTGTGCATGGATACAACAAAGTGGGTTCTCAAATTAGGTGTGACAGGAAGGGTTTTCATGGAAGCAGAAAAGCCGCAAGGTCTTTCGTGAACATGGCAAAGTAGTATGGTGTTTCCAGTTTTTGCTGACAGTTTCCAATCTTTGACCTAGGAAGCTTCCAAATCTTTTTGCTCAAGGGCTTGGCCATGGATAGGAGAAGCTGACAAGGACAAAAAAATTGGAGCTACTGGGACATGGTAATTCTTGGCATGCTTGTGGTTGATATGCATGCCATGTGTGGTGTTCTCTTGAGAAGCACTAATATGATGGTGTAGTTGACATGTATGCCAACTTCATTTCCTCCATCAAGTGCTTTATGTGTGGAAAATTTGGGCCTATGTAGAGGTAATGATGATATTCTATGTGGGCTTCTTGAAAAGTGTTCAGACCCTTAAGTGATAGTGTATACAAGACTAGGTGTGGTTGTGAAAGAAAAACAATTGCCTCACAAAGTTGTCACACCCTGTGCTCAGACCCTTTAGTCACAATGTGCACCAAACTATGTGCCTTATCCAAAAGGGGAATCATCTGTCCTGACATCCAAATGTCATATGGTCACTCCGTAAGTCCAACTTGGGTATGCACATAGGTTGAGGTGTGGCTTGGGTGGCTGCAAAGTCGAATTGGCATTTGGAGTATTATGGCGGTCATGTGGACGAACCCTAGGTGGCACAACTATAATTAGATTGGCATTTGAAGTGTTATGGCGGGGCAATATCCAACAATCCATGCATTCCAAGACACAACATCCTATATTGTGATTTTCCTAGCACACCATGCTTAGCATACATGTCTACCAATATAATCTCTTCAGTAGAATTTAGATTAATTTAGAAAAAAAACCTTATTAAAAACTCAAAGGAAATATTTTTGGAATTTTGGCTAAGATTCCCACTCCTGTTACATACTATAATCACCTAAAAAAGAAATTAGATAGGGGAGGGCTAAGGGTGGATGGCCACCAAAAATAAAGCTTTTCAAAGGCAATATTTATATATTCTATATTAAAAGTGGGAAATATGCCTTAAAGAAGAGGAGAGATATATGCAGAAGGATTCTCAAAAGGGAGGAGGTTCATAACCTTTAGCTATAGGTTTTAGGCTCCCAAAAAAGTAAAGAATTAATTATAAATGACTATCTTTGGAAGATGGTTTTGAGTCACAAAAAGAGAATAAATTAGATCAACCAAACTATTGGGATTAAAATAAAATTCTTGTATTCTCTAAGATCCCTATAAAAAATATTTAATTTTCACTCAAAAACTCACATACCAAAAATCTCTCAAAAATAAAGATAGATAGCCCAAGTCAAAATTAGCAAATAATTCGTTAATGCTAAAGTTCACAAGAGTTCCAAAGTAAAATTGTTTAAACAAAACTTACCAAGCAAGATAAATAAAAAATTTAAGAAGATTTAAAATTTCTTCCTGTAATGATAAAATAGGATAAAACCACTTTGAGACTTAGGTCAATCTAGAATCTTGCTCTAATAGCAATTGAGAGAGAGATAATATGGAAGTGTGGAATCACATTTGGCAAAATGTATTGATCCAATATGAACAATGATCAATTAAGACTCCCTAATAGAAGTGGACTCAATAGTACACTATGAACCAAGTACAAAGATTTTATTTTATTTTTGTTCAAAGGATTACAAGACATCATGATCAACCTTGATTGATTTTGAGAAAGAAAATCATCATCATCTTTTGACATAATCTCGCCAAATCAACAATAAAACTACCAACATCACCATGCTACTTAACTACATAAAAACCATCTCTCTTTATATCTCATATTGTTTAAAAATTTTGAAGTTTTTGGAACCTTACTTTGTGTGGATGGTTGGAAAAGAGTACAAAAAATAAATCACTTTTTCTTTTTTTGGCCCATTAATCCAAGCTACAAGTTCAGGGTTAGAGCCATTTTTTTGAGCATCATCATGCCCTATGTCCACAAGCTCATTGAATAATCATGGATTGTGACATGGTCACTATTCATGGGATTTGGGACCCTTTTGTCATTTTTTCATCATGTCCCTAGAGGCATGATGTTGCTCAAATAACTCTCAAATCATAGCTTCGATTAACAAACTCTAAAAAGCAAAATGATATATCCATGCTCTATATAACAATGCAAACAAAACAAGTAAGCTTGGGGACTTCCCTAGGAAAGGTTGATGCTCATGAAAATTAAACTCTCAGATCATAGCTCGGGTTGGTGATGCATAAAAGGCAAAAATGATTAATTTTTTACACTTGTATGGTGATGATGATAGTTGTGTTCTTTATTTTGCATGATTAGGTGAGAAGATGTAGTTTTCAAAATTAAACTTTTTAAAATGTACCATTTCCTTAGAAAGTGGTGGATGATTGATTTTGCATAAATAAGTTAAAAGAGTCATAATTTTGTTTTAATTTATACAATTAAGAGATAATAATGTTTTTTTTAATTTCCTCTAAGAAGTGCCTATATTTACCTTATTTGAGAAATGGTGGATTGAAGTGCATTGTGGAAAAGCTACTCAACCCAAGGGCAAAGCTCAAGTAACACCATGACTTCTCCAAGGAAAAGTGTGGTACAAGTTGCATCTTCCAAGGTAAAGCTTTCTATAAAAAAGATCTAATTTCTCATTAATGCCATGTACCACCATTGGCATCCCTTCATGTAGACATTATTTTGCATGTCTTTTTGGTCACCACTGGGGCATGGTGTACCTTGTGTATACTCAAGGTTAGTGACAAGACTGATAAAAAGGATGGTGAATCAAAAGGAGTCATGATTTGAAGTATGTCTGTCTTTCTTAGTATCAAGTGGAATCATTGCAATATCATGAAAATTTTGAATTTCAAATTGACATGTATTTTATAAATAAATAATTACACTTTCTATAGATATAATCCATTTCATGCACATATACACACATACATCTCAAATCAATACATGTCTCATGAGAGCACAATCGGTACTATGCAGTTTAGCAAGAGTACAATGCATGGCAAACCACATCCAAGATGAAGGTTTAATGTAACAAGCTTGTATTATGAAAAAATAAACACACTAGGAAAACACAGCCCCACTCCTTGCATTAATAACCAAATAGATTCCTTGAGTGGCTCATGCCAAACATTGTGCTTAACAGTTAACACACTCCCCAATTACACCCACATTTGCTACATGAAATCAATTCAATTTTTGAAGTCAAGCTGCTATTGTTGCACAGCAAATACAGGTACCGACAGGTCTGATTGCCGCAGTTTGCCATTCAGAACCACTGGAGGCATGCGGATCATACAAAAAAGTATCGCAAGGTGCTTTGTTCTTTGTAGGAAAGAGCAGCAACTTGCCACTTAGATTTGCCAGACAAAAGCCAACACTCAAGCTTCCAGCAAGTGGCAGTGCCACTTTTTTCCACAAATTCTCTGCAGCATTGTAGACTGCAAGCTTCCTGTCATTCTTCCATTCAATGCAGAACAGTTCCTGATCCACAATTGCATGGGTTAATACCATAATACAGCCATTCTTGGCTTCCTCCCACTGCCCTGTTGCAGGGTCAAATACATCTACACACCGCGAGTGGCCAATGGTAAAGCTTGACCGGCCAGCCATAATGTACAATTTTCCTTCAAGACCGCATCCAATGCACCCCCACCTTGCCCGCTTCAAGCTTGGCAAATTTGTCCACACATCCCTTTGTGGGTCATACACCTCTACACTAGGGAGATTTTTACCTCCTGTGCCGTGTCCTCCAACGACATAAACGAAACCGCCCAACACAGCACAGGCAAATTCATACCTTGGAGTGTGCATGCTTGCAACTTTCCTCCATCTGAACTCAAAAAACAAAAACAAAAAAACATTGCATCAGTTAATGCAATTACAGTTAATGAAACTGCGAGAGAGAGAGAGAGAGAGAGAGAGAACCTGTTTAATGCAGTATCGTAGAGTAATACATCTGCCACAGCTAAGGGTTTGGCATCCTCCACAGCACCACCAATGACCAAGAGTTTCCCATCAATCACAGCGAAACCAGAACCACACTTCAATGGCCCTGGCATGCGTGGAAGATCTTTCCACTCCTTTTGAACTGGACTGAACACATGCCAGCGCATTCTCTGATGATCATCCGAAACTGTCAGAGCATAAAGCCACTCTTCCAACGTGCCCAAGTCCTTTCGGATCATGTGAAACTCTTTGCTTTGGAGTAATGCCTTCCATGACTTGGCAACACAGCTCAAGGCAGGGAGATCCAATCTCGAGACCAAGGCCAGGCATGATTTAGCAATATCATTGGGCAACCCTGGTATGAGGGAGCCTGCATGCTCATCATGTGAGACCAAAGAGCCGTTGTCAATACTGTATAAGTGCCCAGGACTGTATTTTTCACTCAGCCTTACAGCTTCATACCCCTTAGCCAAGCAATTCCCCCTGACATTGCTGACCTCTGATCCTATAAAACTCTCCACCTTACATTTCAAGGCACTAGAAGAAGGCATGTTAAACAACCCTTGGTAGCTAGTTTGAAAGCATAATCCTCCAGCTGACCATGTGTTAACCTCATGAATAGAATAATCTGCCATCTTTATAAGTCGGTCTCTACCTGCTTTAATGCTAAATCCCCCCCGCCCCTCACCTAGAGCTCCGAACCATTAAAAACATGGCAGACGGCCATACCAGGAATGATAAGAATGCTCACTATCGTGGTCAGCTATCTTTGATAAAAATACATCATGGTATTTGTACCTAAACAAAATGCTTGCGTTTATGAAGTTCTCTCCTGTGGCCAGTCTCAATAGATAGTGAATTCCAATAGCAGCCATATGCTGCTTGATAGGTGACTGATTGTCAGATACTTTTTGAGCAGGACTGCAAGAAGAGTTAGCGATGTGACCAAAGCCAAACATAATATTTCCTTCAAGTGTCTGCAATATAAGATCTGCTACAACCCAAGTGGTAAAGTAAGTAATAACACTGATAACATACTTAAGAACTCCCAATGATTCATTACACAAGGCCTCTTCATGACCCCCTTGGCATGGAAAGCACATACATACATACATTTGCCTCCTCATGTCTCCCTGTGGCATGCCTGTATACATACAGGCATTACATACACAAACACAAAAACACAAACATACACACAAGCTTACTTTACAAACACAAACACAAACACCTACCCACACACAAGCACATGCCGATCCAAACGACACTTTTGTACCCAAACAAATATTAACCAGACAACTGGTTCTTCACACAAATAAAAGTATGTTGCAACCACCGTGTACACTTACCACACATTTTAATTCAGACCTTAACATCTCACATCACAACATCAAGCTTGTTAACACTACACCAAAGTTGCCCATCCTGACCCCTCTAAAGAACCCAAAAGTTATCCTAGCCCCTGACAAAATGATATGTATTCATCTGTTAGTGATGTTATGCTTGCAGGCCATCTAATACGTTTAATGCTTTTAACATTTCTCTCTCTCTCTCTCTCTCTCTCTCTCTCTCTCTCTCTCTCTCTCTCTCTGCCATGGTTCTTTTAGCGCTTCTGGAACTTCTTCCTCACGATCCAGTTTTCCATGCATAGAGTTCAGAAGAGCCCACAATTACTTTTATAAACCATGTGAACATGTTTTTGCATGGGTCCTTCCAAAGGCTTAATTAACACCTTGAACTCAATCACATACTCTCCTGAACTAAACCTTGAACCCAGAGGTTGAATCAAGCACAGCTTCACATCCATAACAGCACTTGTTGCTGCCCCCTAGGATGGCCTGATGTGAAGACTAACAAAGGGGTTTTTTTAAAAATCATAAGATAAAAAGAAAACAAATGGCAGCGTAAGCATTAGGGCATTGAATCCCCAAAAAAATAAAATTTAAAAAATAAGCGTGAGGATTTTCGTTTTCAGCAGTTTTTTGCATTTCTTAAGACAACACAAAGCATGGGCAAGGCAGCATGTAGGAGGATCAACTGTCTAGCCATGTAGGACATGTTAATTGACATGCTCTTACCATGGATGATGACTTGATGACGACCTTTACGGTGCGTTTAGGAAGAAAATGAAGAAATAAGTATAGCATGATGCAAACATAATTACTACATAATAACGTGTTAATCATCACCAAGAAAATGGATTAATTTATGTAGCATACCTTAAACACACTGCAAGAAAAACTGCAAGAGCTTCCCGGAAAAAAAAATAAAAAAAAATAAAAATTGCAAGAGCAAGCATGGTGAACGCTACATTCACACTTACAAGGCAGGAAAATGGAGCCGCAGCGGGCGGGCACTGGGGAATTGTGGGTAGAGCAGCCTTAAGGGTTGTCGTTGATGAGGGCAAGTAAGGGCCAGAAGGAGAGAAGCGCGGAACCCATTGTAGACCAGGTTGCAGGGAGCTACGAGAGGCCTTTGGTGAAGAAAAGGCAAGGGACAGGGCAAGCTCGAATCACACAGAGCTAAAAGAAGATAGCATGAGATGATGGAGAAGATGAAAAAGCAATGGTCGTGCACGCACAGACGGAAGAGGGGCGAGCTCGAAGTTGGGAGGGAAAGAATATATAGATCTTAGATCTCAAAGAGTCGAGATTCGAGCCCAAAAATCGTCGGCGTGTGTGTGCTATCACCTCTCTCTAAGCCGTGTCTCTCTCTCTCTCTCTAGATTCCTCTCTCTAAGCTCTAGAGCCTCAGTGCTCTCTCTATATTCTCTCACATCACCTCTCTCTAAACTCTCTATAGAGAGAGCCTCAGTGCTCTCTCTATATTCTCTCACATCACCTCTCTCTCTAAACTCTGCTCTCTAGAGCTCTCCTCAGTTCTCTCTCTAGATTCTTTCTCACATGCCTCTATTTATCACGTCTCTTAGCTCTCCTCAGTAATCTCTTTCTAGATTCTCTCACATGCGCTCTCTCTCTATAGGCTCTCCTCGGGAATCTCTTTCTATATTTTTGCTCTCACGCTCTCTCTACCTCCTCCTCTGTGCTCTCCTCGGTAGTCTCTCTCTAGGTTCTCTCGCACGTGCTCTCTATCACCTCTCGCTAGCTGGTAATAATAATATTTGTCCGAAACGTGTGCACTGTGGCTGTGCGGAGTCCGCCACCACCCAAATACATTTCAAATTCGGAACTACTAACAGGGGCACGCCAACTATTATTTATTATCATTATCTAATTCTAATTTTATGCACGCCGCATAAAGACTTTGCTTAGAAATTCTTGAAAACAAGAAATGCATAAAATAATTCGTTTTTGTGTGTGCGCTAGCATAGATTGCCTTCACGCAGGAATTTGTAGTTTTGAACTAGCTTTTTCAGCTAATTATAACTTAATCTTGAATTTTTTGAGAAAGAAGAAGCTTTTCCATCTAATTATAACTTAATCTTGAATTTTTTGAGAAAGAAGAAGCTTTTTCATCTAATTTCTTCTTTCTCTCATCAACTTGAGAAACATCTTTTAAACAAGCTATAGGCTAAGCTAAGACAATCATGAGGTGTGCTTTCATTGGCTAGAGCATCCACTCTTGTGATGTTGTGAACACAAAATACCTGGAAGGATACAGGGCCAGTAACTTGGCCCATGTATGCCATCGGCCATGGCCCTAGTTGATCTCCTTAGTGCATGTTGGACTTCATACTAAACATTCTTGGAGGTAGTGGGTACTGGACATTGCACAAGAGCCCACAAGCATTTCTCTGCAATTTCATTTGTGCGATAAAAATGTTTAGAGAAGTGTTATAGGCATGACCTCCCACATTTCTCCAACATGTGGGCCTACTCCTAATATTAATCGAGTATGTGTCCCAGAACACATGTCGGCTTCCCATATGCCCATTTCTCTTTGATGTAGGCACCAATAAGAAGACACATAAGCACGCGAGAACTCTTTTCCTAGCAACAGTGTTTCCTAAGGTTGGATCTCTTATTCCTGCTTATATGGCAAAAAATGGACCACACCTCTTCTTCTTCTCGGCATGGAGTTTTGTTTTGCAAGTGAGGGATCTTCCTCACTCAGCCTCCACTTGAATGTTAAGCTTTTGATTTTTTTGGATTGCACCTTTTTGCTTGAGGGTTAAAAATCAATGCTTTACATGCTCAAGGTTTAGGGTTATTTAGTTAGGGTTTTGTAATTGGCTTAGGGGCTACAAGTGTTAGGATTTTAGGAATTGGGAATTGGGATTATTGATTAGGAGAGTATTGAATTATACAATCACCAATTTAGGGATTGGGAATTAGAGATTAAGGGATTAGGGATTAGGGATTTGAAATTAAGGGATTGGGTAATTCAAGGGGGATCACGAAGGATCAAGGATTAGAGATTAGGGGATTAGGTATTTCATGGGGGGAATAGAGAGGATCAAGGATAAGCTTTTGATTTTTTTGGATTGCACCTTTTTGCTTGAGGGTTAAAAATCAATGCTTTACATGCTTTACATGATTTTTTTGGATTGCACCTTTTTGCTTGAGGGTTAAAAATCAATGCTTTACATGCTCAGGGTTTAGGGTTATTTAGTTAGGGTTTTGTAATTGGCTTAGGGGCTACAAGTGTTAGGATTTTAGGAATTGGGAATTGGGATTATTGATTAGGAGAGTATTGAATTATACAATCACCAATTTAGGGATTGGGAATTAGAGATTAAGAGATTAGGGATTAGGGATTCGAAATTAAGGGATTGGGTAATCCAAGGGGGATCAGGAAGGATCAAGGATTAGAGATTAGGGGATCAGGTATTTCAGGGGGGGAATAGAGAGGATCAAGGATTGGAGATTGGGGATTAAGGTTTTGGGGTCACCATAAAAGTCATAAACATTTGAACATTTAGGATGATAGAATAAACAAAAGTCCACTAATTGATGGATTTCTTGGATGGTTATGATTTTACACAGTGATGATAGAGAATAAGCTTAGGAGTCCTAAGGAAAGGCATTGGAATTTGAATTTTGAGCGAGGTGGTTGATGTATGCATTACAAGGATTGGGCCTTCGATGGATTTGTTGGGATGGTCGTCATTTTATGGTGATGATAGAATACATTTGAGAGCACTAAAGACAAGGCATTATATTTCGAACTTTGAGCGAGGTTAGCATATACATGGCAAGGATGGCTTCGCTGGATGGTTGTGATTTTATAGTTATGATAGAATGGCCTTAGGAGCGCTAAAGAGACACACAAATTGGGTACAGTGTGATTGGACCTTTTTTAACAAAAACCTACATTTTTTTGAATATGTAGACTCTATTACAATCACCACCTTAAAATTTGGACTTTTTCTTGATGGTGAATTTGTTGGAACTTCACAAACTTTGATAGCGACATGAACGCGATGACTTGCTCGCACTTTAAATTGGGCATCTTCTTGGAACTAAGCTTAGCATCAATAACTGCAAACGAACATTGAAGGCTCTTGGCCACCACTAGAGCCTTTGTGCTACACACGACTACACCAACCATTGGCAAAGATGGCCACAACGTGCTTAGGCATGTAAGGATTCCGAGTGAAGCACGAAAGGTAGGGCAAGTGACACATGCCATAGGGGTGCGTAGGGATCGAACAACCAACCAACAATAACCATTGGCTAGGTGACCACAACAAGCTTAGGCATGTTGGGAGTGGAAGTGGAGCACAAATGACCGGGTAGGTGACAAATGCCATAGGGGTGTATGGGGATCAAACCAACAACCTCTTCATTGTGAGGGGTGCCTGGGGAAAACCTCTTCCCCTTAGTTGTGAACGAATCAACAACCTCTTCCTCTTAGTTGTGAAAAAACCCCCTTACTACTTGGGCTACAACCCTCGCTAAAATGCCTTTTAATTTTGAGTATATATTTTTATGATTTGATGGTTACTAAAATTTGCAAACTTCATAAAATATACAAAGGTTCCATGCACTTCTGTGAGATGCAAGTTTTTCACCTATACATGGGAGCTAAAAAAGAAAGCTACTAGATGTTTGTACTTACAACTAACACATGTGTGTGTGTTTTATTCAACAACCAACACACAATAGGTTCTCCCACAAATGGAGGAAACAAATACACCAAGAAAACCAATATGTTATCATCTTGTATCCATGTAAGCTAACACCATCCTAGAGTTAACTAGTTGGAACTTGGGAAAAGGTCATGATGTAAAACACGTCCCCATTAGATAAGGGTAGAGTCTCTATAATTATGTAGATATGGAGTACCTTTTTCTCTTAGGGATGAGTACAAGGTGAACCCTTCATACCATTGAAGGACCCTCCCTGAAAAGGTCATGGTGTAAAACACTTCCCCATTAGATAAGGGCAGAGTCTTTGTCATTATGCCTGAAGAACTCTATAGGAGTTTCCTACAAAGTACCTTTTTTTAGGGATGAGTACAAAATGAACCCTTCATACCATTTGAGGGACCCTCCTTGAAGAACTCTTTAGGAGTTTCCTACGTTGATGGCTTGAAAAAGTGTGGGTATAATATTAAAGAGGCACCAACAACCAATGACAATGAAGTTCAAATAAAGATGTCCTCAAGAAACTTTTTAACACAAAAAAATGTAAATTTTCCCATAAAAAGACAACCATGTGTTGAAATAAGACATTTAGGTGCTAATATTAAAAGTCAATTATAGCTCACATTATACAACAATTCTCCTAACACAATTGTCATTTGTTGATTATGTGAAAGCATAGTAGTAGTTTCACAATGCTCATCATATTGCAATTTGCAAGCCTCACCAACTATTCTTATATCTCTCCATGTATCACATCTTCTATAAATTAGTATAAAAGAATGGTGATGTTTAAAAATATTTTCTAAATCATCTCTTTATGCCACATCGTAAACTCAAAATACACTCACGAATTTGTTAATTGAAAAAGACACTTTCTACTTTGTCTTGTCATCACTTTAACGTATTACTATTAAGTCTCATGCATATACCATTATGAATGATATATGTTGCAACTGTATGAAGTTGGTGAAATTATCATAATGCACTTTTAAGAAATGCCTCGGTGAGGAGCAAGGCAAATTTTAAACACATATCCATAGAGATCTAATTATCGACTTAAGATTGCATACCTCTTTTTGGACAAAGACAAAACAACTTTGCTTAGCTACTGTGTTAAAAGAGAAAAGAAGTCATTTCACTTTTTGGAGCTTTTGGGTCATTTCATTTTTTGGAGCTTTTGGGCCCTCCATTTGCATTTTTAGACTATGTGTCACCAAATGAGCATGTTTTTTATCTATATCTTGACAGAGAGTGCGAGCTAGACTAAATCAATCTTCTAAATTATGCTTACGTTTTTATTTCCATCAAAGAGGTGGATGTGACAGACTCTTTATGTTCAGGAATGAGGCAAAGGAATTAATATCTCTAGCTCTCTTTCATAGTTCTTTGAAGTTGTAACATCCACCTCACATTGAGGCGCCTCCATCGAGGACCACAAGAAGATACCTACATCTTTGGAAAATTGTAGGTTTCTTTTTACTAGCATTAGCGGTTGGTGGATACTAAATGGCCATGTTGACCTAGTTTTCACCTACCACATCAATTATTGCTTTACTATAAAGTCAAATAAAAAAGCATGGGCTATCTTATCCTACAATGATGGTTATGTGCCAATTTATATCACACTAAGGCCTCAATGAAGTTTTCAATTATTTTATTATACTAGTACTTGACCAGTGCACTGTTTGTGGCCTACGCACATTGCTACCATGTGACATGTGGCTAGAGAGGAGCTCTTAGACCTACCACATGTTAGATATGGGATTAGTTTCTCGCATTGCTTCTCCAGCGGTGGCTCTGCCACCTACAGTGCTTCCACGTTGTAGCTCTCCCCCTCTCTTGCCAAACAACCCTCAGGATGTGTTCTCCTCTGGTCATGTGGGAGAAGAGAGCATGTGGCAGGAGAGAGCACACAAGTCATGGACCTGCGCGCATAGAAACAAAACTTAGCAATCACCTCGAAATAATATTTCAATTGTACTATGTACCAACTCATGAGCTTATATTCGAACGTGAGTAACTATATGTGTGAATACACTCATAGTGTGAGATGTGCATATGTTTTTTTGGGATAAACACTATTATAAATATGTGTGTGCACATTCATGTGTGTAGGTTCACATCTCTCTCTCTCTCTCTCTCTCTCTCTCTCTCTCTACGCAACCATTGCCTTTGCCCTTGTTCACCGCCCTCTATGTGCACAGTCGTCGCCTTCGCCCTTATTCGCCGCCCTCTTTGTGCGTAGCTGTCGCCTTTGCCCCTGTTTGCTACCGTCATCTCTATGCGAGCCGCCACTTGAAGGCTTCCGAAGAAATCTGCTGAATACAATGCAGCATCCGAAGAGGCAACGAGAGCAGAAAAAGCTTGTAGTAGCCATGGCCGCCGCTGGAGAAGCTTCTGTGGTGAGGGCATCATCAGCTTGAGTCGCAACCCATGCTTCGCATGTTTCCATCAATGAATCAAGCATGGCACATAAACCCTAACCCTTTTTTCTCCTTGCTTTTGATCACCGGGCAGGCTCTTCTACCTTTCACGTCTGCTATGTAGATTCAGACCTTGCAAAAATGTGTTATTTTCTCTCATTTATCCGCTCTAGACCTTGAAAAAACCACTCTCTCGCTAGGTCTCTCTCTCTCTCTCTCTCTCTCTCTCTCTCTCTCTCTCTCCCCCTCACCCACAGCCTCTTCATCCTCATGTCTACCCCCCCCAACCAACCCATCAACAATGGCAAGGAAAAAGAAAGAAAAGGAGAAAGAAATCGCAGAAAACATCAGCAAACCGGATACCAGCAAGCAAAGCAGGAACACACATGCGGAGGATGACACTATCAGATACCACACACGCTCTCGAAAGGGGGTGTTGGATACACCACGGAGCTCCACAAGTGGGCTCCAAACAGTTCTCCAGACAGGCCCCCCCGACACAGACGGTATCTGCACTGTCGGTTACCGATGGTTTCTCCATCGATACC
This sequence comes from Cibotium barometz, assembly GCF_041138505.1. Taxonomy (NCBI): domain Eukaryota; kingdom Viridiplantae; phylum Streptophyta; class Polypodiopsida; order Cyatheales; family Cibotiaceae; genus Cibotium; species Cibotium barometz. Next base: position 32,767,175 of record NC_141093.1, read on the forward strand.
GATCTTGATGCCCTCCACACGATTGCCATTGATCTCGTCTTCCCCCTCCTCCTACATAGTTATCTCTTCCCCCACTCCTCTTCCTACCTCATCACCCCTCTCTTCCCCCACAACCTCCCCTACTCCTCTTCTTACCTCAACAGTACCCACCTCTGCCTCATATTTTTCACCCATTCCCTCCCCCTTTCCATACTCGTCGACTCCTTACTCTACACATGCCTCTCTCCTCCCCACCCATTCCCTCCCCCTTTCCATACCCGACTCCTTACTCTACACATGCCTCTCTCCTCCCCACCCATTCCTTAACTCCCCCTTTCCATACTCGACTCCTTACTCTAGACATGCCTCTCTCCTCCCCACCCATTCCTTAACTCCCTCACAAACCGTCTCCCCCCCTTTCTTCCTATCTCAGTCGACCTCGACCCTCTACCCCTCACAGCCCACCCATATCCTCACATCCTCACCAGTAGGCTCATCCTCGTCACCGACCCCACCTCACAGCTCTACTCCCTCCCCCACCTACCTACAGACGACGGACTTCACGAGATTCGACTTGCAGCTCAGAGCCCTCTTGGACCAATCCCAGGTTCAAGAGACGATTATAGCCTCTCTTGGGGCTCAGTTAGCCTCTTCCAGGCTAGAGTCCTCACAGAGAGATGCAGATTAGGGTACTGACAGAGGAGGCAATGCACAGGGACCTCCAGATTAGAGCCCTTACAGACACGATTGGGACCCTCCGCACTGACATGCAGGTTCTACAAGCATCACACAGGACTGTCATCCGAGCTTCATGGCCAGCCAGATCAGATGCAGGCCGTACAGACCAGGATCCAGCACCTGGATTCTACCCCGGTAGCAGTAGTTGTCGTGGTACAGGAGCAGATCACCACCCTCCAGTCGGAGGTCCAGCGGACCACACAGTGGGTGCACGTGGTTAGACGTACACACATGCGTACACACTATTGTCACATAAAGGCACACACACTCGCATGCATGTGCACACACATAAAGTTGGCATGCACACAATTTGACACACACGTGCGTATATACTATTATCGACACATAAAGGCACACATACTCGCATGCATGTGCACACACACAAAGTTGGCATCCACACAGTTGACACATAGATACATGTCCATGTGTGTACGTACACACACACGCACGCACGCACGCACGCACGCACGCGTACATTGTCTGAGTGCAATGGCCCAGTAACATGAGAGAGAGAGAGAGAGAGAGAGAGAGAGAGAGAGAGAGAGAGAGAGAGAGAGAGAGAGAGAGAGAGAGAGAGAGAGAGAGAGAAATGGCCCAGTAACATGAGAGAGAGAGAAAGAGAGAGTGCAATGGCCCAGTAACATGAGAGAGAGAGAGAGAGAGAGTGAGAAATGAAATGAAATTTTATTATTGTCTTCAAAGGACCATAACATGAGAGAGAGAGAGAGAGAGAGAGAGAGAGAGAGAGAGTGAGAAATGAAATGAAATTTTATTATTGTCTTCAAAGGACCATCATGGGTCCATGAGACACATGTTGAACATACATGAATACATAAGTCGATGCACTCGGGAGCCTCATCGAAAAGCATAATGAAACTCAAATGTGTGAAACTAGAACCGAAACTGAAATGAAAATCAAAAAGCTATGCAGCATGCTATAAGTGTACATCATGAGAAGTATGTCATGCCATATAGGTACTTATGATGGCTTGGCCCCCTCGTCAGGTGCACCATAATAGTAGAAGAAGTCGTGCCCCTCCACCTCTCCTCCCAGGATCAAGTGGATAATCTGGTTCCTCGAGAGCCCGCAATCCGTAGGCGACAAGGGAGGGTCCCCCCTGAGGTGTCTCTGTCTGAATGCCCGTAATGTCCTCTAGCGTCGTGAGACCAGTCTCTTGTAGTGGCCTCTATGTAGGTGCTCTATGCGTCTCTACTCAATCATCTCATATGTGCATCCTCGTGGGTACAATAGTGGTCTCTACAGCCATGTCGGGTCTGGAATCTGTGGATCCTCTCTATGAGTCTCAGTGTGGTCTGGTGGGCTGTCTGGCTCCTGGGTCTCTCGTGCATCGTGAGTCTGGTGGCCTTGCATCTGTCTAAGTCTCCTGTTTCTGAAAGTGAAAGACTCTCTAACGAATAGAGATAGGCATCTCTGATCCTCATAGTCATCAATGACCCTGGAAATAGGGCCAAAGCCATCTCTAAAGAGACAGTGAAACCTCCCCCGGATCTCATAGTACGCTGGGCATCTGCATAAGAAGTGCTCCTCTGTCTCAACCTCGCCCATGTCACATATGGAGCATGTGTGGTCCTGTCTGCTGACTCTCCTACCTCTCCTCGTCCATCTCATCCTGCCTGCCTCGATCTCCAATTTGTGGGATGAAACTCTAAGGTGTCCAAGAGAGATCCTGAGTGCATGCGAGAGATGTATCCTCGTGTACCCTGTAGGCTCAATGCAACCCTCATCTGAGATCTTGAGAAAATGACTGCAGTATGCAGCCATCTTCACAAGCAAACGTGGGGAGGATCCATGTTGTACGGAATGTGTAGAGCTGGAGCAAGTTCGCACGAATGACTTGATTGATCTGGTGTCGTGATAAGTATAAGTGAGGAGCATCGAGACTGTATCTAAAATGCCGGAAGCCTGTCTAGGTCTAGGCCAAGTGAGTGAAACCATGTACGGAGTCTATGGAACCAGCATCTTTGAGTACCTACATCTGCTAGAGCCTGGGATGAAATCAAAGCAAGCCATGGAAGCCGGGTACGACCCTCTACTATGTCTCCAAATCTGAGGATCCACTGGAGGTATATGATAGTCTGGAAGGCTGCATCGAGGACCAATGGAGACTCCAAACTCTGCCAGTAAAATGTGGTGGGGTACCGAAGGCTTGGCTCTCTGATGAGCTTGGAAAATAGTAGAACCTGTACCCTCTCGATTGCTCTCCAGTTGTCCAATCCGAGATCGCAGGCCCAGAAAGGACTCCCGTACATGGTGGCAGGTCGCACTAATGTGTCGAACAAGAGGGACTTCATGTCCGGGTGTGCTGGAAATGATACTGATGACACTATCTCTTGAGATGCGCCAGTGAAGCATATCCTCTCCGCATCCTGTCTCGAGCCGCTGGTATCATAGTGAAGGGCCCTGTGAAGACCACCCCCAGGTACGTGTAACATCTGACCAGGTCCACCTGATCTCCTCCAAACACGAATCCCTCATGTCTCTGGAATGTTGAATAAGAGGTGTTGAAGATCATTACCTTGGTCTTCCCAAGGTTCACATTCAACTCCCTCTCCTGGCAGAACCTATGAAGAGCGTCCAGGTGCATCTGAAGTCCCTGTGTAGTGGACGAGATCAAGACCACATCATCGGCATAAAGAAGAATCGAAATAAGAGCTCCTACCAACAATGATCCCTCCCCCGTCGATGTATAACCCGAATAGTGTAGGTGAAAGAGGACAGACCTGTTTCACCCCTATCGTGCTATGGATCTCATCGGAGAGCCCAGTGTCTTGGTCTTGACTCTGCCTGTGACATGCTCATATAGTGCTACTATAGCCCACTGAATATAGCCTGTGACATGCTCATATAGTGCTACTATAGCCCACTGAATCTGCGTGCTGTATCCCAACTGCTGGATCCGGTGCAAGAGACGGTATCTGGGAACAATATCAAATGCTCTCTTGAAGTCTATGAAGCAGCAGTAGAGAGGCTGGCTCCGTGATCTCGCCTCCTCCACCATGGCCCTGAGAGTAAAAATTTGATCCAATGTGTAGTAGTCCCTGCGAAATCCTGCCTGTCCCCGTGCTCTAAGTCCTATCTCTTCTACCTGCTCATTGATTTGGATCTCTAGAACGGATGCAAAAATCTTGGCCATAACATGGCCAATCATAGTGGTCGTGTAGTTTGTTGCGTCCATGGGGTCCCCCGACTTGTGTATGGGTACTATAGTGTTAGTGAGCCATGTGGATGGGAGGCCTGTACAGACTAACTCGTTAAAGAGGCAGGAGAGGGTCGGGGCTAAGGCATCAATCCCATGGGTTACAAACTCTGCTTGTAACCCATCATGGTCCTTAGCTCTCTCGTTCTTTAACCGAGAGACCGTGTACCTAATGTTGGCGACAAAAAATAGGTTATAAGATATGGGTCTGGAGTCAAATAGGTTAGAAGATATGGGTTTGGAGTCCTGGGGTGCCACTGTGATTGAGATCACACTGAGATTATGTGTGTTGACTTTGTGTGTGCACATGTATGATTTTGTGTGCCGATAATCGTATGTGTACGTGCACCGTGTGTGTGCTTATGTGTGCACACCTATGTATATGCACATGTATGTATCTTTGTGTGCATGTACGCAAGAGAGAGAGAGAGAGAGAGAGTGTGTGTGTGTGTGTGTATGTGTGTGTGTTTGTGTGTATAGATGCACGCATATATGTACGTACATGTGTGTGCATGTGTACATGTGCATACGTGTGCATGTACGCTTGTGTGTGCATGCATACGTGCATGTGTGTGTATGTGTACACTTAAGTGTGTGCATGCATATGTATTTATATGTGTGTGTGTTGTGCATGTGTGTGCAAGCATGCGACTGTGTATATGTACACTTGTGGGTGTGTATGCACACACATGCATGTGGGTGATTGGGTGCATGTTGATTCTATATGCACGCATGTGAGTGTGTGAGACTTCATGTGCATGCGTAGTCGTGTGTGTATACATGTGAATATATAAGTGTATGACTATGTGCATGTATGCTTGCATGCGAGTGTGTGAGACTTTGTGTGCATGCGTAGTTGTGTGTGTACATGTGAATATATAAGTGTACGACTATGTGCATGTGTCTATGCATGTAGGTGAGTGTGCATGTGTGCATGTGTATGTCTATGTGTGTACAAGCGTGCAAGTATGTGTACGTGCATCATGTACATGTGTGTGGGTGTGTGTGCACACACATGCATGTGGATGATTGGATGTGTGTCGATTCTATGTGCACGCATGTGAGTGTGTGTGATTGTGTGCATGTGCAGTCATGTGTGTGTGCATGTGTATGCAAGTGTACAGCTATGTACATCTATGCTTGCATGTGTCTATGCGTGTATGTGTATGTTATGCATGAGTGCATGCGAGTTGTCTGTGTGTGTGAGAGTGTGTGTGCATTTGTGTGTCTGTGTGTGTGGGTACATGTGTGTATGTGTATGTGTGTATATATGTAAAATTTTTGTTAAGAAAAAATATTTTTAAAAAATAGAAATGGTTATTACTTTTACTTTCTTTTAAAATGGAGGAGATGTGTGGTGAGGTGTGCTCACTTATTATATCCTCAAATATATACACCTTATGTTCTATTTTTAAACAATGATAGAGAGAAAGAGAGATACGTTTTCATTATATAAGTTACCTCCCTATAACACTATCCCCTCTTTACTCTAAAATTTGGATTTGAAATGGGAATAAAGCTTGTCATTCACTCTTTAACTCTCTCGTCTTACACATGGTAAAATGAGATAGCCACAGAGTGATGTGAATGATGTGGCAAAAGCAAGAATAGTGAGAACAATAGTGTAGAGATGAGAGAGAGAAAGAGAGAGATCACATTGTTGAAGTTTTCATCTTAAAGCTCACCTTTTAAGAGGGAGGCCCCTATTTTCTCTCTAAAGAAAATCATTAGATAAGAAGGGATAGCTTTCCTAAATTGAAATGACATGGGATGAGAAAATTCAAATTTGAGAAAGGGGCAATGTGAATCTCTCCCCTTTCTCCATCTTCTCTCTACCTCCTCTCCTTTGGCCACGTGGAAGGGGAGATGGCTAGAAAGAGTGACACGTGGTAGGGGGGAAAACTTGTACTTAATAGAATAGATATATATGACACTCTATAAATTACATGCATGCTAATGTTTGCATCTATATATGGAGATAAATTTGCCCAGGTATCAACACTATTCAAATGAAATTTTGTGAGATCAACCCAAGGTTCTACATCTTTCAAGATCTACATCTTTAAAAACGGTGTTCTTTATTATTATAGTGTGAGATTTATACACTTCTCTCTCTCTCTCTCTCTCTCTCTCTCTCTCTCACACACACACACACACACACACACACACACACACACACACACACACACACACACACACACACACACACACACACACACACGTTCTCCACTAGCTTGGCTATGACAGATGGTTTTTTTAATTGAGAGGCTTACATATTGTTTACATGAGAGGATGGATTAAATAAATAATTATTTAATTTAGTTAATTTATGTGAATTTTAAAAGAGGGGTTCAATTCAAATCCAAACATGTTTTAATCATGTAAAAATATAAAATAATGGGTATTTTCAATACTTGCATGTAGCATACATGCGCATGCTATATGGGTTTTTAAAGTGACCCCCTTCCCCTTCCCCCCTCCCCTTTTTTTAAGTCTTTATAAATGCTATATGGCTTTCAAAGTGACCCCCCTCTCCCCCTCTTAAGTTTCTCTCTCTCTTGCTCTTTTTTTTCCGTAAATAGAAGATATATTACCAAAAATTACTTTACAAATGGCCACATGGCCAGGTGATGTACTAGCTTTCCCTCACTAATTTCTCTCTCTCTCTCTCTCTCTCTCTCTCTCTCTCTCTCACACACACACACACACACACACACACACACACACACACACAAAGGTGCTCCACTAGCTTGGCTATGACTGAAGTGTTTTTTTAATTGAGGGACTTGCATGTTGTTTACATGAGAGGAGGGATTAAAAAACATGTTGTTTACATGAGAGGAGGGATTAAAAAAATAGTTATTTAATTTAATTAATTTATGTGAAGGGTTTAATTTAAATCCAAATATGTTTTGATCATTACAAAAATGTAAAAATTAAAATAAGGGGTATTTTTAATACTTGTATATAGCATGCATGCACATGCTATATGGGTTTTTAAAGTGACCCCCTCCCCCCTCTTATTAAGTCTTTTTACATATGCTATATGGGTTTTTAAAGTGAACACCCCGCTTATGTTTTAGTACATGCATGTATGCGTGCATGTGTGTGTGTGTGTGTGTGTGTGTGTGTGTGTGCGCGTGCGTGCATGCACGCGCGCATGCGTGCACACCATTTAGAGAGGGTATTCGTCTCCCTACTTGAAGTGTTGCTCTCCCACTCTAGGTTGGATAGAAAGAAGCTCTCTCTCTCTCTCTCAAAAAAAAAAAAAAAGAGACTTGTTTTCAAAACGACAAAGGGAAGAGGGGGTGGGGATTAAGGGTGGAAAAAGAGATGCCATGGATGTTGGGATCTTGATTCATTTATAAGGCATTTATATCTCTATTTGGAGATGGGGTGTTAGACAAGGGTGGTGGTCCTACATAAAATAAAAAGGGAAGCTATTGTGGGAGAAGGGGTGTTAGACAAGGGTGGTGGTCCTACACAAAATAAAAAGGGAAGCCATTGTGGAGAAGGGGTGTTAGACAAGGGTGGTGGTCCTACACAAAATAAAAAGGGAAGCCATTGTCTTGAAAGGGATGATTTAGATGGTGTTGGGAGATAGCATGTTTTTAATTTCATGGAATCATTGAAAAAGCTACCAACACAAGGTGTTTTTTTAGCTAAAAAGTCATAAGCATATATTCTCTCATGTTTTGAGTTCTTTATATGTTATACAAAGCCACCTAAGTTATAATCAAATAAGTTATACAAAGCGACCTAAGTTATAATCAAATAAGTTGAAAATATTTTATAGGTTGATAATGAGGGCATCGTGGATTTGGTTTGCTAGGATATATCTATATTCCTTTTTTTTTGTGAGGCTTTCAACCTAGGAGAGTGTAACTTTTATATCTCTTATCAGATAAATTACTAACGATGTTTATTGATAAATTACTCTACATGGTCCAAAAATTATCTTTATGTAAAATTCAATTCCTGGATTATTATAATATACTTCATTCATTTAATTGCATTGGTAAGCTTGATGTTGAAGCATGCACATATTTTCATGAAAAAACCTCAAGTTTTTCTTTTATTCAAGACATGCATGTTTATCTATATTGGTACTAAGTTTACAATCCTTCTTTTGTTCCCAAGACATAGATAAACATGTTTATCAATGTTGGTAAGATTCTATTTACAAACTAAAGCATGTATAAAAAATTGGCGTTCTTTGGTGTGAAATTTAGGGTAGCCATTTTAGTAAACATCCTCTAGGGTGCACTTCATAACTTTCTCTACATTACAAAAAAGAAAGTTGTTGTTGGAGTTTGAGTAATGCTCTAGTGCAAAGGGTTTTGGCACATGTTCAATGTCTAATCCTTGATTTCCACACCTTCTAACACCCTTTTGCTATGGTTCTTAGCTCATTAAATAGCTATGCTAAGCCCCATACTAACCAAATATCAAGAAGTTGAGGGAAATTTTTCAAAAATCATAATAGTGGACCGTTTGGGCTTCCTATTATGGATTACAATAGCACAAATAGATGCACATAAGAAAGCACAAGCCAATTAGAGTAAAATAAAGTTATTGGTATATGGTTGTGAATGTAATCTCGGAGTTTATTGACCTAAAAGGTTCTTACTTTACATGACCTATAAGGTTCCTCTAAGGTTATTACTTTATAATGTTCATTAGCAATGCTTTTTTCTAGGTGTATATACTTGCATTGAATTTTGGTAATCTCTCTCTCTCTCTCTCTCTCTCTCTCTCTCTCTCTCTCTTAGCACGAGCTACCCATGTGCATGTGTGCTAACGTCACGAGATCTAAATTTCTAGGGAGATAGAAATCAAATAATTTGCAAGAAATTGATTTAAATTCAAGAATTCATCAAACATCACATGACCATGAATAAAATATTCAAAAACAATTGAAAAATACTTAGCTCACAAAGATGCGACTCCAAGATTGGGTGCAATCATCCCCCCTCATGTGTATGGCCTATTTTTTCCCACATATGAGTATTTTTCATTCCAAATTAGGCCATAGCCTCCAAAAACACAAAAGGGTGCTTTTCTTGCATGACACTCTCTTATCTTCAAAAATAGAGTGCCCATAATTTGAGGCTTGGGTTTAAAGCATATCACGCTTTACCAAATATTAAAGATCAAGTCTATACTTGATAAACTATAGCTTTTACAAAATAAATCAAAATGTGCACAAGCTAGCACATGTATTTACAAAGCTTGTTTACAAAAATGGTGTGTCAAGTAATAAATTGGTGCGACATCTCCTCAAGAATCCTCCACCTATAAAATAACCAACAATAAATTGGTGAAATAAATATTCCATAAGCATACAAACCATCATCACACACATGTTTGCTAGGCATAAGTAACCCGAGAATCACCCCTACATACAAACCAATTGAAACAAACATTGGAGACCCCAAGCATACGTCAATATCCACCAAACGTATTAATATTTATAATGGTATCACCCATGATATTAACATAATTTGGCATGACGCAAAGATAATCCAAGCTCTCGGAATTATCTAAGAGGGTAGAATAATATTTTTAAGAGGCCTTAAAATATATTCCCATAACATTCCCTCTTGCTTGAGTTTACAATTGCCCTCAATTGCCGGTTTGTTGAAAAGAACGGAGGATCTCAGGGAAAGCACGAAAAATATTTCTCAGACACCCATCTTGCATCTTCACGAAGAGGATGATTTTTGAAAGTTATTAAATATTTGCTATATTGGTTTCCACTTCGAGTTGGTGTAATTTGATGGTCAATGATGGTATCTCGGAGTAAGATTTCTTGGTCTCCTTCAATAATAGGTGATTCTTCATATACTGGATGAGTGGAAAGTTGTACTTTATAAGGTTTTAATAAGCTAGCATGAAATGAATTGTGAATGTTCCCAATGAGAAGGTAATTCAAGTTTGTATGCAACATCATTAATTTTGTGGATCACTTTAAAAACATCATATACTGGATGAGTGGGAAGTTGTACTTTATAAGGTTTTAATAAGCTAACATGAAATGAATTGTGAATGTTCCAATGAGAAGGTAATTCAAGTTTGTATGCAACATCATTAATTTTGTGGATCACTTTAAAAGCTCCATAAAATCTTGGTGTAAGCTTAACAATCTGGGAATTTTCAACACTTTTAAGTCGACATTTTTCAATTTTCAGAAGTACATAGTCTCCAAGTTCAAATGATATAGCTTTACATTTACGATTTGCTTGCTTAACATAATTTTCTTGAGCATGAGAAATGGAATGTTTTACGTCATTTAGAATGGTCGTAAAATCAATGGTGAATTGTCAGTAGCTTCGATTTTGTGAGAAAGTCTACTTACCGGAATAGGCAAGGGTTTTCCATATACAATTTCAAAAGGTGCTCGACCAATCATCGCTGAATGAGGAGTATTATTGTAAGTAAATTGGAGAAGATAAATGTACTTATCCCATGAGTTAGGTTGTTGGGCAACATAGGCTCTTAGTAGATCTAAGATAGTGTTGTCAGTAAATTGGAGAAGATAAATGTACTTATCCCATGAGTTAGGTTGTTGGGCAACATAGGCTCTTAGTAGATCTAAGATAGTGTTGTCAGTAACCCCACTTTGTCCATTTGTTTCTGGATAGAAAGATGTTGAGAAATCTACTTTAGTGCCTAAGTTGGAGAATAATGTGATCCAAAAATTACTACAAAATCTTGAATCTCTGTCAAAAACAATGACTTTGGGTAAGCCATGATGTACAAAGATTTGTTTAATAAATATATTTGCGGCTTGTGTTGAGAAGTCAAAGTTTTCTTACAAGGTAAGAAGTATGCTGCTTACTCAAACGGTCAATTATTGTCCAAATCATATCGTTATGACTCGATGTAGTAGGCAAACCTATGAAGTCCATGGATATTTGTTTCCAAGTATCATTATTAGGAATTGGTAGAGGGGTAAGGGAGTCCTTGGGTTTTACCTTTGTAGCTTTTGATTTTCTGACAAACAAAACATTCAATCACAAATTTTGCTATATCTTGTTTGAGATGAGGCCAAAGAATTCCCTAAATACTAGTTGTAAGGTAGTTGAAACTGCTCGATGACCCATGTATGGTGGTTGATGCATTTCCTCTAGTATGAATTGTCTGAAAGGTTGTGTAATACACAATCTCTTTTGGAAGAAAAGATAACCATCATGGTATGAGTAATCACCAATAGGAAAAAATAATCCTGTCGACTAGTCCAATCAAAATGTTTAGCTTTCTTAAGAAGTTTAGTCAAAGGATGTGCAATATATGCAAAATTTCTAACGAACTTCCTGTAGTAACTACATAATCCAAGAAAAGATCGGAGTTTGTGAATATCTCATGGTCTAGGCCAATTAGTAATGCTTTCGATCTTTTTGGGATCTACTCGAATACCATCATCAGAGAGACAATGTGTCCTAGATATTCAATTTCTTCTTGGAAGAATTTGCTCTTTTCAGGATTAGCATAGAGTTGATTCTCTTAAAGAAGTGAGAATACTTTTTTTAGATGTTGTTCATGTTCTTAACGATTCTTACTGAAAACTAAGATATCATCGAAAAACACTACAACAAAGTTTTGATATTTTAAAAATATCCTATTCATCATTCTGTTGAAAGTAGCTAGAGCATTAGTCAAACCAAATGGCATAACTAAAAACTCATAATGGCCAGTTTGGGTTCTAAAAGCAGCTTTATAGATATCTCCTTCGTCCATTCGAATCTAATAATAACTGGACTTTAGGTCGATCTTGATAAAGACTCGGGCTCCTTTAAGTTTGTCTAGCAAGTCATCTACTCGGGGTATTGGATATCGATTCTTAATAGTAATTTTGTTTAGTGCACGATAGTCGATACACAATCAATATGTACCATTCTTCTTTTTAATGAGAAGAACTGGAGCACCAAATGGAGAACTATTGGGTCAAATCAGTTCCTTATCTAATAGTTCTTCGACTTGTCTTTGAATTTCCTTTTGTTCTAGCATGGTTACTTTGTAAGGAGCTTTACATGGCGGTGAACTACTAGGAATTATTTCTATCTTATGGTCTTCTGGTGGGTGAGGATTGGGTAAGCTAGGTGGTAAGTCGTCTATAAAGCAATTAGAGAATTTAGAGATGTAAGGGTCATCAAACATATTTGATTTGGAGTCATTCTCGGCAGGTAAGCTGGTTGACTAAAATAAAAAATGTCTTCTCCTTTTTTCGTACAGCTCTTTTTGCTTGAGTATGAATAAAAAATGGACCTAACTTACAGCTCTTTTTGCTTGAGTATGAGTCAAAAATGGACCTAACTTACCTTTGCTTTGTCATTGAAGACAAATTTCTTGGTCATCTTTTATTAACCACATGGTATGGGTGTCATAGTCAATATGGGGGTTATGCTCATGTCTCCATGGCATACCTAAGATGACATCCACACTTTGTAAAGGTGCCACTAGGAATGTTCTCTTTTCTTTTAGTGAACCCATTTGTAACTCTAAATCTCTAACCTCCCTAGTGCATTTGTACTTAGTACCTTGAAATGCAGCCTTTACTTTGTAACTAGAGTATGATGCATCTAAGTTAAGTGCTTTCAGTGCTTTCTCAGAAATGAAATCATGCGAACTACCATCATCATGCAATATAGAAATTGATTTTTCTTTTATTTTCCCTTGAATTTTCAATAAAGAATGAATTGAAAGCTTACCTGAATCTGAATAGTCGTGATCAGAGTTACCCTCTTGCTTGAAAGAATCTTTGTTGTCTTCTTTAATGATGTTGAGACGAGCTGTCAAAGTGGAATTCTTCTTTTTGTCAGGATAGTCTTGCACGAGGTGTCCTTTCTTATGACAGTTGTAGCTCTGACAATTCGATTCTTTGGTTGTCCATTTGAAGGTTTGTTGTTGTTGTCCTTCCGAAAACCTCCTTTAGTCACATCTTTACCCTTTTGTATCCTAGATTTATCAAAAGTACTACCAGGGAAAGAAAATTTAGTAGATTTTGTAAAAGATTTATCCTGAATCTTAAAATCTCTAGATGTAGTTGTTTTACGTTCTGAATTTAGGGCAAGGTCCATAGTAGTGATGAGGTCATGTGGACGAAACATGTTAACATCATCCCTAATAGTAGACTTAAGTCTTGCAATGAATTTTCTACGTTGCTCTTTTTCTTTGATTTTTTCAATGACTTGAACCTGCAAAAGAATATTCCAAAACTTATCAATATAAGTTTGGACATTCTCTTTATCAATTTGGTGCAGAGTATCCCATCGTTGGACGTGCTTTGGCTTTGTATTGCGATGGTAGAAAGTGTTTCTTTAAGAGTTTCCGAAACTCTTTCCAAGTTGAAGGTCGATATTTACCTTGTTTAATCACGTTCCACCATAAAGCCGCACTTTCAATTAAATGATTACAAGCACATTTAATTTTATCTTTTTCGAAGAACTTCTTGCCAGAGAAATAGTCATCCAGTTGGCTAATCCAAGCAATGAGAACTCGTGCATCCTAATTAAAGCCAAAATTAAATTGCTTGACATACATTGTTCAATAATAGTTTAGTCCTTATATTCTTATATCCATATGACAAGCATTATATGGTAACACATTAGTCCTTATATCCTCATATCCATATGATACCAGGTTGCATAGCTTTTTTAATATATTCGGTGTAGATCTTTCTTCATCTAGAGCATGTATAACTCTTTTGAATTTTTGGTAAAATAGTTGTTTATGGGATATCGGATAACAAGGATAACAAGGAATGGTGATAATGAGTTTGTAGGGGGGTTTACAATGTTTGACCTAATCAATACATAAATCTTACTTAGGTGTTGCTTCAAAATATGAAGCATTAACATAATAGCCAAGAAAGATTTACGTATTGAATAGATCTGACCATGGCAAGTGAGTGTTTTAATGTAGTTTCATGTGGATAATGAGGAGCCCATTAGCAATGATGAGACTGTGGAGGTATTTATGGTGTTGACCTAATTAGCAGCATAGAGCATACATAAATGTCATGCAATTCATAGATCGTCTCTTACTCTTAGCTCTTATGAAATAAGGGCATGCATGGATATTATACATTTTATAGAGTACATGCATAGCTCTTATGCAATGAGTAAGAGTATGCATAGATAATCTCTTATCCTTAGCTCTCATGCAGCAATGAATTTCGAACAAATTAAGGAGGATAATTCACATCAAGTAAATTCAATGCCTATAGCAAAGAGCACGGGGTCAAGAGAGATTTGGTAGTTTCTCATACTCCGTAATAAAATGGTGTTATAGGGCACAAGGATTGCATAATTGTGAAGATGGCACAAGTGATGGAGTATGCTCAAAGGCAAAGGACTAAATTATTTTTGGGTCGAGGTAGTTAACATTGTATTGCAAATCCTGAATACACAAAAGCTATGAAGGGCGACATGAGACTACAAGAAGCTTATTCTAGTAAGAAACCGTTAGTTGCATATTTCAAGACATTTGGTTCTAGCTGTTTTGTGGATGTTCCAGAGTCATCTAGAAATAAGTGGAATTCCAAGTGTAGGAAGTGTATCTTCTTGGGGTAAGTATGGAGTCAAAGGTTTAATGACTATACAAAGATAATTGCCAATTACGTGGTGTTCAAGGAATAACCTCACCAAGTGGAGGAGAAGGCTCCATCCACAATATCCTTCAACAAAGGAGTAGCCCAATAGACAGAGACACCACCAGTGATAGTATCAACTCCATAAGAGATGGATTCATCATAGGATGAAGAAGAGAAGATGCAACACCATAAAAGGAGGCCATATACTGAATGAGTGAAACAACTCTTGGATGGGCTCTTGGATACGAAAACCTCCATCGACAAAATCATAAAAAGGAGTAAGCAATTATTCACACATCCAAGAGAATAGAGGAGAAAAATAGGGCCTCCTCTCACATTATCAATATGGGCTTGATGGTGGCTGAGATAATGAAAGTATAGGAGCCAACCAGCTTGGAGGAAGCATTAATAGATCCGAGCTGGAGAGGGGGCGTGCAGTCGGAGTATGACTCAATTATGAGAAACAACACTTGGGATCTTGTGGATTGTCCTATAAAACATAAAATTACATTATTGGCACCAACTGGGTTTGAAAAGCCATACAACAAGCAGGCACATTAGATAAGTACAAGGCAAGGCTCGTTGGCAAAGGATTTTCCACAAGTTGAAGGGTTTAACTTTCAAGAGACATTTTCCCCTCCACAGCTAGATTCATACAATACTAGACTTGGCCGATCATGGTAAGTGGCTGGTATTTTAAATGGATGTGAAATCATCATATTTTGATTGGATCTCAAGGAGGAGGTTTATGTGGCATAGCCACCCAAGTTCGAGATACCATGTTCAGTAAACAAAGTGTGTAGACTTCGAAAAAGGCATGCATTTTATGGGTTGGAAAACGGACTCCTTGGGCATGGTACCAGTGGATAGATGCTTTCTTTGTAAGTATTGGTCTTTTAGATGTAGATTTATATATTTTCTCTTAGAGCAGGACAAGTACATGATCATTGTCATGTATGTGGATGACCTCATTATGATGGAGAACCATGAGAAGAGAAGATCTAGTAGACACAAGCTATGTTGCTTTTAGAGTTTGAAATGGCTAACCTCAGAGTTATGCATTTCTATTCATGGATTGAGACCTGGCAAGAGTCAAATGGAATCTTCATTTCTCAGAAAAAGTATGTAGGAGAAATTCTAAAGGCATTTGGCAAGGCTAAGTGCAAGTCAGTGGTTACATGACCTGACATCAGCTTTATGGAAGATCCTTCTCCACTTCTGAATAGGAAGGAGTTTAGAAAGTTGGTGGGGAGTGTTGATGTTTATGTGCAAAATACATGACCTGACATCAGCTTTACAGCTGATGTCTTTAGCAAGTTCTCAAATCAGCCCTAAGAGAATCACTAGGAGGCAGGGATGTGGGTGTTAAAGTACATCAAAGGTACCATTAGGTATGTTAATTAAATATCAGACAATAATTTGACTCAATTTTTGTGACTTAAATTAGGTAGAAGATTGTGATAGCAAAAAATATATTTGTGGTTACTGTTTTGTTATTGGGTCCAAAATTACATCGAGGACAAGAAGTAGCCTACACTGGCTACAGTGGCACTTTCTTCTACCAGAGGTTGATTACAAGAGGCAACATGCTTTTCTTTTTATGTGAATCAATTTGGTTGAGAAGGATTTTGACTGGATTTTGTGACTCACCTTGACTGGATTTTGTGACCCACATTGGCATTACTTACACATCAGGCAAATACCTTGACTGGATTTTGTGACCCACATTGGCATTACTTACACATCAGGCAAATACCTTGACTGGATTTTGTGACCCACATTGGCATTACTTACACATCAGGCAAATACCTTGACTGGATTTTGTGAGTCAAGCAATACCTTGACTGGATTTTGTGACCCACATTGGCATTACTTACACATCAAGCAAATACCTTGACTGGATTTTGTGACTCAAGCAAATACCTTGACTGGATTTTGTGACTCAAGCAATACCTTGACTGGATTTTGTGACCCACATTGGCATTACTTACACATCAGGCAAATGGCCCACGGCCTATTATTGGAATAACAATTTGTAAATACTCATGTGTGGGGATAGGCCACACACATGAGGGGGGAAGATTGCCATTGATTTTGTCATGTAGAAGCTAAGTATTTTGATGTTTTATTTCATGTGCTATTTTTTAAGTTTAATTTATGTTGAATTTGATGTAATTACTTTAGGTTGAATGGTTGATTAATTTATTTACTTGAGAAATTGATTCCACAAATACCTAGATAGAGATTCTTATGTTAGTGGTATTAGAGCACAGGCTAGGTCAATTTGTGGAAGAGATTGAAACAGATTGATTTTAAGCAATTGAATGATAAAAGCAAAGATTGATTTTAAGCAATTGAATGATAAAAGCAAAGATTGATTTTAAGCAATTGAATGATAAAAGCAAAGATTGAAGGCAAGAGGTGCTTGTGATCATTGGGCAATAACCAAAGGGGAAAGGGAGGTGAAAAACCACTTCTATGTATTCAAAACCACTTCAAAATCCAAAACCACTTTTTAATCCTTAAACCCTCTTTTCTTAATCGGGCACCATTGATGTGATTAGCAAGTATAGGAGTCTTCAAAACCACTCAGAACATTAGCAAAAGCTTCAATTTCATCATCTCCTATTAATCAATGGCCATAGGTGACTAAAAAATACTCCCCTCTATAAGAAAATTTTATCACTTTCATAAAACCATGGTTTGAAGCTTCAAAAGATTAAGCTACTACGCTCAAAAGCTTTAAAAACGCTCAAAAAATCTAATTTTTTGAGTTTTCGATGGTCAATTGAAGTGCTATAAATTTTTGGAAGTCATAAAAGGGTTTAAAAATCATCCCTACAATTTTTAACTTTTTAGGGATTTAATTTTTTAATCCCAAAAATGCATTTTAAAACTATTTTAAGCCCAAAAGGCCTAAAATAGCCCCCAAAAAATAAAACAAAATCCCAAATAATTCCTAAAAAGGCCTAAAAATGCCTCTCAATAATCCAAAAAAATCTATAGATTTTGGGAGCAAAATTTCAGTTTTTAAGTAATGGGAGGTGAAGTGAAGCAACAAATTGCGACGACTTTTTGGCCTATGCTCAAGTCTCCTATACCTGCACAAACTCTATCTAGAAAATTTATGTGAAGCAAGACTCAAGTTTGGCCTTCATACAAAGTGTCTGCTGAGATTCAACACAAATTCGAGCCATTTTGGAAGTATTGAGCTAAGTCAAATTTGTGTTCTTTATTTATTTATTTGTAAATTATTTACTGCACTTGTTTTATATATTTATACATGCTTGCACAAAATGGCTGATTTACCTACACCACCATAATGCAAGAGAAAAGTGTTGCACTTCAACAATAAATAGCAAATGAGTGTGATCATAGGCACAAGTAAAAACATTGTATCTAATGTTCTAAGCATAAATGAGCATGATCATGGCCTTAGTAAAAACATCGTATCAAATGAGGGTGATTCATAGGCACAAGTAAAAACATCGTATCAAATGTTCTAAGCATAAATGTGATATTTTTATTCTGATAAAATAATAAAGAGGAAAATGATCAAGTTAGATGCACTGTTAAGGCTACTTTGCATGCCCAGAGTTCTCATAAAGAATCATGGATTAGCTGAAAGGCGTTCACTTTCTAGAATTATGATGAAAAGAAAGAGGATCGTGTGCTTATTGCTTGGCTCAGTCAGTTAGATGATTACTTTTACATGATAAAATTTCTTAGAGAAAGACAAGATCAAATGTGCTTACTTGATCACATGAGATTACATTGTGGCATATACATAAGATTACAAGATCTCCCTAAAACTACGGCTCATCACCATAATCTTCCCTCCACTTCCGCATGCGTAGAACTAGCCGCATATCTTTGTCAATGATGGTGACTCTCTTGGCATGGATTGTTGCATACACTATGTCACCATACATGTCAACCAAAAAAGCTTCAACAGCCTCTTGAAGATCTTCCAAAGCTACTGTTGTCCATCGTGTGGGAGCCTCACTATTGTCGACCCGACGATGCCATCATCGAGATATTCGGATCTCGTTCAAATCATCCATGATCTCCCTAACAAGGCGATGAAAAGGTCTCCTCAGGGATCAGAAGGTTTGTCCTCTTCTAATACTTTCTTATTTCTCGAAGAGCGACGGTGCCAGGTCTCCACCGACGTTTGTCGATGTGTGGGCGGTGTGGTGGGGGCCTGACCTTCACGGGATCAATCCTCTTGGCAGTCTGCTTGGTGTGAGCCATGCTCTTGAAGAAGATAAAACAAGAAAAGAATATAAATGAAAGACTCTAAACTTATATTTATAACTTCAAAAATTGAAAATATAACTTATATTTATATTTTTATAGAATGAAAATAAATAACTCTTAAAATTTTCATAATTTTTATTATATTTAGTAATTTCCTTATTTATAAGAGCCCCTCTGATGCAACATCTCACTAATCCCCTAGGGTTTCTAGAACTTCATTCAATGTTTAAAGTAATCTAATTTTTAGAGTAATTTTTATTATATTTTTTTTGGTAAAGATAAAATTTCTAAAATTTCTAAATTCATTAAAATTTTATACAGTTATAGTCTTTCATGCATACATGTTGTGTGAAAGTTCCTAAATCCATATGAGGCCTGTGAACAAAAAAATAATGCTTTCGATAAACTTGAAAAACTATACGAGAGAAAAAGATAATAACACCCAAGACATTGAGAAAGAAACATCAAATTGTACTTGTATTAAAAACACTTCTCATAGATTACAAGTACATTGAAACACAGGTTTACAACACATTATATGATTTACTCAAATCATATTATCCATGTTCAAACTGAAGGCATCGCCACCATTATTACGAATCCTTCGTGTACAAGTCTCAAATCCTTGTCCATAAGGGTGATGCGCTTCGCATGAATAGCTACCAATTGACCATCATGCATGAGGTCCACCGGAATATGCCTCAGTTGCTTCTTGAAGAGCTAGCAATGCTTGGGCTGACCATCGCTACATATTGTTGACTGTAGAACTAAGTCTTGCATAGAACTTATTTACGAGACATTTGCTGGAGATCTTGCAATATCTCTCTCACCAGTCTTGCAAATGGCGCTCTCGGTATGATTAAGTTTGTACTTTTTTGATACTACCTTATTTCTCAAAGAGTAGCAGTGCCTGGTCTCCATCTACGCTTCTTGCTGTGTGGTGGATTTGGATGCGTTGTACCTGTAGTAGTGCCTCCTGAATTGTCAAATTGAGTGCACTCACTATCAGTCTCTGTTGGTATATTGACCTGGGGCTGTGTTGGGTGAGTCTTAGTAGGGTTCCTCTTAGCACTTTGCTTGGTGCGTGCCATGCCTTGAAAGCTAGAAGACTATAAAATGTAAATGTCTCACCACTTATAAAAGTAGGGTTCCTCTTAGCACTTTGCTTGGTGCGTGCCATGCCTTGAAAGCTAGAAGACTATAAAATGTAAATATCTCACCACTTATAAAAGTAATAATTTAGTCAACTTTAAAAATAATACAAGTGTTCACACACAAGTATGCATATACTCTCACACATAAAATCATTTAATATTATGGTTATAGTTAGTGAGATTATGGGTGATATATCACATTGGTTTACAAGATCTATGTGAAAGCCATTTTGGTTTAGTAGAGTAATACTTGCATCATTCAACAAAAAATTACAGAGTTCCAACTTGCATTTGCTCATTTTGAAACACTTGACTCTCGGGTTTTCCACTTGCTTTCCTCTCTTTCTTGAGTTCTCAACCATTCAGCATGTTTCTCTCTACCTAATGAATTCTCAAATCATGCCTTTCTAACCTCACATATGACTCTGTGTACTGCCTGTGATCCATTAGACATAGGTTTCTTCTCCTCTAACCTTATTACTATATTTCTATACCACCATAGAAGTAATTATTTCATTGGATTGACATCGTAGATTCCACCTCCATGAGCAGTTATCTTTTGAAAAGCACATTGTGCTTGCCAATGAGATTGCTCCATGCCCTGTGTAGACCATATCGCTAAACTTCCTTAATTTGCAAATAAGGACCATGAGCATGCAATATATGCTACATCAATAAACAACGTAATCATAGTTAGTCTCTAAAACCATATAAATTAATTGTCACACTTACCATGTAATGTGTTATACTACTTGAAGTCCAGGCTTCAACAACTGATGCATAAAATATACCCTTAAACTCCTTGGAATCATCTGGTCCAAATATCATCTTCTGTAAAAGCACTGCCAATTTGTCAAGAACAATCCACACATTTGCTTTGCTACTCTAGTCTTTCCTCCATTGCTTCGATCAGGAACAGCCATATGTAACTTTTTCCATGCTTCATATTTCTCTAGCTGCATTTTATAAGCAAAACACACATATTCATAAACCAATTTGTCTATGATCCTCACTAGTGCATGCAAAGTGCAAAAGTGTACTCTTGTTAAGGGGATGTCAAGAATAGGATCCCACTTAGGATCTACTCGTATCATTTGCCCCCCCCCATGCAAATAAATTGATCACATGTAGGACACCCTTCTCTGCCTGTTTCTTCCCATTCTTACCTTTCTTTCTAGACCGCATACAATATCTGCAAGGAAACTCTGCATTTGACACACCAAACACGCACTTCAAAGTTTTGAGATCTCCAGCAAGGTGCCATTCCACTTGATACTCACCATAACCTTCCACGTGCAAACTTTCACCCCACGATTTTGACATTGCACTGTATTAGGTATCTCCATTAAGTTAAAGAAAATCTTCAAAATCTCATAATCTTCCTTTGGTACTTTAAGTGTAGCAAGCCACCAAATTTCATTCTCAGACTGTACACTAAAGTAATAAGGATGACCAGGCAAGATGTTAGAATCTAGTGCTCTATTCATGAGAGTTAGACTAACACGTTCTAACTTCTGACCTTTGATAACCTCACTTTCGTCAAGCTTCAAAATAAATTTTAGCTTGCCTCCACATTCTGCAATAGATATACTATAAAATTTTACCATTAGAGATTGTAACTTGCATATATCTAATACAAAATTGTTATTTGTGTGCAAGACAAACAGCACTTCCTTTGACCCATACTTGCATACATGTCTGTGACATAAGTGCATTGGCTCACCAATTAATTGTTCCACCTTACTGTTTAATGATTGTCGTGCTTGCACCACATGAAATGGTTTAGGAAGAGGCAATACCCTTTTCTTTTGCAACACTTTTTTAAACCTTGTATCTAAATGTTTGTATACTTTAACACATATTATTATTATTAACCAACATTAATGCACATATAAAACATATCTTACTATTAACTTTATTATTTATGAATAGTAATGCGCATAACCAACATGAAAACATAACTTATAGAACTCAATTGAACATAACCAACATCAAAACATTGCGAACCTCCATTTTTGTTCTCTGTTGCTTCTCTGTGTTGGCTTTATGTTGTCTCTTTGTTGCTTCTTTCCTTGATAGCAAGATTAATGAGAAGAGGAAAATGGTTTATTGGCTCCAAGAAAATGGCACCAAAAAATCAAATCACTCTTCATTCTCTAGCTTAGTGAACAAGTGCAATAGAACAAGAGGGAAATACAAACTGTTTGGAGATGCAAATTTGAAAGTAGAAGAAGAAATGAGCTATGGAAAGAAGAAACGACCTAAAGAGAAGAAGAAGCTCTATCACAAAAAAAGGAAAATTTGTAATCCACTATTCTCTAAAATAATAAATCTAAACACATTCTTAAAATCTTAAAAATGTCTATTCTCTTCAAATCTCTATAAAAAAACATAAAAACGTACCAGAATGTAAATAAAGCACGGATCTACGTACTTGTAAAAAGAAATTATGAAATACAAAGTACAAATCAATATATCTCATTTTAAAGATAAAATCCTTCTAGAATCACAAAATGATTGTTTCTTCAGTCCATAAATGAATCTGGGCATTTAAGAATGTCATATCTTTTGAGATATTTGAAACTAGCTCTCAAATAAAAAAATAGCTTTTGAGATATTCGAGCTCTGAGCAGGTCTGGTACAGTTCTTGGACAGTCAATAAAATAATAAGTGAATCTATTATAAAAATAATATTTTGACGTATACAAGATTCAAAAAGAGAAGAGAGAGGAGTAATATTATAACATTATTTTTACACTTTTCCTTGATTCATGGAAGAGAGAGAAAGCCCTTAGAGGGTCAGTATATGAGTCCAAATTTTTCCTAATGTTACTTATTGATACGGAGTCTTTAAATCCATCTCCAAATGCACCCACTTGGATTCTTGCTATATCTCTAAGTAAGAAGGTTCCTAGTGTACCCAATGCAGTTTTATCACATGAGGCTCAAAGAGGGTACCAGTTTGCCGACATAGACTTGATTGTCAGAAGGACATGGTGGAAAGAAAACAAGGGTCTTATTTAACAGTAGCTCTACTCATAATGTCATAAATTCTCGACTTGTCAAGAAGCTTAAGCTCCCCCCTAGCTCATCAAATTATCAATATACAGTGGAGCTAGCGAATGGCAAGGGCACCTAGGTATGGGACAAGCAAGTTATCGGTCTCAACCTACAAATCCAAGGCTATGCTGACAAGTTAGACTTTGAGATTACTAGACTAGCATGCTTTGATATCGTGCTAGGTAAACAATGGCATGCAAGAAGGAAGAAGCTAATGATTGACGTTGATACGCTTGTTTATTTGTTTGAGCACCAAGGGAAGCGTTTTCTCATCAGGGGTGAACCAAATCTTCTCGATCAATCATTGATCAATGCAACAAAGCTACTCAAACTAGAATGTAAGTCCACTTATTTTTGTTATTTACTCGATTTAGAAAAAGTAAAACCCGATGTAAACAAGATAGCCAGAAGAGAGTCCAATTTTGTTGCATGTGATTTAGTTGAACGAGTTCATTCAAACTTTCACGATGTTTTTAAATTTGAACTTCCTCCCGGTTTTACCACCACATAGGAATGTGGAGCACAGAATCGAGTTGATCCAAGAGCAAACTCTATGAATAGACCTTCCTATCGCATGAGATGGAAGGAAGAGAACGAGCTAAAGAAGGTGATAGATGAAAATCTTCATAAGGGCTTTATACGCCCTAACTTTCACCATTTGCCTCCCCAATTTTACTTGTTAAGAAAAAGCATGGTACTTTTCATATGTGTGTCATTTACAAAGAGCATTGAACAAGCTTAAGCATAGATACCAAATGCCAAGAATCAATGATCTCTTAGATGCCTTGCACGGTGCTGTAATATTAAGATAGATTTAAAAAGTAGTCAAATAAGGGTAAGAGATGATGATATATAAGACAACTTTTAGGACAGCGTTTGATCATTATAAGTATTTGGTAATGTTGTTTGGTCTAACCAATGCTATAGATAAGGAAGACTTGGAAGATTGAGATGGATGCGCACAAATTATTATTTTGAAAGGTATTCATAATTTTGAACAAGCTTTATATATATGTGCTAGTTTGTGCTGCACATCATTTTATTTATTTCCTGTAATGAAGTAGATTTGGTGTCACATGCACATGGGGGATGGGGTGGGCTTAGGGTCATTTACATGTGTGCCTTTGGGGGCCTTGGGCTATATGATACATAGGGCTCATGGGGGCATTGTATAATTTTTTTTATCATTTTGATTATTATTTTTCTTGGAGCTCTTATGCCCAAGCTTCCATGGTGGACTTCTCCCTTATGAGATGTTAGGATAGTGACCTACACCCATGTTATCTACTCCATGTCTTGAGTGGATCATTTGCTTTCTTGCATTGGTATTAAAGCCTAGCCTTTGATCTATTTTCATTTTAATTTCAAGAATTCTTGATTTTCTTGATCAAGAAATGGGGATGTGGTGATCTTGCTTGAGTTGATTTGATCTTTTTTATTCTCGTTTTCCTAAGATTTTGCGGGCTATGGTTACTTTGATTCATCTTTTGGTCATGGCAAGAATTTTCTTGATTTTTTTGAATTTCCTTGTTTCTTGATTTTCTTGATCCTAATCTTGCTCAAGAATGTTTAATCTACAAGGATTAATGAGCTTTGATTGAGATCTGATTAGATCCTTAGGGATTATAGTTCATTTTGACTTACTAGGTTCAAATTTTAGACCTTGGTTAGATTTTGGGACTGTCGAACTAATTTTGAGAGAAAATTAGCACTAATCACCTGTTAATCATGTTTTTTTAAATTTTCCTCCTTTCTTCAAGCTTTCCATAGCCATAGCTCATGCTACAGTAGTTGGATGCCTTCCTAATCTAGGGCTTTGATTAATCATGACTTAAACTTCTTATAGAACACAATCAGGATTGTATTCAATGTAAATTTCAGGGCCTTCACGTTTTTCTATAGCTGCCATTTCTACATAAATCTGTCTTCTTTCTCATGAGCAATAGTTCTTAAGGCTTTTAATACCCTTTGCCAAGCCTACCCAAGTTAATGGTGAGTGGCTATTGGAATTAACTCTTCATCTTCCACATTTCTCCTTGATTTCGGAAGTGATTTAGGGTTTTAACACTTGGAAACTCTAATTCATTGGTATTGGCAACTTCAACATGCCATTCAAATGGTCCCAACAATGATCAATTTCATATACTATTGAATGCCATTAGAATGGAATGAGTAATGAATCCTTGATTAGGGATTCTCTTGCATGATTCACACATATCAAGAAAGGTTGAATCAATTGGTATTTCAATCAAGGGATTTGAGAGAGCCTTCAACATGCACATACTTGATGCAATCTATGCTTAATTGATGCTTTTTTGGATTGCATATGCTTCGCTTTTTTTGGATTGCATATGCTTCGCTTATGCCATGGTAAGAGCATACTATGGACACTTGATGTGTTGGGATCACTTGGAAGCTATGGTACTATGCCCTTAGAGATGAGAAGAGCATGAGTACATGCTAAGAAATGTAAATGGATATGATATGAGCTCATGCAAACATTCTTGTAAGTGAAGTTACTAATCTCTTCAAGCATTCTACACAAATCCCATATCTATTGTATTCACATTTCTATTCCTAGAGTCTTGAATATGTGAGCATACCTTGGTATTTGGTTGGAGAGGCTAAGGGGAGCATGGCTTGAATATTCCTTACCGTGACTGCCATGGTAAAGCGGTAAGTACCATAGCTTCCAAGTGATCCCAACACATCAAGTGTCCATAGTATGCCCTTAGAGATGAGAAGAGCATGAGTACATGCTAAGAAATGTAAATGGATATGATATGACCTCATGCAAAAATTCTTGTAAGAGTGAAGTTACTAATCTCTTCAAGCATTCTACACAAATCCCATATCTATTGTATTCACATTTCTATTCCTAGAGTCTTGAATATGTGAGCATACCTTGGCATTTGGTTGGAGATGCGAAGGGGAGCATGGCTTGAATATTCCTTACCGTGAGTGCCATGGTAAAGCAGTAAGGAGGAAGAGGATAAGGTACTCAAAGTGAAGACATGGCCCCAACTCTTGCCATCGGATTCTAAACTTTGGTAAGAGGGTGGGAAGGCTTGCCTAGGAGATTAGCAAAGCAAAGCTCTCCACCATCAACAAAAAAAGCTCTTCATCAATCAATCTTCATCGGCACAAAGGTCACATGTAAAATGCCATTAACCAATGCATTATGCAATGAGGAGGATAAGCTTGATGCTACGCCTAATGCCAAGAGAACATTGGTTGCGGATTGAGTACATATGAAATTTGAGGTTTGGTCACTAATACAAAGAAGACCATGCTAAAAAATTTTAAAATTTACATGCATGGTTGGCATTAAGGAAAATTATGGACACACATAAGGTGCTTTTGGATGCCAAAGATGCTTGGAGAAGCAAGAGGTGGTACATGTGGAACATGCGGGTACCAAAAGAGCTCTTGAGCAAAATCTGTAGATTCACAAAACCCTAATTCATTAAGATCACATTAGGACTGAAGTTTGGGTGATTATATAGGCTCTTACTACTCCCTTACACCTTCCCAGCAAGCCTTAAACCTCTCTGTTCCCACATCATTTAGATCCCCAACTTGCCATTTTTCATTGGAGATCAAACTTAGGCCCAATCAGAAACAACGAGCTATTTGGAGACAAATGACATCATAGGATGGATGTACATCATTAGGGATTTCCAACAATCCATAGTACACTCAAATTCGATGTCATTTGGGAGGTCAAACCTATATAGTTGACTTTGACCAAAAAGTCAAAAACAAAGGATATCTGCACTTTGACTTTGGTCAAACCCTCTTAGGCATAGTTAGTACTTGTCATCACAATCCCAGACATTAAATTTCATCTAAATTTGTTGACTTTTAAGTACTCTATGGCCTAATTCCTATTTTCAGTAGTGTCGCATAAACCCTAAAATAGAGAATATTAGGGCTATCCAAAAATCTTCTATTCTTGCATATTTGCATTCTATGCCACAAGATATGTCCATAGAACCCTAGATCATCAAATTCTGATACCATTTGAGCCTTCTACAAGCCGTTTTCCATTTCTAGCCACTATGCCAACGGGGCATCCATCTAAGCAAGCGATGGAACTTCAAAAGATAAGGGAAGATAAGGAAATGGTGAATGAAGATAAGGGAAGATAAGGGAAGATAAGGAAATGGTGAATGAAGATCGTGTAGAGGAGATTGGTGATGAGGGTATGAATTTACAAGGCTACAACAACATTGTAAATTTGACACATAGGACAAATCATGTGCAAATTGGGCCGAGTTTTGCAAAGGTGGCAAATTCATCAAATCAATTTGGGGAAGCAAATGTACTAGCGATGGCCACTATGACAATTGATATGTCACAAATAAGATACATGATGGAAACCATGATTCAAACATTTGTTGGGGATACAATCATGCAGCAACTTAGGGACCTTCGTGATGTAATGAAGAGCATGGATGAAGACAAGGGTGGACCATCTAACGAGGTTCGACAAGCTTATGTTGAAGACAAAGAGAATCATCACCCAAGTTTCCATTCTACTCATTTGTTATGCACAATCCAATGTTTACATACACACCCACTGATGCCAAAGAAAAAGCTCATGCATCTCCATATAAAGACTCAAGATTCCCCAGGAGTAATGTTTATATTCCATTTAAGGAAAATACTCATCGAGATGGTGCTTCAAGACCTCATGTTGAGGAAGATCTTAATGATGAGTTTGAGTATAACAATAACAATGGTCAAATGCCTTCTTCTTTATAAGCCATGGATGAAGAAAAGCAATGTGTTAAGTTCTATGGTAGAGCCACTACTAGTGAAGGCAAGAAAAGGCCGATCAATGTATGTAAATTCTTGGTACCATTTCTTGGTTCACCTCTTATTTTGAGGGGAATGGAAGAGCTATTATACACTCTATTTTGGAAGAGGTTGGCTTTACTAAGGAAAAACAAGGACTTCCATTCACAATCACATTTGGCCATTGCATAGAGTATGACTATGTGGGTCTTTATGCACACATTGTGGGTGTTGAAGTGGATGAGACGCTTGTTGTCATTTCTAGACAGCAAGTAAATGAAGAGATCTCGATGTCGGTTCTCTCTCGATAAGACATCACCGATGTGTTCGTGGCCAATGGGAATACACAAGTTGAAAATGAAAATGCTTGGATTACTTCCATAAGTGCTTTGATTGATACATTTTCAGCTTATGATATGATGCCACAAGATCATGAAGACGTGGTCATTGAGGATATTTTAGATGTGCATGCAATTGTGGTTGACACAAGGGATGATGATTCATGTGATGATGCACATGCCTATGAGGATGTATTTGACATAGGACTTGTACATGAGGATGAGGATTACACACATGGTGGAGACACATGCATTGTTGGTCATGGTGACATTAGGCATCTTGATGATAATGCTTATGCAATTGTTGATAACTCATCTATCATCATTATTAGTGATGTGAGGAGAGCATCTATGGTGATGTGGATGATAGTAGTATGCATACACATGCTACGTATGATGAGGATGAGTCCTATAATGCTAGTGAGCATGTGGTGACATTATTGATGTGAATGACATCATCGACGTGAATAACATTGATGGTATGGATGACATCGATGATGAAGCTATTCATGTATCTAGTAGTGAGCAGCTATTGGATACTTCATGGAGGTTCTATGGCAACCTAATCTATGACCCTTTCCTGAGAGATGAGTGGAGAGTCTATCTATGATTGTGACCTCTGCTACGAGGGTTATACGGACAGTGATGAGGATTATACTTTGGTACGGATGGATTATGCTTAGGTAGTCATTTGTGATGTAGATCATGTCTATGGACCTATGCATGGTGATAGATGCAGTGAGGACATGGATTCACATTTGATAGAGCATGCTATGGAGTATGAGGCATTCTCTTTTGATGCTCATGGATGCCTGTGCATTGACGTAGACATAGTCTATCAAGAATTCACTTTTAGACATAATATATTCACCTATGATCCAAGTGGGTGGTTCTATACAAGCTATCATGTACCCACATGGTCCTATGCATGGGTGCATTATCCTTTTTGATCCAAGGAAACATTAGATGTATCTCATTAATGGATGTGGTGCATTACATCATCCATTTGATTCAGCAAGATGCAAGATTGATATGGTCATGGATCAGACATGGCTTGGATTTTGATTCGATCCAAGCATAATTATCATTAACCTCACCGTCGATGACACCCTCTATCCTTTCCATTCAATCCAGACATGTATCATGAATATGTCTTGATCGTAAATACATCTAGTCCGTGAGCACATTTTTTAGCTTTTGTATATAGCCTCTTGTATATGTTTATGCACGATTACCCTTCGATTTCGATGACGAAATCATTGTAAGAAGAGATGGTTTGTAATGAAGTAGATTTGGTGTCACATGCACAGGGAAATGGGACCTAGACACTTGGACTTAAGATCATTTACATGTGTGCCTTTAAGAACCTTGGACTATATGATACATAGGCCTCATGGGCATTGTACAAATTTTGATCATTTCGACTATTACTTTTCTTGGAGCTCTTATGTCCAAGCTTCCATGGTGAACTTCTCCTTTATGAGATGTTAGGATGGTGACTTACACGCATGTTATCTACTCCATGTCTTGAGTGGACCATTTGCTTTCTTGCATTTCCATAAGCTTAGACTTAAAGCATAAACTTGGACAACATTTATTTTCTAAAGCTTGAAAGCTTTTCCCTAGGATCAAGAGAGAGTTCTATGTGACAAAAAGCACTTCATGTATTTTTGGTGGCTATGACCTATTCATTATTAGAATAACAATTTATAAATACTCATGTGTGGAGACCACACACCTAAGAGAAGATTGCACCCATTGATTTTATTGAACAAAAGCTAAGTATTGTAATGTGCTATTTTATGAACTATTTTACAAGCTTAATTTAGATGTAATTTTAAATGGTTGCTTAATTTATTTGCTTGAGAAATTGTTTCCACCAACAGCTAGATGTACTTATGTCATGTCTACATCGACTCGACATTGGATCGAAGAGATAGTTTACCCTTGGATGAACATCGAGGACATGTTGGAAATGAATTTGCTCAATGTTGGACCCTCGGGTTATTACTATGGATGACAAACGTGATCTATTTTATAAGACACTCTATATGAGGAGTAACCATTGTGGTGAGCATGAACACTCCAACACCCGACAATTCCTAATTGACACTCCATGATAGCCAAATATGACCAAATAGTTAAGAGATAGCTTATGTAAACTTGGCACTCTACCAAGTGGGATGCATGCTTATGTAATTTATGTGATCGCATTAATGAGCATTGGACAACAAACCAAAGACACCGTTCTCGAGTTACGGCACATGTTTGAGAATCCAAACGATCTTTAAATATCATCTGATACAATCCAAGTTGAATGATATGGTCAATTGGTCATTTTGGATCAATTTGTATTCATGCAATTGACCTACATCCATGCCCACCCTAAGCACGATATAAAGACTAGTTTGGCAACCACCTTTGTTAATCATGGAGTTCTTTGTGCTTATGGTGTTCATACGCACTCTTGTAAACCGTCCTTTGTCTAGAGTCTATTTAGATCACCATCAAAGATCTTTACTTTTAAGCACTCTTGTAAGACGTCCTCTGTCTAGAGTCTATTTAGATCACCATCAAAGATCTTTACTTTTAAGCACTCTTGTACAAAACATCCTTTGTCTAGAGTTTGTTTAAATCACCATCAAAGCTCTTTGCTCGAAACACACACCAACAATTCGTAATCAAACTTACAAGCAATAATACTATTTACTCTCCACTTCTTTCCACAATTCCTGGCTTTGTATTGTAAAGAGCTTGCTTTCACGATTGTGTTCTTACATTGAGACACTCTTTTATTACACATTTTTCTATGCATACGTAAGAGCATGGGATAGCACTTGTTATGAAATTTACATTAAATGCTCTCATGCATAAGGTCCTGCAAAGAATTCAATACTACTGACATTGCAGAGACCACCATGACCAAACAACACAAGGTAAATAGGGAAAGAGCAAACAAACGGACATAATGTTATTTTTACCATGTGTGTTAATTATCGCCATAAATCCTATTCAAAGCCCTCTGCACATTTGATCAAGCAACTCAACACACAGAAGAACCTTGCAACAAACTTTTAGAAACCTTCAATTACTAAAATTAGAGATTTAAGGTAGCTGGTTTTCAAGGTTTGTATGAAATATCCGCTATTTCGAATAAATATCATTTGTGGGAGGCTTCAAGGCTTTTAACCATGAAGCTCTTTACCACTTCAAATAAATATCATTAGTGAAAGGCTCAACAAAAAGATTAAAAACTTAGTTCACAAAAGCATGAATACAAGGCTCAATGTTGCTCTACCTTGGGTGATAACACCTAGGTGAGCAAGGGCAAAAGCAAATTGTCAGAAAGGAAAGAGCATGTGTAACATAATTATTATTATTATTAATAGGGATAGTCAAAAGCCTAAGGTTTACTTCTACAAAACATCACTTAAAAGTTGCTACTATTGAGGGGAAATTTTTTGAAAGATGTCAACTGGGTTCCCTTAAGGTTTAAAAGGTGGGTTTGGCATCACCTTCTTTATTGAAATGCACCCAAAAAGCACTTCTCCATCCGGATCACTTTCTTTGTAAGGTAATTGTAAAAGTATACAGGCAGGACAGCTTTAGTTTTATAGGTATGACCAAGAAGCAAGCAGTATAATTGGTTGGTGCATCTCTGTGTTGAAATTTAGAGCTGCTGCCTTAAGCTCCCACTGCTCCTGGCATTATTGCTCTACTACACCCTTTAGCTACAAATACAGGCTTTACAGGCTTACAACTGCTCAGCTAGTCAGTTCGCCTTGCAAACCCAGGAAAGATGGTGAACTACAATCCTTGATGAGTGCCCATCTTTACATGGGGGAACAAGCTACCATAGCCCCATATAGACATGGGTTCCCATCTTCCCTTAGGCAAACAGAGCCACCAAAACCCCTCAAAGACATGGGTTCCCATATTCACATCGAACAAAGTTGCCATCACCCCATCTATGGCCGTTCTGAAGCCGAGGTTACCGATGTGGTATCAAACCTGTAAGCCTTGGTGCTGTGTGTGTTGGAAGAGAATGTAGAGCTAAACCCTGATGTTTCAATCACATTGGACCCACCCATATTAATTATAGCCCCACTCTGGGTGTTCCCAATCATTGCTCTTGGCATTGCATTTGCACCCTCTTTATCAAGCCTTTCATAGAGAAAGCTCAGAACTTGCCGAATAGTCGGCCTCATTTTGCCTTCTTTCTGTGTACACATCTTCACAAGCTTGACAAGGCTTCGAAGTTCTTCAGGATCATAATTGTCTTCAAGATCCGGGTCTACCATCAGCAGAACCTTGGTGTCTGTTGCCAGATATGGCTGAGCCCATGAGACAAGGTTCCTGTTGTCTTGCACAGCACCTCTACCTGTTATGAGCTCCAAGAGGAATACACCATAGCTGTATATGTCACTCTTCACAGTTAACTGCCTAGTAATGACATATTCTGGATCCAGATAGCCTGCACAAATCCCAAAGCATTGTGTTAATTAACAGCATTGGGTTGTCATAGACTCTCTTTTTTTATTTTGAAGGGGGGGGGGGGGGGAGGGGGGGGGGGGGGGGGGTTGTTTCTCCTCAATGAAGCCTTAGACACCATCTCATGAACAGACAGAATTATGCAGGGCAGATTCAGCACACCTGGTGTACCACGGACATCAGTGCTGATTTGCTCGTGGGCAGCAGCTGCTGGAGTCGGTGTGGGATGAGCGAGACCAAAGTCAGCAACCTGGCAGAGAGCTTTATGTCAATGCTGTTTTCCAAAAAGTGCACTTCAATCATTTGTGTGTGCATACATTCCACTTTCTTATGGCAGTCAGACAGTACATGATTCCTCTCTCTCTCTCTCTCTCTCTCTCTCTCTCTCTCTCTCTGCCTGTCCCCATTCCATGTTTAGTATGAGTGTCCTGCCATTACAACATGTGACTATATGTCTGCAGCCCTCCTCCAGCCCTCAACTCTGTAATATTGATTCCAACATCATGACTCAGAATAACCATGAAGAGGTACCTGTAACAAGCAAACTAGTACACTAAAACCTGCTCAATCAGCATATTCTTTCTAGATCTTCAACTGAGGATGAGAGCTAACAACATAGCACGAGGCATGCGTATATGCATATGTAAATGCACACATACAATGTACATGTACATCGTATGTATACATATGTACACGTAGATGTACGTGTATATGTGTGTCTATGTATACATATATGCATATGTATATCGTGCAGTTGAGATAAGAGAGGATCAATTGAGGTTCAAAAACGAACCTTAGCCACAAAGTGTTGATCCAACAGAATGTTGCTAGACTTGATATCTCTGTGGCAAAGGGGAGGATCACAGAAGAAGTGCAGATACTCCTTCAAAACCCAACACGACAAGAAAATCAGAGGCGTATAGCTGCTAAGCAAACAAAGCTTTTACAGTAATCAATGCTCAACATTAAACCTTTAGATACTCACCAAGGCAGCAGCCACATCTATCGCTATCTGTATCCTAGTTCGCCAGTCCAAGGGAGCTTTACTGTGTCCAGCTGCACGCAAGTTTCCATTAAAAAACAAGACCATTTAAACATAAATATATACATATGCATAATTGCACATGTGCATGCATGCTGCAAAAGCAAATTGCATACTCAAGACTCTCGTCATCTGTAGCCCTAGGGCCATAGTCACACGAAAAGGCCGTTTCAGACCTTAGAAATGTGTTTCCATAGCCGTTTCTTGTTTCCCAAGTGATATTGTCACAGGAAACAGCTGTTTCCACCCCTAAAAACTCGTTTCCCATTTCCATTCCTCGAACGTTTCTATTCCCGTTTCTCATTTCTAGTGACTATGCCTAGGGCCTACATACATACACTCAAGGGAAATCCTCAGGATCCCTCTTACCATCAACAGCCCTCTACTCTATATCCCGTCTACAGCCTTCTATTGTATATCCATACCATATCACATGCAAACTTAACTACACACACCAAAGCAAAACTTAGAACATAAGTACATGCATGCCCATCTCAATATCTTGCAAATGCTCTTTTAAGCCAAGGTCTTTTACACATAAATACATGCATGCCCATCTTCAATCTACAGTTCTTTACATACATACATGTCAAGTTACACATGAGGATATTCATGCCCATGTCAATACCTTGCAAATGCTCTTTTAATGTAAATTCTTTTTGCATTTATACATGTCAATCTACCGAAGTATATGGAAGCCTGTGATCTAATAATCTTACGTACTTTGCAATCATACATGTCATCTACACATAACTATACACATGCACATAATAGTACCTTGCAAATGCTCTTTCAGACTTCCATTCTCCATGTACTCATAGATCAAAAACCTGATAGATACCAAGAGGAGAATTTTGAACACCATATGTGGTAATATAGTCTGTATAAACAAGTATGTTTCAATCTAAATAACCCAATCAAGTACTGTTAATAAGCTCCTTAAATATTGCATGCTTGAACCTTTCTGTCTTGGTGATGCAGAAACCCCTTAGTGTGACAAGGTGCCTGTGATGCAGGCGCCCAAGGAACTCCATCTCTTTACAGAACTCTTTCTCTCTCTGCCTAGAGACCCTGTACATTCTTTTCACAGCCGCAACGAAGCCATCATCAAAGTGTGCCTTATACACTGTCCCAAACCCTCCCTTTCCTATGATGGTGCTGAAGTTATCTGTAGATTTCTGGATTTCTGAATAATTGAAGCGCCTGAATGTGGTAGAATCTGTGTAATGTGCCCCCCAAATAAAAAGCCAAGTTATTCAGCTCTGCAAAATGGGTGATTAGTTTCTCTATTGGTGCTTCTAGCTTGTTATAAATGTGTCAATTTCGGATTAAGGGACTATTTACCTCTTAGCCATTTCCGTAATGGGTTCTTAGGGCTTTGAAGGATGTCCTTGCTCCATGCTGGGACTCCAGAGGGTTCAATGGAGGGCTTTTCGAGCTGCTTTTTCTGCCTTTTGATGAGGTAGATCAGCAGCCACAGAAGGATAAGAGCAGTCACTGTAACAAGTACCCCAAGTACTGCAATTAAGGTAAGGTGTGAGGCTGGCCCTGTGCTCACAACACTGTTATTGTTGTTATTTCTGCTGCTGCTGCTGCTTCTGTTGTTGTTTAGACGGTTCTTGGATGGAGGAGTCGAAAATGGGTAGGGAGGCAGAGCAGGCAAAGTTATAGAAGGATTAGAGGGCAGAGCAGGTAGCGTAACAGATGGATTGGCAGGGATGGAAGGCAATGCGGGTGCTGGTGAGGGGGCTCTTCCCATTGCAAAAGTTAGATAATCACCTGCAAATGAGAAAAACCCATCATTATCTAGCTATGGGCTCCAAGAGTTTGATATGATTC
Source organism: Cibotium barometz (assembly GCF_041138505.1). NCBI lineage: Eukaryota > Viridiplantae > Streptophyta > Polypodiopsida > Cyatheales > Cibotiaceae > Cibotium > Cibotium barometz. The sequence continues at coordinate 32,802,688 of NC_141093.1, forward strand.
TGAACTCTCAGAGTTAACAAAGCTGTATTAAACACACACTCAGACACAGCATTACTTGCTTCTGGGCTTCAAGTGATCACAAAGCTACATTACATCAGCAGAGCTTGCTTGAGAGCTCCAAGCCTTCATAATGATATGTAGAGAAGGCAGGGAAGGCATTGCATGACGTATGGGTATACACCTAGAATTGCACTACATAGCTTACCAGCTGTTAGAGCTTAATTAACACCACTTTGTTGATAATCTTTTGTGCTTAACACATGCGTTGCAGTTAACCGCTTTTGCCTTGATGGTTCAGCCCAGAGAAGAAGCTTCACTCAGTAGGCATATTAGAGACAATATTTGCCTTCATAGCGTCTCTTTTGTCCAACCATGGAAAAAGCTTGCCTTATTCGTTCCAATTTCCAAACCATAGAGAAAAGCTTGCCCTGTTTAAACCAACAAAAGATGAAAAAACCACATTAAATACATGGGTGGATGTGAGAGAATGTGTGAGTGCGTGTGTGTGTGTGTGTGCATGCGCGTGTAGTGAGAGTACAGTGCTAGAAGAAACTACCAACCATGGCACCTGTGGATGGTGTAGGGTTGTAGCCATAGCTAGAAACATACCTATCTAGTATCAGCTCACTCCATGGACCTTTGCATAAGCTTCACCCTAAAGCCAAAGCAGCCAGCCTGTGCTTGTGTCCTACCACCTTGCATTGACCTCCATTGCAGCATTAAACACTTAGTTTGTTTTTCTACAAGGTGACCTCTTGAGGGTCATAAATTTTTGATGGTTGTCAATGATTAAAATTTTAGGTGAGGACTATGAATGCACTGTGAAAGCTGGGATCAAAAAGATGGGAAGTAGGGACATGGAAGGGCCCATGTTTTTTTTTTGTGCGTGGGGGGGGGGGCGCTCTCAAAGCTGGGTAATAAGAGAGAGACTCAGTGTGTATGTGCACACTGCACACTGTGTGTGTGTGTCTGTCAGTGTATGTAGCATGTGCGCGTGAGAGAGAGAGAGAGTCTGAGAGAGAGAGAAAGAGGAACTTGTTAGGTCAATGCAGCCAAAAGGACCTTCTCTGAGCTGCTGAGCAGAAGAGTTGTTTGCCGTGCACAAACACAGAGAGAAGCAGAGCAAGGGCCCAATGATTAAGGTTATGCAAGTCTAATTATTTGCTAATTAAGAATTTACACCTAATTTAGCCCATCGGTATGGAATAAATGTATTATTAAAGTCAAAAATCATCCATACACAGTACAAAAAGACGTAGAATTAGTCATATAGAGATTGATAAAACCTTCCTGTTTGGTAAATAAGATTCTTCTTCTTCTTAAATGAGAGTAAATCATTTTTCACTAGAGTTGGACAGAGTTCACTGCAGTGTGCACCCAGAGGTGGTTTGACAGACTGCGCATACCCACTATTATTTATCTTTGATTTATTGATGAAAATCTTAAAATTGTGAATGAGAATTTTCCCTGATTTTAGAGAAAAGCCTATGTTGAGAATCTATTACACAGGAGCCTAGAGTTGAGAATTTTAAGGTTAAAACGATCCATTTTCTAATAAAAAGTGTCTACAGGGCTGCTAATTTTCTAATTTCTCAGCTTTTGCATCAGGCTCAAAAAAAATTTCAAATTTCAAAAAGAGCGGCCACACACACGGTCATGTCTGATGGCAGGGCCCGAGTTGCCTACGTGGCCGGCCAGCTGGCCCACGCTGGATTTTGTATTGGACCCCGCCATGCCGTACGTAGTGGCCAGTCAGACGTGGCTCCGCGGACCGTGCTGAGCACGGGCCCACAGTACTCCAACGCCTCCGACAGTTAATTACACCCTGGGGACAACGCACGCGACGGGCTTGCCACGCCAGCCCACCGCGCTCGGCACATGCCTGCCACGTCGTCCTTCAACCCTTCCATTCGCAAGACAGACAAAATATAAGGTAAGCGTTTTAAATGTTGCTCGTGGCCCCATCATTCTCTAGTGGCCTTTTTCACTTTTTTTACTTGTGTTGGTACACACTGAGAGCACTCATCTCAGGCCCTCTGAGGTTGAGCGGCATGAGCCGTTGTGGGCTGGCAATTGCCTGTTGTTGGCTGAGGGCTCGCTTGAGCCTCAGCTGAGAGTTCTGGAACTATTGAGCAATGAACGCTTGTGGTACTCGGGGTGTGGTTAGTACGGTGTGTGTAGCGGGGTGAAATTCCCGTGTGTGACTAGGAATGGAATAAGACCTCATGAGGGAAAAAAAAAACTTTTTGCTCCTCTTAAATTTGCCTCACCTCTAGGAGATCAAGAGTTCCATCATTCAATGTGCGTGTGAGAGATAGAGTGTGTGTGTGTGTGTGTGAGAGAGAGAGAGAGAGAGAGTGTGTGTGTGACTGAGAGAGAGAGAACTTTGTAACTTTTGTGTGTACGTGTGTGTGTGTGTAAGAGAATTAGTTTTGTAACTTTTGCGTGTGTGTGTGTGTGTAAGAGACAAAGGGAGTGAGCTACACAAGGCCTGTTCACACGCAAGTCCAGTTTTCAAAACCAGAGGGAAAGTTTAGTTCATGCATGGAAAATATTTTAAATGGAAGTTGTGTTTTCAAGAGTTGCAACTATTTTTTACTGAAGTGTGGATGGCATGGGGTAAGGGAGAGGAGTCTTTACACAATCCACATAAGTGTGGACCTTGTGCTACAATCTTGAAGGAAATATGCCTCAGTAATATTCCAAGTTTCAAGATTTGAAGAATCTCCCCACCCCTTTCCCCTCTAACACATGCACAGATGTGTGTGCACGCAAGTTCACACACACACACACACACACACATAAAATGTCACAGTAACTTTGGTTCTTTGTATTAACATCCTATGAGCATACTAGGCAATGGAAAAGACCGATCATAAAATCTTCTAAGTCTTTGCTCATGTGTATCTATTGTTGAAAAAATGGTCTCTTAGGAGGTTATGGTCAAATGATGCATATGAAAATTACCTACACAAAGTTTTTATGAAGTCTTGTAATTAAATGCATCAAGTAAATATTAGATGTGGACTAAGGGCATTAGGTGCAAAATAATTCCATGCAAAGGTACACAACACTTCACTTTCTTAAACACAAGTAATAAATATGTTACTTTGCATTAGTGAGACAAATGAACCTTGTTTTCCCAATTGAGTAAAATTGGCCCAATTGGCTTTTGCATTTAAAAACTTACACATGTGCAAGTGAAAGCTGAGAGACACCTTCATTATGGCTAATAAATATTACTGCCCAATTATTTCATCCATGGGAGCATTGAAATCTGATATTGCATGATAAAGCAAGTAAGCATTACTTGTTTTTTTCTCTTAACAAAGGAATCAATGCTTATATTCCTTGAGATTTACACTTCATAGATAAGAGTGACAATTCATTTCATAAGGGTTGATGTATTCATTCATAAGACCCTTGTCTATGGCTGATATAACACCTTTATTAATGTAGGATAATTTGGTTGGCCTTGAAGCATGGTTTTACCTTACACCTTCAAGAGAATAAAGTAGAATGAGAGGACAAAGGCACATGGGTTGATTTTTCTAATGAGCAATGTGAAGTTTCTCTACTAGTTGTTATAGATAATAACTTACTCCATGCCTTTTCCTTATTTGTAAGGTGCACTATTCTCTTATTCTATTATGTGAAAAATATATTTCACATGCAATTGCACTTTTTCCCCAGCACTAAATCCCAAAAAAGTGTGACTCATCAATTCCTAATCATTCAAAGCATTAAAAACTTGCAAACATGAGATTGTCTTTTGAGTATAACATGCCATGTGACTAAATTAATGGTTTAAGTATCTTAACTACATGTGCAAAACCATTCATTTATACTTATTACTTATTATTTATCTTAATTACATGTGCCAAAACATTCATTATCTTATTGCTTATCAATGTTGTTTACATGTTTAAAGGGTCATGTAACTCATGTTGTATGTGAACATGGAAAAAAAACAATTAGCTTGGAATTATGATTAAATGTCATTACAGGATAAATCCCACATAAACAAATTACATAAACCATAAGCACTTCTTAACTCATATAGCATAGAATATCAAAGTTTTTCTTGAAACATATAAGGATCATGTATGATTCTCTAAGGCTTTGTTTAAATGATTGAGCTGGTTTCACAATAGATACACAAACAACAAAATCCAATGCACATGGATAGGTGTATGTGAAAAGAAGTATTCCATTTTGTATTTATTTCAAGAGAGCAAAAGGAAGTTCTAGAGACTTCAACATTGACCAAGGATAGGATATTAAATTCTCTCATGGTTATGCGGCATGTACTATAACTCAATTTTTTAGTAAGAATCCTATAATTTATTAATTTTTGTGAAGTTTTCAATATGCCTTTCTAGAAAGAACCACTTGTGCAAAGAATCTTATTATGATTCTTACATTGCATATATCAAAACCATAATGGGTTTAGGTTTGTTAGATAAAACGTTAGATCGGTACTATGAAATCTCAAGATGATGTTTTTAAGGCTCTCAAGGCATGTCAACGGCATCATACACTCCCAACATGTAAGAACATTGTCTACAAGCATGTTTGAATGCATTTTTTTTAGTGCTTCACAAAAAAAATTATTTTCATCAGAGAAAAAGGACTAGACAATAGATTTGATAAGAGATTTATAGCAGAGAATATATTTGAGAAGAGATTCCCGAAATGCTTGGAATAGTTTCACCACAAGTAGATACATGGCATACAATACTATGTGACTTTAGTTACAAAAAAGAGGAAAGATTTCTAATTAACCACACAGGCCAACCATCAGAGAAGCTTTCTTAGCATCATCCAATAGCTCAGAGTATTGGATGGTGCTAAGAGCTTTCTCATGAAGCCTATAGCTCAAAGCTATAGGGTTTATAAGTATTCTGAGATCAACTTTCTCTCGTAAAAAAATATATACACTATGTGGCTTTGGAAAACATTTAAGATAGAAATCCTTTATTGCATGCAATCATAATATATATAGTTTGTTCTCTTATTTATATTCATATACTCCTAAAAGTTACATACACAGGTTTGTTACATAAGGTATTGTATTTCTTAGCATGACACTCTTTTTTTGTTTATGAACTGCTCATCAACTAGTTTTGGATTCATACACCATTCATAATGGATTTGTGTACGCAATTTTCAATGTTAATAACAATGGTTATTTTTTAAGCCAATAACTTTATGTGAGCTTTCTTTTATCATATCCAAACTAGGTTTTAGATTTAGGGTGCACTTTTGGACATATCACATAGAGTACCCAATGTGCAAACCAACCAGCTTAGTAACAAATATTATCATGTAAACTAGAGTACCCAATGTGTGTTTACCAACCCACCGACCAACTTAGTAGTAAATATTATCACATAAACTAATTTTGAATCCATGATGATCATGATTTTTTAGCTTTCCCTAAGCCCATGGAAAAATATGTTTAGAGATCCACTTATTTTAGCTAAGCAAAGATAGCCCTCCTTTTGGAAAACACACACAAGTAGATAAAATGTGAGTGTTTTAAATCTAGCTAAAACAAAATGTGTATGCATTTATTATAAACAATATTTAAAAACTTAAGAAAGCCTATCTACTCCATTTAAGAGACTTTATGTGCAAATTATAAGATATCCCTTTTGCATAGAGTCATTAATTGCTATTTTAAAGATTTCATGTTTATACACTTAGGAATAATAATACCATTTATGAAAGGTATTCAAAAACTTAAGAAAGCCGATCTACTCCATTTATGAGACTTTATGTGCACATCATAAGACATCTCTTTTTGCATAGTCATTAATTGTTATTTCAAAGATTTTGTGTTTACACACTTGTACATGTAATAATAATACCATTCAAGGATTTCATGTTTACACACTTGTACATTTTTCTTAGGAATAATAATAGCATTTAAGAAAAGTGCATTTTCAATTATCTTTTTGCATAGTCATTAGTTGCTATTTTAAAGATTACATCATGCTTGCACACTTGTGCATTTTTCTTAGGAGTACTAATAGCATTCAAGGAAAGTGCATTTTCCTTGAATCATATGACATCTCTTTTTGCATAGAGTCATTAGTTGCTATTTCAAAGATTTCATGTTTACACACTTGTACATTTTTCTTAGGAATAATAATAGCATTCAAGGAAAGTGCATTTTCAATTATCTTGTTACCATGATTGGTATCCCTCTTCTTGACATTGGGTGAAGGCATTGTGTGGTTTAATTGATGTCTCGAGTATTGTTTAAATATATGTTAACCCCATTTTGGGCTTCAAAAAGGCACTCCCTGTTACACATTGGAGTAGAAGAATAAGTGTTATGCAAATGGCACTATAAACATATATATATTATGAGAAAAGCTTGCAAATGACCAAGCTCAATACATTAGGGTTAAGTTTGGGTGCCTAAGTGTAAATAAGGGCTAGTTGTATATAAGTGACTCTCATAATGAAAAAACACAGTCTCCCTTTGTGCCAATTGAGTTTTGTTTGTTTCCTTGCTCTTGTCTTGTGTAAGAAGGGAGAGAGAGTTCAGAGTAGAGTTGGTGTGTGTGTCTCTTGTTTGTTGTTGTGAGAGAGTGAGCAAGAGTGAGAGGTGAGGAGGTGAAGTAACCTCTTCGTGGTGGTGACAAGAAGAAGAAGAATTTGGGAGTTTGGAGCTAGCAATCATTGGTAGTGCTTAGAGGTCAAGGAGATCCTAAGCTAAAAGAAAGGAGTTATTCATGTTGTGAATAACTCTGCCTTTGGGAAACCAAAGGTTTACAAACAAAAACCTGGGCCCATATATTAACATTTGGCCTACTCAAACACCATTTCATGCACTTGAGATCCAAAAAACATCTAGGAGACATATTCGCTCCGAACAATAATACATCAAATTACCAAGGATCTTCCTATTAGAGGCGTATTAGATCTAATCCTTTTGCTAGCACACATCAAAGTGTGTTTGTCTAGAGAGGTTGGCATGTCAAGGGAGACTAGTAGTGAGAAATCCATGGAAGATGCTCAAATGGTTGATAAGTGAGGAGGAGAGAGTTTCAAACTCCCCCACACTATCTAATACATTACCAAAGAGTTATTCGGGATGAAAGCAGATGTGGAATAAGAGGCTCATTCTGGTGATGACTCATGCAATGAGCAACATTCCATGATTCTCAATAGGAAAAGGAGTTGCACAAGCTGCACCTCCTGTACAGACTTTTGTGCAAAGGGAAACCTTTAACCATCCCCAAGAGCCTATCTCTTATACTCCAAGGATTAAGAGGGATGAGGAGAGAATGGGAGAAACCTTTTTTCCAAGATGGAAACAGAAATAAAATTTAGGAACCAACCTATGAGCCAACCCCAAACTTAATCACAACTACCCTAACTGGTTTGTTAAGGATGGAAAAACTAAAATAGGTAGGGAGGTGGCAAGGGAATTGGGGACTATTCAAGTCATGCCCCAAGGTAGAATCCCATGAAGCCATGTCATATAGACAAACTAATGCAAAGCTTCAATGGAGATGGGGATCCCATTCAACATGTGGAAATATTTGAGTCCATTTATAAAACATGTGGACACATCGATAAGCTCATCAAGATCTATTCTTTTTTCCTAACATTAGGGGGTAAGACACGCCAGTGGTATAGGATGCTTAAGACAAAAGATAAAGTCAATTTCACTCACCTTAAGAATATCTTTATGCCAAGATTTGCTAGAAAGCAGTGACAAGCGGAGCTCAATAGCACAACTCTACAACATTTGTTAAGATATTGAGCTCAACTAGTGCTACGAACATTGATGACCCACTTGGGTGATAGCGTCCACATTTACACCACTGGCATGGTTGGTGAGATTATGGGTGATATGCCGCCACTAGTTTATAGGCTGTGTGACAACCACTTTGATGTGTACTAGAGTTATGGTATAGTTATAGATCCAACTCATGTATTTGAGTTCACACTATGGATTGGCCATTGTATGTTATAGTAGGAGAGTACTTTCCCTTATAATATGTTCTCTTATCTCTTTAGTTTATGGTTGTAAATAAGAGAAGAGAAAATAGAAGAAAAATCAGCCATTCATTTATAGCTTCTCTACTCTTGTGTATGTGTGTGTTTGCTTGCAAAGAGCTCAAGGTCATCCTCTCCCCCACATTCTTCTCAGGGTATTAGAGCGGCGGTTCATGTGACTTACAAGAAGACATGAAAGTCACTATCTCAGATTGAGGCATCCTCCTGGATAAAGGAAGAAGACCATGTTAAGTGTAGTTAAATTTAAATTTTGCATGTTTTGGGCATGATTAGGGCCTATTTTGGGCCCCATTTTGGCTCGGTATGTTTTCTATAGGCACTCTGTGAAAGTGCCGATTTTGATTGTGTATGCCCAATTTTTGGCCGGAGTAAAGTTGTAGCAAAAGTTTAGTTACAGGACAGTCTATGTAGAGATTCTAAGATTTGAAAATTATTGGAAGATGTATGCTTGTGTGGTGATTGTTCCATATATAGTTGCAGTATAATAGGTATATGGTACCACTTTGTTAAAGATTACAAATTTGAACAAGTGCAAAAGTTTGTTATAAGCACTATTTGGAAGTTATTGTAAATAATAATTTCTGATAATCTATCCCAGATTGAGCAAGAAGCTAGATAAGAATAACTTCCAAGCGTATAGAAGTTCAAGATGACTAGGAGAGCTTAAGTTCCTTGCAAGCAAACACACACACACGAGAGAGAGTGTAAGACATAAGAGAGAGATGGATGGCAGAATTTTCTTCTATCTTCTTCTCTTCTCTACAACCATATAACTAAAATATGAGAGTATATACATAAAAGGAAAGTATTCTCCTACAATAACATACAATGGTTGGTCCATAGTGTGAGCCCAACTAAATGAGTTCGCATTATAACTATGCCATAACTCTAGTACTCCAAAGTGGCTGTCACACAACCTGTCATCCATTGGCAGCATATCAAACATAATCTCACCAACCATGCAAGTGATATAAGTGCAAAAGCTATTGATGCAATTTTTTTAAAACCTTTTTTATTCTTTTAGATGGTGTCTAGGAGCTAGTACCAATGTGAAGCTTTACAACTAGGGAAGCAAGCATAAACAAATGGGATAGTATGAAAAGGCCATGTGCCTTCTTTAAAGAGAAGCTATTCTTGATAATGCATGTGGAATAACTACAAGAGTGAAAACGACAAAGAAAGAAAGGGAATGGAGGTTAAAGGCATCGTATGACAATCTCCTTTGGAAAAGAAGGTAGGAAGCGTAGCTTGCTTCTTCATATAAAAAGATCTTTCAACTCTAGGATGGAGGGGGAGACACATACACGACATGATGGGAAGAGTAAGAGGAGAGGACAGAATGCATGCTTGGTAGAGAGAAACACAGCCCGAGTTTAGCTAGTAAGTAAAAGAGTGAAGCTGTATGCTTTGTTGTAAGACATTTGAGTATGTAAGTTGAAGCAAGTCTCTTTGTTTTCACTGTGTGGGTTTGTTTGAGATGCATGATCTCTGAAATCAGTTCAATAAGAAGAATTTCTTTTTGTTAAGGATTGAAGAACCTTGTTCAGTTTAAGTATGCTTACTAGTCCGTCCTCAACGGGTGTGAAAAGCTTCATGTTTATTCACCTTCTCTAAGAGTCTTTCTGATTCATATTGAATACTGATTGTCAGTTATAAAGGAAAAACTAGAGGAGTTCAGTTTGAGAAGGGAGTCTTGAGAGAGGAAATCTTGTAACTTGTCAGAGTAGAAAGAACTCAGATCATGGGGGATATGGTTTAGGGAATCATCTGGAACAAGTTGTTTGGAGTACAAGTGGCAAGGTCAGTGCTAGTTGAATTGGTGCTGATAGAAATAGGATGAGTAGGGAGGAGTGCTGACTGAATCAAGACTAACTAGTCAAAATTAGGATTTGTCTAGGTCAAAACTATCAGTAGCAAGTCCCCTATGAGTTGTCTGAAGTAGAACTAGGCTGGTCATAATAGGTGGAGAATTAAGTTGATGCTGATTAGCTTAATAATACTGATCGATCCAGTGCTAACACGTTCAGTGCTGACTGAAAGAGGAAGAGTCAGACTCAATATTGGAGTCAGATATAGTTTGATTGGAAGCTAACAAGACTAAAGTATTAGACTGAACTAGTGGTGTCTATAACATAGCTAATTGGAGAAAGCAAGGAACCAAGCTCATATGATGAGATCTGATTGAATAAGTGTTGAATCAAGCAATTAGCTATGTCAAGATTAAGTCAGATAGGAGTTAATAGTCAACATAAGGGTGCTGACATGATTAGTAAGTCTCAAGACCAAGGGTTTGAGGATTGTTATCTTTGGAGGAAAATCTGAGAGCCTAAAGGACAAGAATTTGATAGAGGTCAGTTGTAGTTAGTTGAATAAGATATAGTCAGCTGGTAGGTCCACTAAGAGTTAGTTGTGTGGTCAGTAGGCAAGTGATCTAAGGAGGTCAGCTACTATGGAGTTAAGACAAAAAGATCAGACTTGTTCAAAGTCAAGGCTGACCTAGGAGGACACTCTGGTGGGTCAGCTCATTCAAGATGACAGGGTTTAAGTATCCAAATCAGGAGCTGATAGGATCAGGAGTTGTCTAGAGTTGCATTTAAGTAAAGTCTACTGAGCTGAAGAGAGGCAAGCCAAGACCTTCAGTGTTTATGCTTGTTTGTTTGGTGTTTTGGGGTGGTGTCTCATCATGCCTTCCTGTAGTGCTAGCTAGTTGTAGGCTAGTGTGAGAGCTAAAAAAGCCCTCACTATCACCCATGTGGGTCATCAATGTCTGTTGTAGCACTAGTTGAGCTTGATATCTCAACATTGAGGACAGATTCACGGAATGTAGATGTATCATCTCGTGGTACTATAGGTGTTGGTACACATGTATCGTGCAAAGAGAAGAGAAAGGTAGATCAACCTTTTGTGCTTGATCTCTAAGCAGGTCACTCTTATGTGGATGATGATTCTAATGGCTCCAAGTTGAGCCTTAATGAGGAGCTTGGCATTCCATTAGTGGTGGTTACTCTTAGTGCATACAGAGAACCAGTGCTAGTTTCAGTGCTAGTTTAAGGACGCCCGATAGTGATCCAAGTACACACGGTCTACTCCAATTAGATACCTTATTTACAAGTTAAGATATGATAGATACATAGCCCATCCCTGTGCTTACATGGTTGAAGTAATATAAGAGATAAAGCCCACTTATTTTGAGTAGGCACTTGGAAACAAAAAATGGAAAGATTCCATGGATGAGGAGATGGTATCATTGGAGACAAATGTGACATGGAAATTAATGTCTTTTGTCTAAGGATAAGAAGCCGATTGGGTGTAGGTGGGTGTACAAGGTCAAACACGACTCAGATGGATCTATGAATAGGTATAAGGCAAGATTGGGACTACCAAGGGTTATGCATATACATGGCATTAGCTATGAGGAAACATTTAGCTCGATTATGAGAATAAAAACCATGAGAGCAGTTATTACTATGGTTGTAGCATTGGTCTTTACATCAAATGAATATAAAGAATGCATTCTTGCATGGTGATTTGTAAGAAGAAGTTTACATGATATAGCTACCAATTATGAGAGTGATGTACATCCATATTTTGTGTACAAGTTACACAAAGCCTTGTATGGCTTTTGAAGAAGACACCTAGAGTATGGTCAAATAAGATCGGGGAGTATCTTATTACCATTGAATTTTAGATATCCCCACTAATGCAAATTTTTCACTTTATGTGGAAAAGATAGATAGAGGGATCATATTGTTAGTCATCTATGTGGATGACTTGATTATCACTCGTGATAGTGATGATGACGTACGTGATGTCAGGATGCCTTTGAAGAAAAAGAGATGAAAGATTTGGGTGAGTTGAGGTATTTTTCATAGTGTAGAGTTGGTGAGATTTTTGTTGTTATAGAGGTATTATGGCTTAGATATGTTTCCCAAGTATGGTGGTGTGACCAGTTGTAAGCCTATTTCAGTGCCATTGGAGCAAAACACTAAGCTTTCTGTAGATATAAGTGAGCTTTTAGAGAGGACCCGACTATGTACATGTACATCCACATAGTGGTGGGTAGCTTGATCCATATGACTATTACTAGGCCAAGTTTGAGCTATGATGTTGGACTTATGAGTCAATTTATGCATGTCCCCTTAGGAAGCCACACTTGGATGTGGTTAGATAGATTCTCAGCCCATTGTTGATTTTGAACTTTTTTATGAGGTTGGCAGAGAGATACAACAACATGGGTATATAAGTATTGATTATATTGGTAGTGTCTCAAACAGGACATCTACCAGTGACTTTATTTTCTCTTTTGGGAGTTCTATTGTGAGTTAGAGTAGTAAGAAACATCCAACTGGTGTCTTTGTTAAGTACAAAGGCAGAGTATAAGGGCACTACTATGGTAGCTTATGAGATAGCTTAGCTTTAGAAGTTACTTAGCGATATGGGTAAACTTGTGGATAGGGCCATTGTCATTTATTGCGATAACATGAGAAGCATACAATTGGCAAGTAACTCAATATGCCATGCTAAGATGAAGCACATTGAGGTGCATTATCACTTTGTGAATGAGAAGGTTTTAGTAGGTGATGTAGTATATGACAACATAGAGGATAAGGTGGTTGACATCTTCATGAAGGCGTTGGGCATAGAGAAGCTTTGCTAGTTTAGAAGCTTACTTAGAGTGTAGTGTGTGGAGCTGAGTTCGATGGGGAGTGTTGAGATATTAAGCGCAACTAGTGTTACAGACATTGATGGCCCACCCGGGTGATAGCTTTTGTATTTATGACATTAGCATGGTTGGTGAGATTATGGGTGGTATGCCGCCAGTGGTTTACATGTTGTGTGGCAGCCTCTTTGGTGTACTAGAGTTATGGCATAGTTATAATGCTAGCTCATGTAGCCCGTGGTTCATGCTATGGACCAACCATGATATGTTATAGTAGGAGAGTACTTTCCCTTATATTATGTACTCTTATCTCTTTAGTTTATGGTTGAAGAGAAGAGAAGAGAATAGAAGAAAATTTAGCCACCCATTTCTCTTGAGTACTTGTCTAATCTTGTGTGTGTGTATGTGTTTACTTGTTGCAAGGAGCTTAAGGTCATCCTCTTCCCTACATTCTTCTCAACATTAACTAACAAGAGGGTGAGGGATTATGTCTCTTATATTAATCATTTCAATTCTTGGTACAAGCTTTAGGAGAGACTCACCAATGAGAATTATTGCTGTGCTTTTGGAAGAGATTATGATACCCTATAATGCATGACTATTTGCTTTTTGTCAAAACCAGTCACACTGGATGCGTGTAATAAACTGGCCATTAAATTTGAAGATAACATGTTAGAATTACCCCATCTTGAAAAAAACAAGACTCCATGACTGCACCATCCAAAGTGTTAAGTCGTCTCATAACTTAGACACTAGGGAAAGGCAAGTAAAAAATATGACTGTTGATGATATGATGTCATCATGCCATTCTCAAAAAGGTCAAGCTAAAGGAGGCAAGGGGAAACTCTTACCCAAGAAGACAGCTATTCTAATGCTTAATATGTACATGAAATCATCATCAAAGTAGTGAATGCCTGCATCTGTGACCGAGACTATTTCTCTATTATGCACATTGTAGATGCTTGGGGAATCATAAAACATCCATATGTAGATATGGTGCTCAACCACCACTGGCACAAATATTGGTGGTTAGACCAACCCTAGCCTTATCAGCACCACTAATCTCCTATAATGGTAATATTACACCTACACCTACACGAGGTCAAGGATACACATGCAAGAATATATAGGGTACCCGATGTTCCCTTATTGCCACCTATGCTGCCACCATCACAGCCACCTCCACTAAAGATTACGCTAGTCAATAAAGATTTAGTTGAAGAACCATTGGAATAAACTAAATATCTACATGAGTAAAAACGTAATCATGATTATTATGATTAGCCACAAGGTATTTTTCCTGATTTCTATGTTAGATGGTTTTGATGAAGGCACAATAGAAAAAAATAAACAATGTCGAGTCAAGAGAGTGTCCCCATACACCCAAACAAATGACCCTAGAAAATCTCACAACATCAAAAGTCATGGGAGAATATACTTACATGGGAAAAGAGATTAGGAAACTAAAAACAGCCAAGAGATTGATTAGAGAAGCCTAGATAAATATTAAACAAAAGCTAAATATAAGTAGAAAATCCCTTTTTGAGATAGTGTACCCCCACGAGAACATAGGGCAAAAAAGAGAATTGGACATTCCATATACAAAAGCTAAATATAAGTAGAAAAACCCTTTTTGAGATAGTGTACCCCCAAGAGAACATAGGGCAAAAAAGAGAATTGGACATTCCATATACGAGAACTAGAGGAGGAACAATGAATTTAGCTATATGACTGGGTCAGGAGATGACCTCATGAACATAATGTTTGAAACAATGAATGAGGTGCATACTCCTAGATCCAAAGATGAAATTGTACATCTTGTTAGGAATAACGAGGTAGCATATGGATCATGCGATGTAGCTAGCTCGACGGTATTCTTGTTGTTGTCAGAGGTGAAAATACCTATTGGACCCTTGCTTCAAAGCAATCCTACCATGTGGAGAGGGATGAAAAAGCATGGGTTAAAGGAATTTTAGAACCATATGTTAAGCCAGGACATGGCCCAGAGAACAAAACCTCATAGTGCATAAAGAGAGTAATACTCCTAAATTCATACAAATCCCAGTAAATCAATTGGGGCATTACCAGGAGAATGATGATACTAATGCTACCATTCCAACTACCACAATGGGTATCGATCAATTGCAATATTGGATGGTGGAATGGTATTGAGCATCATTCATAAAGAAGTGCTAGGAAAATAAGGAAAATTGACCTTAGAGAACGAATGGACCTTATTGTAAAAATGAGTGATGGAACATCTGCAAGGCCCATGGGAGTCTTGTAGCAAACTAAATTGATAATATTTTCATTCTAATATCATCACACATTTGTGGTAATGAATTTATTGCACCAACCAGACTCATATGATGTCATACTTGGTAGATCTTTCATGAGGGTGGCTAGGTTGGTGCATGATTGGGCCTTAGATCAAAACTATTTATGAAGACACCTAAGTTATAAAGGCAGATTTATAAAGTTAGAAAACTCATCCTATGTAAGGTGGTGGAAGGTAACCTCTTTGTAAATGTATCCGTCACCCACTAATTGCACTACTACATCAGTACAAGTGTGTAAACCAAAAACTTGTTTCAAACAAGGGTGAGGGGGAGAACATTATGTTTGCATCACTCCCACCTGTAGATTTTAGTGAAAATTAGATACGCGTGTTGTCAACAATCAATGTATTCCATAGTCAATCGGAAAACCAAGTATATGGAATTAATAAAGCATAATCCTTTGACTTTTATAATGAGAGTAGGGACTGTTTCGATGAGTCAGAAACAAAGTTATCAACAACAAGCTATGATAGCAAACCATTGCCAAGAGGAAAGTTTATTAGAAGATGGTTAAGGCAAAAGTGTTATTAGGCTAGATGAAGCTATAAAAGTGCATGAGGAGTTTTTGAAAAATTGGGACAATGCAGTTTGATAAGATACAAGAGGAACCCCAAGTCCAATAAAAAGCTAAATTGCAACCTTCTAGATTAGAAAGAGGCAAAAAAAAGGCCTTGGCGGATGTATTAGTGACTAGATTGTGCAGTGGTGCACCTCCATAAAATCGACTGCCTCCTCCTTCTCCACCATTTCCTCAATTGCCTATTGTGACAAGTAGTTATTTTCTCTTGTCTCATTATTCATAGTGCAGTTAGCAAATTGACTATGTAGTCATTTGCTCTTATCTCATTAATTGTAGTCTATGTCAAGTGCAAAGGTACGATAGCAGTTATTTACAAGTACAAACTTAGCAAGTCCACTTGCAAAGGTAGTGAATACCCAAATATGTTGCCTGCCCCTATAGTGGATTTTGCAATCCTGTTTACATTGATTGTATAAGTTATTACATAAATAATTAAACCCCTTATTGTATAAGTGACTAGATTATGCAGTGGTGCACCTCCTCAATCAACCGCCTCTTCCTTCTCCACCATCACCTTAGCTTCCTACTTAGACCAGGTAGTAATTTGCTCTTATCTCAGTGACTGTAGTCTATGTCAAGTGTAAAGGTGCGATAGTAGTCATTTGCAAGTACAAACTTAGTAGGTCCACTTGCGAGTAGTGAATATCTAGAGAGGTTGCATGCCCTCATAGTGGATTTTACACTCTTGTTTATGCTATGTTGCAAGGGGGAACTTTTCATCATAACCTAGTGGCTGTACAGTCGCTAGTGCACCATGTGTAGACCCATTGTAGAGGCATATTTTAGGTTGTGTTGATGCTTTATTGCCCTCATTACTTTGCATACCCTGATTGAATGCTTGGCAATGGCAACAAGGACTAGTATCTACAGGATTAGACCAAAGCATTTACCTTGTGTTAGCAAGATTTATAGGATGCAAGGTTGAGCAAAAATTGCACTAATTAGGGTGTAGGCAACCTAGTAGGGCTCAAAGATAAGTGTGCAATTAGCATTATGGCCTTAGGGTCAAGCTCACGCTCTAAAGGAAAGAAGAAGATTCTAGAAGCCAATGCAAAATCATATGCTATCATGGACCTTAATGAGGCAAAAGAAAGTTATATCAACAAGGAGAGATTGCAAGCATCCTTAGTTCCTCTTCTGGGATCTCCTCACCTTGCTTAGTTATGTTTGTTGTGTGCCCACATTGGAATGACAAAAGCTTACATTGGAAAATCAATAGACAAGGCAAGCCTTAGATAACATTGGGATGCTACCCAAGGCATGGATCTCAAAAGATGCTATGAGACCATTACTATATACAATCAAAAGACATAATGTGTAGCTATAAGCTCATTTGAGTCAGAGAGGTAGAGAAGCATATCATTTAAATCACCCCAAATTACTAGTGACTAAAAAGTGGGACAAAAAGATCAGCACCTTGGTAGATAAAAATGAGTGCTTTAAGACCACTCAACACAAACCATGCTAGTGGAGTGAGATCATCCATTCACAATTGTTGGTAATGTCGTGTAGGCTTTACTATGCATATCCCTTCTTTTATAAACCATTGTTAAGCTCACCCTGATGCAACGTGGTGGGAAGTTGTGGATCCGCCAAGCTCAAGAGCTCCACCATCGCGTGTGGATAGCCACTCATCATCGTGATCCTTCTACATTCGTTGTCACACCGAGGCGGTTCCTAATCCTATAGGTGGTGCAACCTCTCTCACGATCATGTGGGATCTCCGTGGAGGAAGACAATCATGGTGATAGCCTAATCATTCAAGCAAGAGGGGGAGAAGAAGTAAGAGGGAATGAGCGATTAGCACTAATCACACCTTAACCCTAAGCACACCACACATGCTAGATTAGAGTTGCGAGAGAGAGAGAGAGAGAGAGAGAGAGAGAGAGAGAGAGAGAGAGAGAGAGAGAGAGAGAACTCCACTTCTATTACATAAATGGGAGAATGAGTTACAAAAAAGAGAAATTGGCTTTTATAGAGTTGCGAGAGAGAGAGAGAGAGAACTCCACTTCTATTACATAAATGGGAGAATGAGTTACAAAAAAGAGAAATTGGCTTTTATAGTTCCAAGCCTTTTCCAGTAGGCCACCCAGGAGTAAGTGACTTGAGGCATCCAAAACATAGTTACAAGGCTTTCTTTTATGGTTTGGCCAACTAACCAAGATCCTCTTGTCTGTCCTTTGAATCTCAAGAATTGGGAGCATCTTTAGGAAGTTTCCCTCATCAAATTACGGGATTTACAATATAGTGCGAGTGCCCATTACATAAGTGTGCATACATAGTTGTCATAGAAATGTGTTAACCAAATGTGGTTAATATCATTCCCTTCCTAAACTCGATCGTGTCTGGTAAGAAGTGGTGGCACATTGGGAAGTGTTGCACTTCGTTGGTTCTCTTGTCTCTCCAGAAATGAGAGGGGGTGGGGGGTTAGCAAGATGGAAAGAACTTAGTGGAGTACTAGCACAATTAAGTGTCCACCTAGTCGTATGGGCTCTTATGAATTGCTTTCTTGTATGTGCCCAATAGTACTCTTTATTTTATTTTTGTTGTTTTTCTTTTTTATCACCTTTGCAGCTTTAACATCCTCATAAGAGGAGTCAAAGTACTTGAATGAGTAGACTAGCACATGGAATACTTAATGACCAGTATCCAAGTGGTAGGTGGTGGTGTTAATGAGGAGTTAGTAAAACAATGGTGTTAGTAAGCAAGTGGCGAGGGGGGAATTCGGGAGGGACAAGGAGGTAACTCGCATGGAAACTACTTGCACTCCAAGATGTTGTATTTTGATGGCAATGTACATGTAGCTATAGCATCTTCATGAAGACACCTTAAGGGGTATCTTGGCTCCCATGGGTGTTGATTTATTGGGGGTTAGTTTTCTCTCTTTCTCTGTTAGTGGTTTGTCTTCTTTTGGCATTGTAACACATGGGACTGGGATCCTGTGTGTTGATGAGAGTGGTAGGTGATGGTGAGGATCCATAGGAGTAGTAGCTTTTGAGTATGGAAGTAGAAGCTAAGTTGGATTATTTTGCATCCAAAGCTAGGGTAGCATAAGAAGAATTATGGATAGGATTGATTAGGCATGAAGCACATTTATTTGGGCAATGGGTTGTACCATTGACCAGGTTTGCACCCTCCATGGTCCCCCTATCCAGAGATGTGCCTGGATGGCTGTCAATGATGAAGCTTTGTGCGGTGTGTGCATAAATGATAGAGCCCAGTGAGAATTGCAGGTGTTGTGCATGGGCGAGGGCAAAAGGTGTGCCTGTGGTCCTAATCACCTAGAGATTCTCTTCTTCTTCTTCTTCTTCTTCTTCTTCCCTTTTTTTGGGTCCTCCTCTTGGGTGAGGACTTAAAAGTTTCTTTTTTTGGGTCCTCCTCAAGATAACCTTTTGAGAGTTATTCTGTGGGACCCAAATGACAGAGTTGCCATCATTGAAGCTTTGGGAGGGTCCATGGTGGTTAACGAGGCTTCTTGGTTTTTTATCGATAGGGCTTTGAGCTACAACAAGTAGGCCATCAACACTGAGGACAAGCTTTTGATTTTGGCTTTGGGAGCAACATGTGTGTGTTGCCTTCATGGAAGCCTTGAGCTTTGAGGACATTGGTGGCACCCATCGTTGTTGGCTTCGTTGTTGGGCTTGGGATTGCCTAACCTTTAGCTGTTTGGCCTTTTGTTGCAATGTCTTGGGGATTTGTTGTGGGGTGGAGGAGCATAGGCTGCATTCTTGGGTAGCCAGATGTGAGTGTTGCCTTTGTAGTAGCCTTATGCTCTTAGCAGCAGTCGGCTAGGGACTAGCCAACTTTAAAGGTTTGGCTTCTGGTGGTTGGTTTTTGGTGGCTTGGTTTCCTTTTTGCTCTTGTGTTTTCGAGATGGCCATTTTGGGATCTAGAGTTCTATGTAGCCATCGTAGAATCCTTGATCTACAATAAGATTTTTGGGCACCCACCATTGATTGTCATGATAGTTAAAAGAGATCGGAGTTCTTATGGTGTGGATGGTTGAGGATGTAGAGTTAAGGGTGAATGGCTTGACAACGAGGCTTGATTAGCAGTGTTGGATGGTGTCAATGATGCTCTTTTGACTAGGTTTGGTGAGGCATGGGGTGTGGTAATAGGGGAGACTCTCGGTGATGAGGATGGGACTTGAATGTGGAGGGAAGTTGAGGGTGAGGCTGTGTGTATGATTTACTCATGTACACAAAGGACTGTGGCTCTTTTGCAATTGACTTCCATGGTGGCCATTTTTTCTCACCAATTGATTTGGTAGTGAGTGGCATCAATTCACTCTTTTCCAACTATAATATGGCCTTGGAGTGCTCCTACATCTATGACATGAAATTTTCACTCCAACTCGTTATTTCCAATGGATATTTTAAGAATGAAATACCCAACTCTCATAGGACGAGCTTGGATTTGCGCTAGTAGCTGTAATATCCAATGGGAGAAGAGGATAGCAGTTCTAAGTGAGGGTGACAATGTCATTTATGTACCCTTATGGAGCCCGATAAACACAGGAAAGTAGGCCATGATTGAGGATATAGAAGCACCAAGCACAGTGACATCAGCTAAGGAAGCAAAAAAGGCATTAATTCTGGAATCCCTATGCAAAAAGTATCCCAAGTCACAAGGTACACACAGCATTGGGTGCCTAAGGGTCAACTTGGAAACCAGAGGGTCAACTTGGTAACTAGCTCTACAAGGATGAGAATGGCGTTATAAGGAATCAACAAGAAAGGTTCAAAGAGGAGAAAAGGGATAGAAATGGTCTTCACAGGTAAGTTGGCGCGATACTCCAAACAAAACAGCACTCCACAAAGCCTTCGTAAGTAATGGGTTCGAAAGGACTTGCTAATGGCACAAGGTTATTACCAAGGCAATACAATAGTATGGGTGCCTAAACTCCACCCAGTGGCTACCATTGCAAACACCTCCAAATACAAAGAAAAGGGTAGTAAAGGCATTCAAAACCAACTCCCAACTAAAACAAATGCTAGGAGTGCACAAACACTAGTGTGGAGGAAGAAGCCAACCCCCAACAAGATGGGTTAAATATAACAAAACCAATACTTGTAACCACCTCAATCAAGGAGCTGGACAAGGACATTGAAAGGAAGAAAAAGAAGGTGCAACAAGTAGACACTGATACAAACCCCAATCCACAAGACTCGGTAGAAATACTCTTCAGTTGGGTAGAAGGAAGAATCAAGCACTCTCACATAGAGTTAAAATGCCTATAACAACACCTGCCCAGAAGTGCCAAAGTACCACCTTGGTTTCCATGGAAATAAAAAGATGAAGGTATCCATTACTTAAAAAATGGATACAAGGTAAATATGAGTATCATTCACTTCATCCAATCTTTGAATGCATGGTTGAGTGTCTAAGCATGACTAGAAATATATGGTATCAATCTTGCACACACATGGTCTAAAAAGGTTCACGCCGTGAACTAGTCTTAAAAGCTTCACACCGTGAACTGGTCCAAAAGGCTTCACACCGTGAAACGGTTACTTTTTCTCGACCAATCATAGGAGGACACATGGCATTCTTCATTAAGGCAGCTGCCCAATCTGACGGCTACGCCATAAAATTGAAAATCCTTCCTCTTTCGTCATTTTGCATTCGTCATTCATCATGTGTGCATCGTAAGCATCGAGCCCTCCTCTCATCGCCTTCCTTCTCACTTCTCCGAGTGCAAAATCGACACATACGGGTTTGAGGTGGGAGCTTGGGCCTTTTCCTTGCGTTTTCTTTCCTTTCATGTGTTCAAATCTTTTCTTTGTAAAATTACAAAAATTGTAATCATTGATTATCCTTGTCGACAATGTCTTTCGTTATCAACCTTGCATAAACCCTGCTCTACAGTTCAATAACATCATGCATTCATCAAATCAAATTAATCAAAAACGAAACTCTGCAAGTTCACGGCTAAAAGCCAAACACCTACACTTTCATGGCTAAATGCCAAACACCTACACTTTCATGGCTAAATGCAAAAAACTTGCAATCTCACAGAATTCCACCTCACGAAACTAACTTTCACGAGTTTACCCCATTTCACAGGATTACCCTTCACGGCCTACACTCTCATTCCATTGCACAGAATTC
This sequence comes from Cibotium barometz, assembly GCF_041138505.1. Lineage (NCBI taxonomy): Eukaryota > Viridiplantae > Streptophyta > Polypodiopsida > Cyatheales > Cibotiaceae > Cibotium > Cibotium barometz. Next base: position 32,824,418 of record NC_141093.1, read on the forward strand.
CACCATTTCACATAATCGACCTTCACAGAACTCACTTTCATCGGTTTACCCCATTTCACTGGTTTACCCCATTTCACGGGATTACCCTTCATGGCCTGCACTATCACGAATTTCCCTTTCACACCCTTAACACCTGCACTTTCATGGTGCTTAACCCAATCACGAGAATTTGGACCTTGTCATGTCACATCACTTATACCCCGTTAATTGCTCACACCACTAACACACTTCCCATCAAAATTAACCTTGTTACCACCCAAAAGAAAAAAGAAAAAGAAAGAAAAAGAAAACAACAAGGCGTGGCACATGCCCCACCAGACCTTTTTCTCAATGTATAGATGTCGACCTCAACAACATCTGACCCGAAAGCCACAGAGACCCCCGCGATGACACAAGCCAGTGCAATGGGATCCTTAATGAGTAGAAAGTAAAGACATACACGGGTAGGGGGGATGTTAATCCCATTTTGGATTAACAAATATGCTCCTCCATTTGAGGACATTAATAAGTGTCATGAAAGGCACTATAAAAGTTGTACATTATGAGATATTGGCCACCCAATGTCTTAGTTAAGTAAGTTTTGGGTGCCCAAGTGTGAATAAGGGCCAGTATATAATGCATTTTCTCATAATGAATGGACACAATCCCCCTTTATGCTATGTGTCTTGAGAGAGAGCATTCTAGCACTTATACCTCCTCTATACTTGTATGTTGCATGCTTGTGTTGAGAAGTGAGAGAGAGTGATTGCCTTATGTGGTGGTGTGAGCGACTCTATGGTGACAACGTGGAGGTGGAGCTTGGAGGATTGGAGCTTCTTAAGTGAGCTTGGAGACCTCAAGGGACAAGCTCGAAGCATTGGTAAGTGCCCTACGATAGTTGTGTTCTATTGCTCTTCCATAAGGTGAATGCATTGGAGGTGTGGTAGCCCATAACACACACACATCCCAAAGAATAAGTTAGTAAAAACATACTTAATCTCAATGTAAATACATGATCCAAAATGGTGATAGGCTTATTATCATTGTCGTTTAGAGGATAAGAAAAAATAAACCAAGGGAAGCAAAACATGCAACCAAGGGAAGACATATCACATAATCTCTCTATGAAGATATATGATCCATACACACAATAGCTTGATGTACATGGTAACCCTTAATACATAAAAAATAAAGACTATGCTTAGAATAAGACAAGAGTTTGAAAATCAAAGGAAAATAATTATTCAAAAAGTACTAAGGGTTTATTTCCTCTTCCTCTTCCAAAAAAGTGTTTTTGAGCTAATTGTTTATTAACATTCCCATTTCTTCTCCTCCTCTTTGTCTTCCTCTTCCAAAAAAGTGTTTTTGAGCCAATTGTTTATTGACATTTCCATTGCTTCTTCTCCTCTTTCTCTTCCTCTACCTATTCCTACTTATGGTAGAGTGCAACAAAGAAGGACTCATTGTGCCCTTGAGAGTCAATTGACTCTTGACCTTCTCATTGCATGGCTTCCATTTCCACTTCCTCTTCCTCTTTCATTGACTCTTGACCTTATCATTGCATGGATTCCATTTCCTCTTTATCTTTCTATTCCTCATCCTCTTTCACTTCCTCTTCTTCTTCCTTTTCCTTTTCCTCTTCATAGTGATTTGGCTTTAAACCAGTAGGAAACCTAGCTTTAAGGTTTTCAATCAAAGGTTTACATGGCTTCAAGGTTTTAAACGAATATGTATTCAGCTCATTTTCTTGGGCTTTAGATAATCCAAGAAATTAGTTATATGGTCATTAAGAAGTATTAATAACCTTGCAAGGTAACCCCATTTTGAGTTAAAACTTTAACTAGTGTAGCTTAAATATGTGGTGCATATTAGTATTAATAACCTTGCAAGGCAACCCCATTTTGAATAAAAACTTTAACTAGTTTAACTTAAATCTATGGTGCATATTAGTTTAAAACAAACTAACACCATGTCCTATGGCATGTGTGCGTGTGTGTGTGTGTGTGTGTACATGCACTCACACACACACACACACACCCTATCCTATGGTGAACACTCCAATGATATTGTTAATCTCATTTTAGGATTAACAAGAGCTACCGCCATTATCTTACATCAAAGAGTCACCGTAGATACACCAAAGGGTCATACATTCAAGATATGAAGCAATAGTGTCCAAAGCTACAACTTGGACGGGCGCCCGTAATGGTGTGACGGAGTATTTATGGCAATTCTCGCTTCAAGAGCATGTGGTAGAAAGTAAGGATGAAGTCCTAAGTGATGTACTTCATGGATATATTATGAGAGTAGTCATTGTAATAGCATTAGGCCTCTTATGAGCCCAAAGTGCCCGGTCGACCATAGTTTAAGTGAGTGTGAACACTTATGGTGCCATGTATATAAGTGAATTTCTCTCATAATACAGGAGACTCTCCCATTGTGCAATTGAGTCTTGCTCTTGCTAATCCTCTTGCTAATCTCTCTCCCTAATGCATGCTAGTGAGTGTGTGTGAAGTGAAGTGAGGTGAGAGGAGGGACGAGGACCCATAGTGCAACGCGGCGGTGTGACAACGCTCACGGGGGAGACGCGGTGAAATTGCTTCTCAAGGAGTTGTAGAGCTTGGAGATCTCAAGGGTTACGAGCTTGGCCATTGGGAAGATCCTCTCACGACAGTTGCGATTCACCAAGTAATCTCTTTTTGGTGGATGTGTTTCAAGGAGGGTTAGGGTGAGCCATAACATTTTTGGTGCCGTTGGGGAACCATCCCTTGGCTTTTTCCATTGTTTTGTCTCTAATCTACGCATAACTCATTTCTCATTATCTTAATTAATGGTTTTCCATGAAAAAAATGTGGATTTGATGGTGATTTGTGTGAGATTTGGTGTAGAGTAGCTCTCTTTTTTATTTTTGAAAAGAATGCTTTTTGGTTAATTTTTGAATTAATTTATTATTTTTGTTGTTGTTTTTGTGGTTTTTCATGTTCTTAGGACTTGCACATAGCTTGTAATTAGGCTTAGTTTGCATCCATTGCATCAAACAATGTAATAGAATGCATTTCTTAGTGAATGTTAGCTCTCTTTAGTTTAAACATAGATCTAAGATCATTAATTTTAGTTTAATTGTGAGTTTTTTGTTGAAATTGTTTGGATTAGAGTGTTAGAAAGCATGAGGAGTAGCTTAATCTCTCAAAAATTTTCTTAAAACCATCAAAAAACTCTTGAATTTGACTAATTTCTCTTAATGGACTGGTTTTTATCATTAAAAGTGATTAATCTTAAGAGGTTAAAAAAATAGAAAATATATTAATTGGGGTCTAAATTGATCATATAAGTAGTCAAAATTGGGATTTTTGAGTGTTTTGAGAGCATCTAGATGCATCAAAACACCTAATCACATCAATTGTTTAATCAATTGGAGAAATTGGACTCTCTTTGCTTAATTTTGCCTTAAAAAGGAGACTATAATTAAGAGTCTAATTAATCTCCTAATTTAGATTAATTTATACAATTTTTGATGCACATAGATTAGTTTTTCCTTGCTCTATCCAATGGTATGCTCAATTGTACGAGTTAATTAGAGATTAGTGATTAATTAGAAATTAGTGGTTAATTAGAGTCCTTGATTAGTGTAAAAGAGAAAGATTAGAGAAAGGATTAATCTTGGGTTAATTTTTAATCACCTTAATCCTTAAGGCTAATGAGCATTCAATGAGAAGATGCTCATGAGTTGGTCATTTATGAAGGGTGTAAGGTGTGTCATTAAAGGGTTGGCTTTTTTTAATTCCACTTACCTTTTTTGGGAAAATACCCATATCCCTTTAATTCTAAATTCAAAAAATATTCCCCCCAAAAAAAGAAAATTTATATTTCCCACTAGACTAAAATAAAATAAAATAAATAAAAAATTAAAATTTAATCCCACATGAAGTCTGGTTCACGTGTGAAGAGTGTTTCACAGTGTGAAAAACCAGTTCACGTGAAGAAAAAAAAACACCTGAACGGAAAAAGTACATGAGCAAAAATCTCACGTGAACGAAAAAATGACGTGAACGAAAAAAAGGCGTGAATGGAAAAATCACGTGAACGAAAATCCAGCCTTAAAAAAAAAATTAATCCCACGTGAAGTCTGGTTCACGCGTGAAGAGTGTTTCACGGTGTAAAACAGAAGTTGACGCGGCACAAAAAAAAAATCAAAATTTAATTTCCACATGAAGTTCGGTTCACACGTGACAGCGTGAAGGAGCAGTTCATGCGGCCAAAAAAAAAATCAAAATTTAATTCAACGTGAAGTCCACTTCACGCGTGAAGTGTTTCACGGCGTGAAACAGTAGTACGCGGTAGCAAAACAAAAAAAAAAACTATGAAAACCATCCCTGTTTGGAGGCTCGTATCTCCTAAACCGTGTATCCGATGAAGGCGCTCTAGTGCTCTCATCGAAAAGTTGACATCGAGCTCTTCGACTTTGGACTTATTCGTTCGAAGTCAAAATCGATCATTTTGGCCTCCGGCTAGTAGCCTCAAATTTGACCTGGAAATCAAGGCAAAAAATAGCCCAAAAACCACGAAAAATTATAAAAAACAGCACGAAAACGACAACGAGCCATATTCGGGCTACTTTTTCAGGGTCTAAACGACAAAATCACATTCGAATCAGCGAAACAAAGTTGTAGTACTCCAAAAATACTACAACTACCTCGTACTTACAGAGTTTTTCAAAATTCCTTTTGGATCACTCTCAAAAACGTGCTGCGAGGGAAAAAATTCTCAAATTTTTTTTCCTGTTTTGAGACAAAGATGGAAAATATGTTTTAGGACCTCTTCTTCCATTTGGGAAGTTCCTAGCATACGCTTTTTTCGAAAAAATATCTCGGGCCGTTCACGTGCATATAGCGCCTAAGCTAATTAGGGCAAATGGACACCCGTTTGATCCAACAAAGAGTACGCCAAGCCTCTTGAGGTTGTAAAATGGGCTATGGGAAAGTATAAAAAGCAAAAAAAAAAAAACTGCGATTGCTCATTAAGGAGCAGTTAGGCACTCTAACATGGCCACAATAGAGGGATCGCTACAATTACACAATGACTGAACCCAATGTCTGACATCTTTGAGCCATTGAGATCCATGCCGCCAATTCACCTCCCCGTGCCATTGACCATGCCTATAACAAGCGTGTCATCGGGTTTTACACCCCCTGTCACTTCAATTCCACCAGGCTTTGGCCCCTTGCCTAACATTCCTGCAAATTCTATAAGTACCAACCCTTTCATGGATGCCCACACCTTGGACATACTGACTAGTCTAGGAAGGGGGGTGGCCCAAGGACTCAGTGAGTCTCTTCCAACAAGAGCACTCACATACAGCCTCAGTGACTCATACAGAAATACGGCCGTACAAATTTTCAAAATTATGGGCAAATACGACGGAACAAGAGACCCTGTTCAATTCATTCAAATGTTTGAACAGAGATGTGAAGCCTTTGAAAATCCCAACTTATGCTTAGAAGGAAAAGCTAGTTGATGGTTCATCGCATATTAATGCCGGCGATCAAGACCAACTTCAAAACCTTGAAATCAGCCTTTATACATGGTTTTTCCAAACAAGGTGATCGATGGTGCGTAGTAACAAAACTCTATTCAATTGAGCGACAACCAAATGAATCCATTACAGACCATATCCTCCGAATAAAACTCTTGGACTCACATTGTGATTCATGGAAAAATTTAAACGATGTTCAATTGAGGAGATGTTTCATGATGGGCTTAAAGAATAATAGCTTACATAACTTGATCATTGTATCTAATCCGAAAACATTCGATCAATGTTGCAAAGAAGCAATACATTTAGATGACAACATGCTAGAAGATGATCATGCTACGAGATGTGACCAAGTGAAGCAATGGCAAAAGAAAGACCGATCTCGGAATTGACATTCCCCGAATTCTATGCAGCCTTGCTCAAAACCTTACGGCCAACATCTCTAAGAGAGGATGAAAACCTTCAAAATCAGACATCCTTAATGCCTATAAAAATGACGAGCGACAAGTGATAAAAAAGATCAAAATAGATAACATCATAAGCTCTATAGTTTATAAAAAACCCTACAATCAAGCTTGAATGTATTTCTAAACCCAAATAGTAAAGCCAATACAAATAATATGAAATAAAAGTTCTTCATACAAAGATGAGATGAAACTTCTCAAAGGTTTCTAGAGCAATAAACTAAAGTATGTAAAGTAGAAGAGTCATGATAAACTAAATTATGTAAAGTAGTAGACTCAAAAATCTAAACATCTAGGACTTGATCTGGATATTCCTCTACTTCTTTATTGGATTGGTGATCATTTTCTTCTCCTTGGGGACCAAGGAGCATCAAAGTAAGATTTTTATTTTCTATTAGGAATGCTAATTCCCCAGGCTCATCAGAGGGGAGGTATAGGTTCTTTTGGTGCTGACTGGAACTTCTCATTAGCATCAATGTAGACTACTCCCACCTCTTGATCTTCATCTGGCAGTTTCATAGCACCCTTTACACGCATAGGAATAAAGGCTGCCTAGATCTCATCCTTTTCAACTGTAATGCAACTTCTCTTTCTCTTAATTGCACATGTCACAGTTGTACCTACAGTTTTAAAAAATGAATATAAGAACTAACATACAATCAATAATAAGAAATTATATATTTAAATATGATTTTTTAAAGCAAAAATAAGTGTATATCAGTTCCAAAAAACAAGTCAAGTATCCAATCATCTGGCATAGAAAATAGGTCGATCAAACGATTAATCAAGCGCACGCTCAAGCTTCTAGTAGGGATTCACCAAGGCTTTGGACTCAGTCACATGCCTTAGTTTTCTAGTTACTACGGGAAAAGAAAGCACATTGGAGCATCTAGACTCATTGACATGTGCTTTAACACGTCTTTGCTTAATGTCATCTCAATAGCCAACCGTGATCATTTTAAATGAACTTTTGAAACAAAAACCAAGAACATGATCTATATTTGTTTTGACCCTACAATCAAATTTAATGAAACATAAATTTAAAGTGTTTGAATGATAATGAAAAGAAACTAAAAACATAAGTTCTTGAAACCATACCAAACAAGAGACTCCAGACCATGTGCTTCTTTTCCCAGAGCTACAATTACTTATGTAGCTTGGCTAGTGCTATGAAAGATCACAAATCTCCACATATTCGATGTAGTTACCACTTTAAAATTTGTAACATCCTTTGAATTTCTTGATAGGTATATGCTCTCTCATCATTTGTAAAACCACTCATATTAAAACCATAGGGGATATCAGCAATAACAAGACTGTAATATTTCTTTGGAATGATATTTTGAAGATTATTTACATCCCCACAAATCACTTTATAAGATGCTGCTTTGCTTTCCTATCCAGGAAGAAAAAACTCTTCTAGTTCATCTCCTTCAGTTGGAGCAGTATTTCATAGAAGACATCTTGCTTTCTCTTGAGTGATTTCTCTTGAGTGACGAGCACTTTCAAGGTGCACAAGAAAGTTTTGTCGACACTCTGATTCTTCTTGAAAGAGTGATTTTTTACCTTTTTTAGTTGGAGGCTTCTGTTGTTAGTAGAAATTTAATATACAAGAATATAATATTTAATAGCTAGTTTCTTAAGACATAACAACAATACTAGCATACCATCACATTTGAATCTTTAATACAAAAACAAAAGAATATTGCCCAATCTCTGAAGGACAAGAAAAAATCTTTCAAAATCGCCTGAGAGCTAGACTGGGGACACTCTACACGTATGTCGTCCCCAAGTGGTGCAGTTTAATTTTTTTTATCATGACCTCTTGCATCTTCATATAAATTTTATAGTTGTAAGACACATGTAAAGACAATATAAATACTTCATTTACATCAAGAAAATAAAAAATAATTAACAAAAAATATTACTTACTTTTGCAGCTCCAAAGACATTTCATCAAGTGATAGCTCCTTCAAAATGACACGCGATAAGATAGAAACTAGCAGTTTTTGATCCTTCACTCCTTGAAGTGCTCGCCATGGATTAAGCTTCATATATTTTGCAAGGTCTTCAATTGATGTGTCCACCTTCTTACCAAACAACGACTTTTAGCCAAGCCACTAGATTTGTTTAACCCTTTAGAGGTCTTCTACCCTTTCAAAGCTTTATTCTCCCACATTGAAAATATTCTATTTTGAAGATCCCAAATCTATCCTATACGAAAAGCAAGATAAAATACAGGATCATACTTTCTAAGTCCATATGAGAGCTCCTCTTTCTCCACAAGAATCCCAACCTCCAAAATGTTAAAATATACAAGTGAATAGGGTGTGTGCGGGAACAAGCCCTTGGTTAAAGGCTGTAAAAGAGGATGTGTAAATGTGAAAGAACTTGTGAAAAGGTGAGAAGAATCTACTGGGAGAGGATAAAGGGTAGCATGAGAAGATTTAGGAAGTGTGGAGATATTCTGGGAAAAGTGAAGAGGTGGAGAGAATCAAGGAAAAGAGGTGGAGTGAATCAAGGAGAAATCAGTGGGATTTGATGCTTGGATGTAAACTCTATAAATTGAGGCATTGGCCTAATGAGAATTTGCTGGTTTTTTATTATCCATGCCTACATTAAACTATTTGCTAATTACTCACTAATCACGTCCTAGTTATTTGCTAATCACTTTATTAATGATGTTGATTCTGGTATTTGATTCACCATAGCTCATCACTTTTGACATATATGTAAGAAAGGAGAGTTCTTTAAAGGAGGTGCATATTTCACATAAGATGAAGAGTTGAAAATGTACAAGGTTTATTAGTAAAAAACTATGAGCAATATTAAAAATATGAGATATTTTGGGTATAATGATTCCATTTTGACACATATGTAAGGAAGGGGAGTTATTTAAAGGAGGTGCATATTTCACATGCTTGAATGAGTTTTAAACTCATAAAATTTGAGATATTTCATCTCTCCTCTCTCCTCATTCAAGTCTAGTTCCAAAAAGTTAGCTTAACTGACCTAAAAATGGTCAAAAAGTGACCAAACTGACTTGGAAAATTCTAGAATCAGTTTGTTTGGTTAGGAGCTCAATTTTTCCTATAAATAGAAGCCTTCCCTTGTTGAAAAAAATATATGTCTTATGCTTTGTTACTCTACTCCACCTAAGCCAAGAACTGTGAATTCTTTAATAATTCACTAGTTTTTGACACTTCTCTCTTTTTTCAATACCCATTGGTGGCTCCATCAACATACTAAACCAATTGATTGGTTGGGGGCCTCTACATTGAACAAAGAATCAAGCAAATTGTAAGGTAAGTATGGTGAATTTTGATCTTTTCTATAATTTCTCAATGTTTCTCTTTTCTCAACCCCCCTCAAGCTTGAGAAGCTTAATTGGTATGGTTTTTGAAATGCTATTGAAGTTAATTAATTAATGATAGTAAAGAATTACATAAATTTTTATTTATGTTTAATTCTAATGGTTTTTTCTCTCTCTCACTTAATAAATGGTCATACTCATGACCCATTCTCAATCCAAATGAAGCTTTTCATAAAGCTTTTTCTTAATCCAAGATTAATCTATGCTTGAGAATAAATTAATAGTTTTTTTTCTATGCTTTTAGTTTATGATAATTTTGATTTAATCCATTAAGGGTTAATGATCCAATTAGGGATCATTCTAATCATTCCCTTAAAGATAACCTATCTTTTAAAATAATTGAGATTTATTAGTTATAGTAGCGGAGCTATGGCAAAATTTTATAAAAATTTACACATAAAATAATTTCATTTCAAAGCATGAAAAGAGGATTTCCTACCATATTCTAGGAATTATCATCCTAGATTAATTGAAAGAATTTCATAGTAATCATGGAAAAATTAAAATTTTATATTATGCATAAAAGATAAATATATTATTATAAAAGTGTTACTTTTAACATAATTGAATTTTATGCATAGAGGTATGCATAAAAGATGAATATTTTATTATAAAAGAGTTACTTTTAGCATAATTGAAATTCATGCATAGAGGTATGCATAAGAGATGAATATTTTATTATAAAAGAGTTACTTTTAGCATAATTGAAATTCATGCATATAGGTATGCATAAGAGATGAATATTTTATTATAAAAGAGTTACTTTTAGCATAATTGATTTTCATGCATAGAGATATGCATAAGAGATGAATATTTTATTATAAAAGAGTTACTTTTAGCATAATTGATTTTCATGCATAGAGGTATGCATAAGAGATGAATATTTTATTATAAAAGAGTTACTTTTAGTATAATTGAAATTCATGCATAGAGGTATGCATAAGAGATGAATATTTTATTATAAAAGAGTTACTTTTAGCATAATTGAATTTCATGCATAGAGGTATGCATAAGAGATGAGTTAGGATGTGATAAGTTAAGAAGTGATAGGATGTGTATGGGATGAGGTAAGAAGTGTATGTGATGGGATAAGATGTATATGGGTTGTGATAGGGTGAGAATATGGATGTAAATGTGGATGTGTATGTATGGATGTATGCATGTAGATGTGAGTGTGAATGTGGATGTATGGATGTAAATGAGGATGTCGATGTAGATGCATGGATGGGATGTGGATGTATGCATGTAGATGTAAATGTAAGCATATAGATGTGGATGTATGGATGTGAATGAGCATGTAGATGTGGATGTGAAAATAGATGTGAATGTATGGATGAGGATGCATGAATGTGCATGTAGATGTGGATGTGAAAATAGATGCATGGATGTAGATGTGGATGTATGGATGTGGATGTGGATATATGGATGTGGATGTATGGATGTGGATGTGGATATATGTATGGATGTGAATATATGATATGTGATGTGAAGGAATCTGAAGTGATGAGATGGAAAACGATGTGATGGGATGAGTACACATATAACTGGAATGTGGAATAAGCAATGTGGATTGATGAGGGATAATGTGGAAAAATGAGAGTTGATATAGAAACTGTATTTTGTGACTGTTTGTAAATGCTGTTTGTAAATGACTGTTTTATGTCAAGAATGCTAGGAAAGCATTTTGACCATCTTGTGATTAAGGTCATGGAGACCTAACTGATAAAGTTGCAACTGCTGACGGAGAGTCAATGGAGGATGTCTCGCGTAGCAAGGTCGGCCGAGGTCTTGACTAGCCTCGGTGCGATTAAAATGGTGAGCTTCCGGTATGGTGGATGAGGGGCCAAGGAAGCGGCCTATGAGAAGCGCTAGGTCACCTGCGAAGGATCCTAAATGGTGCTGACCATACGGTGCTCGGGCTCTGGGTCGCCCAGGATACCCACGCGTGCGTCGAGGAAGATATTGGAACAAGGAGTAAGAGTTGTTTTCTGAAACCGGGCATGGATCTGGTTGACTGACCTTGCTAGTCCTCAACGGATGAGGCCATGGCTCTTTATATGGATCTGTTGGTTGATCTTGTTGATCTTCAACGAGAGTCCATCTTGATAAGTGATTATATTGCCAAGTATTATGAGCTAGGAACTATTGAAACGGCCCCTGAGTGGACAGGTGGTGAGCTTTCTAGTTGCCAATGATGCCATAGATACTCTGATGAATTGAATCAACCGGATAATTTGGAAGATGGTGATTAGTGATACTATGGTTTTATTAAAGGATTGTTTTAAAAGTAGTTGAATCTGTGAAAAGGCAATTTCATATTGGGTGTGTAAGTGGTGTGACTAGTTTTATTTTGCATGAACTTCTGGCTAGGGGGCCTTGGAACTCTTTTCCTTGGTACCCGGGACAAAACCTAACCAAATTCTTAATTGGATCCCATCACTACAGTGGTTGGGCGGTTGGCTAACCCATGGGACTGGATGGGGTTAGGCTGGACTGATGGATCCGTAAATCGAGACTCAAATTCTGTTACTACGATAGATAAAGCAAATCCCGGATAGTAATTGTTCTATGGATAGGAATCAACGGCTGTGCCTCTTGATGGGGAAAAAAGCGTTGATTCCAATGATCCAAGTGCAAGTTTCTTCCTTGATCTGACCAAGTATCTTTATAGATGCAGTCGGATCTGTTTGATCAGTAAGGGTTTGACTACGTTAGAGTAAAAGTTTTCATGGTGGAATCACCCGTGCTTTCCGATAAAGGAAGTTTTTTTGGGTTCGGTTTTGGGACAACCAAGGGATTAGTCTCTTATCCGGATATCCATGGGTGAGGCCCCGAATGTGGGACCCCTGTCCCGTGCGAGAAGTGCTACTTCCGCTGCCAGTATCCTAAATCCGTTGCTCGGTGGGAACAGGGGGATCTTACAGTTGGTATCAATAGGAGTAAGAGTTGTTTTTTGAAACCGGGCATGGATCTGGTTGACTGACCTTGCTGGTCCTCAATGGATGAGTCCATGGCTCTTTATATGGATCTGTTGGTTGATCTTGCTGATCTTCAACGAGAGTCCATCTTGATAAGTGATTATATTGCCGAGTATTATGGGCTAGGAACTATTGAAACGGCCCCTGAGTGGATAGGTGGTGAGCGTTCTAGTTGCCAATGATGCCATAGATACTCTCATGAAGGAATGATGGGAAATTGAATCAACCGGATAATTTGGAAGATGGTGATCAGTGATACTATGGTTTTATTAAAGGATTGTTTTAAAACTAGTTGAATCTGTGAAAAGGCAATTTCATATTGGGTGTGTAAGTGGTGTGACTAGTTTTATTTTGCATGAACTTCTGGCTAGGGGGCCTTGGAACTCTTTTCCTTAGTACCCGGGACAAAACCTAACCAAATTCTTAATTGGATCCCATCACTACAGTGGTTGGCTAACCCGTGGGACTGGATGGGGTTAGGCTGGACTGATGGATCCATAAATCGAGACTCAAATTCTGTTACTACGATAGACAAAGCAAATCCCGGATAGTAATTGTTCTATGGATAGGAATCAACGGCTGTGCCTCTTGATGGGGAAAAAAGCATTGATTCCAATGATCCAAGTGCAAGTTTCTTCCTTGATCTGACCAAGTATCTTTATAGATGCAGTCGGATCTGTTTGATCAGTAAGGGTTTGACTACGTTAGAGTAAAAGTTTTCATGGTGGAATCACCCGTGCTTTCCGATAAAGGAAGTTTTTTCGGGTTCGATTTTGGAACAATCGACGGATTAGTCTCTTATTCGGATATCCATGGGTGAGGCCCCGAATGTGGGACCCCTGTCCCGCGCGAGAAGTGCTACTTCCGCTCTGCCAGTATCCTGAATCCGTTGCTCGGTGGGAACAGGGGGATCTTACAGTTGGTATCAATAGGAGTAAGAGTTGTTTTCTGAAACCGGGCATGGATCTGGTTGACTGACCTTGCTGATCCTCAACGGATGAGTCCATGGCTCTTTATATGGATCTGTTGGTTGATCTTGCTGATCTTCAACGAGAGTCCATCTTGATAAGTGATTATATTGCCGAGTATTATGGGCTAGGAACTATTGAAACGGCCCCTGAGTGGACAGGTGGTGAGCGTTCTAGTTGCCAATGATGCCATAGATACTCTGATGAAGGAATGATGGGAAATTGAATCAACCGGATAATTTGGAAGATGGTGATCAGTGATACTATGGCTTTATAAAAGGATTGTTTTAAAAGTAGTTGAATTTGTGAAAAGGCAATTTCATATTGGGTGTGTAAGTGGTGTGACTAGTTTTATTTTGCATGAACTTCTGGCTAGGGGACCTTGGAACTCTTTTCCTTGGTACCCGAGACAAAACCTAACCAAATTCTTAATTGGATCCCATCACTACAGTGGTTGGGTGGTTGGCTAACCCATGGGACTGGATGGGGTTAGGCTGGACTGATGGATCCATAAATCGAGACTCAAATTCTGTTACTACGATAGATAAAGCAAATCCCGGATAGTAATTGTTCTATGGATAGGAATCAACGGCTGTGCCTCTTGATGGGGAAAAAAGCATTGATTCCAATGATCCAAGTGCAAGTTTCTTCCTTGATCTGACCAAGTATCTTTATAGATGCAGTCGGATCTGTTTGATCAGTAAGGGTTTGACTACGTTAGAGTAAAAGTTTTCATGGTGGAATCACCCGTGCTTTCCGATAAAGGAAGTTTTTTCGGGTTCGGTTTTGGAACAACCGACGGATTAGTCTCTTATCCGGATATCCTGGGTGAGGCCCCGAATGTGGGACCCCTGTCCCGTGCGAGAAGTGCTACTTCCGCTGCCAGTATCCTGAATTCGTTGCTCGGTGGGAACAGGGGGATCTTACACAGCTAGTGGAGGAGCTCCCTCTCCTTGCACACTTAAAATTAGGCCAAACCCTTTTAACCCTAGCTAGGCATAACCCTTGTGCTCCAGCCAGTCAAAACAACGCAGCAAACCGCCGTCGAACAAAGGAGAAATCGCTGTTTTAGCAGGCGGCTGTTTTAGCAGGTGCCATTTTTCAACAGAAGATCTCAGATCTACACTCACTCAAGGTGAATCAGCCTAATTCCTCTCAGCCCCAAGTGTTTTCAAGCATGCTCTTCAAGCTGGTGAAGTCAGAATTGAATTTGATCAAGTCTACAGTGAGATCCAAGCTCCTCATCAAATCTACAGGTGACTTTGGTAAAACAGAGATTAAGCATTCAATATTTGGTCAAATCTTATGTTTATTGTGGCTTAATCCTCTACTAGACTCATTGCTATTGATGGCCTTGAAAGCATTTGAGCTCATTTGAAGTCTAAGGCACCAGATCTGGACTCCCCACATACTCTATTTTTTGCACACAAAACAGAGGATTAATTTGCTAATCAGTGATTAATCAATGCTGATCACTATATTTTGGTGCAATTGAGGGTTCAAATTAACCATTAGGCATCTGATATAGATCCCTATAACTTCATATTGCAATTCGGAGTTGGTTTGATACTCCAACCATTCCGTACAAATTGGTTACCCTTGATTTAATGTAATTTCTGGTAAAATTGTACTGATAAAATTATGATAATCATCATTTTGCATTTAACCCTTGGTTAATGCCTGTAAATCTCACTCAAAATCAAGATGATTCACAGCTAGAGTTACATTTGGGAATGTGCATAAGAATGAATGCTATACGCATTATGTATTGGGCACATTACATCAGTGTAAAAATGGGATCAGACACTGCCCTTATCCAGAATAAGGCAAGAGGTAAGACCCCCCGCATAAATTTTGGTTTGCATTGCATAATGATACAAGATAAACATCAAAAGCCCAAAGGAACTATCAGCAAAACATTTAAACATGTTGCTCACATGGAGCAAGAAGACCTGACGGACAAGCTTATGTCCCCAGCCATGAAAGAAGAAGAACATCTCTTTCCAAGAAGAAGATCCACACCAAGAAGAATATCCACACCAAGAAGATCTAGAGGAAGCATTGAAGGAAGACATGGACACGAGAAGAGAAGCTGCCCCAAGAATACTAAAAGAAGACATGGACGCGTGAAGAGAAGCTGCCCACGAGAAGAAGACTGAAGACAAGAGAAGATGTGAGGCTCCAAAGAGTGAGGAGCCATGTGAAAATCTCTGAGAGAGAGAGAGAGAGAGAGACCCCACAACCCAATATAACCTGCCCCAACAAAGTAAAACCACCTCTGAGCCACCGATGATGTAGGCCACGTGGTAGATGTATGTGTGAGCACTTTAGTCAAGGTCGCGGGCACTTGTAGTAAGCCTTGGACACATAGAGAGAGAGAGTGTCAAGGACTATGAGTTTAGGGACTTGAGGCACTGGTCGCGGGCTATCAAGTAAGAGAGAAACTTGGTACAGGATCCGTGTGCTAAGTTAACTTGAGGGGAGGTGTGCTAGACACTGGTTGCGGACTATCAAGTAAGAGAGAAACTTGGTATAGGGTCCAGGTGTGCTAGGAGTATTCACTTGAGGGGAGGTGTTGAAATATACAAGTGAATAGGATGTGTGCGAGAACAAGCCCTTGGTTAGAGGCTGTAAAAGAGGATGTGTAAATGTGAAAGAACCTGTGAAAAGGTGAGAAGAATCTACTGGGAGAGAATAAAGGGTAGCATGAGAAGATTTAGGAAGTGTGGAGATATTCTGGGAGATATTCTGGGAAAAGTGAAGAGGTGGAGAGAATCAAGCAAAAGAGGTGGAGTGAATCAAGGAGAAATCAGTGGGATTTGATGCTTGGATGTAAACTCTATAAATTGAGACATTGGCCTAATGAGAATTTGTTGGTTTTTGATTATCCATGCCTACATTAAACTATTTGCTAATTACTCACTAATCACATCTTAATTATTTACTAATCACTTTGTTAATGATGTTGATTCTAGTATTTGATCCACCATAGCTCATCACATTGCTGTAATTTCAACATAAAAGACACTCTCTTCGTAATATGCCATCAATATTTTGGTGTCGTACCACATATTCCTCAAACTCATGGGGGTGAAAAAACCTGATTTTCTCAACCTAGGACATCTTTGCAACGGTAGTCATTATCATTATTATGATCCCATGTAAGAAGTTTTGCCTCTTCAATTCTGAGAGCAGCATAGATTTTGCAATCTACAATGTTGTAGTAAGGACTATTTGGATTTTCCTTTAATAGTTCCCTCCTAGCTTTAGTAAAGTGTGATCCCCCAATGACATAATAATTATAATTCTGACATTCTACCATTTTGAAGCTAATTTTATTGGGGACAATCTTGGGGATCTACCAAAACAATAAATGGAACCACTGTGGCATGGGGATTTACCTTCATTTTCTTCTTAAGATTATTGACATGTACTGTGTGAGGTTCTCTAATCTCCATTAATCTTCTACCAAATGGTGAATCAACGGGTGGTCGATGTATCTTTTCCATTGGCAAGTTTAAAATCCTACCATTGAGCACAAGTTTCTGCTATTTAATTATCTCCCTTATTTTATTTTGTTGAGTTGGGAGTGCACCTGTGCCAAGCTCACCACCAGGAGTGATGATGTCAAGTTCCTCATTGTCATCTGAAGATAAAAATCCTCCTCACCACCAGGAGTGGTGCCAAGCTCACCACCAGGAGTGATGATGTCAAGCTCCTCATTGTCATCTGAAGATAAAAATCCTCCTCGCTTGACAAATTGATGTTTTCATGAGATGTCCTCTCATCTCGAGAGCTTTTAGACATAGAAGTCCTTTTAACTTCTCTTTGTTTCCCTCCTTTCCCATGAGAGTTGTGCAGAAGACCTTGGAGGCTCTTGAGGGATGACCTCTAAGCTAGCAACATTAGAGGCTGTAGTAGTCGGAGTCAAGAAAGGTCCTAAGCTCACTAACAAATTGTCATTTTCATCCAATGCACAAGTTAGTTGCACAGGACCACAAAGACCCACTTGAAGATTATTTTGGCTCACTAGAAACTCTCTAATGTTGTTCGTATCGTCAACAATAAAAGAAACAACATCATCTCTCTCTTTCCCTATATAATCCACCTTTAACACTTTGCTACAAGACTTTTGACCTCTGAGAAGATTACCCTTGCCAGAGTGCCTAGCAATGATGAAAAAAAGACCACCATCAACCCCAGAAAGACTCCACTCATGTTGAAGATAAGCAAGAGTTTTAATTGATGTACCTGTTGAGAGTCGAGGTCTATCGTTTGGTGCATTTCTAAAACCATGAGTTCTTCCTGGGGGTACATAATAAGTTGTTGTCTTTGTCCTAGCTCTCATTGGAACAAACAGAGGTTCATCGTCCTTTTGATTCTTTTCTTCATCTTCATCAACAAAGGATGGTGATGAAGCTATAAATCTCTTTTGGGTGAAGGCTTCAGTCGTAGTACCCCGAGGAGGAAAAGTGGCAATGGTCCCAAAGCCTGGTCAAGTTTGAGTTTGTACTTCTTTCTCTACAATAGCATCCAACATTGTGTTGGTATGGTTGACACCTGCAGCACCATCTCTCTTCTCATGTTGTTGTGAAGCCTCCGCTTACTGGAAGAGGAGTCTTTTCCTAAGTAAAGTAGAAACTTGGACTTCCTTTGCAGTTTTTTTAGAACGTTCCTTTCTTGCCTTCTTTGTAGCTTGTATTTGAGGAGGTGAATCAAATTCTAGAGCCTCAATGGCGGGCCTCTTAGATGACTTCTTTATCTTGTCACCCCTACTTTATAGATAAAAAGAAATAGATTTAGCAAAACAATTATTAGTTGGTTCAATCAATCAAATCCAAAAAAAATCAATAAGGTGGAGCTAACCATTAAAGTGAGCAACAACAAGGCTATCACAAGCATGTCAAAACAAAAATATGCAGGAAATAGAGCAAAACAAGCTTTTATAAGACAAGAAAAGGAAATCAGAAGACATTAAAAGTACAACAAAAATGATTCTACTTCTATATGATCAAAAAAGAAGAATTTAAGAATGAATTAAGAAATAAACTAATTTTTGTAGAAAAAAGGCAACAAGCAGGAGAACATTGAAAGAGGACTTACATTGTTGTAAAGTGGTTTGGAAAACCAAAGGGAGAGATGAGAAGGGATGAACTTGTGGGCCTAGATTTTGATGTAGCACATCGATATGGTTTCCAGATCATTGAGGGCAGAGGAGAAGGAATAAGAATAATTGTCGAGATGCACGATAGAGATAAATCCTTTTAGGAGAAGATTGAGTGTAGATTCTTCTCAACCTTCAGTTTACGTGCAAACTCGATGCACTGCATCGAGTTCATGGGGGAATTGGATGCATTATAATGGAATTTTTTTAAAAAAAAGAAAATTTGAAAAAGTTTGAATGGAGAAGAAGATCTCACCTTAGATGAAGGTTGCCTTCTCTTCTAACCACCATATTTGTGTCAACAAATTTTAGTAGGTCACAGTGTGGTATAGAATGTTGAAATATACAAGTGAATAGGGTGTGTGCAGGAACAAGCCCTTGGTTAGAGGCTGTAAAAGAGAATCTCTAAATGTGAGAGAACCTGTGAAAAGGTGAGAAGAATCTACTGGGAGAGAATAAAGGGTAGCATGAGAAGATTTAGGAAGTGTGGAGATATTCTGGGAGAGGTGGAGAGAATCAAGCAAAAGAGGTGGAGTGAATTAAGGAGAAATCAGTGGGATTAGATGCTTGGATGTAAACTCTATAAATTGAGGCACTGGCCTAATGAGAATTTGCTGGTTTTTTTAATTATCCATGCCTACATTAAGCTCTTTGTTAATTACTCACTAATCACGTCTTAATTATTTACTAATCACTTTATTAATGATGTTGATTCTAGTATTTGATCCACCATAGCTCATCACATTGCTATAATTTTAACATGGTATCAGAGCCTAGCCTAGAATCCATCAAGTTTATGAGTCCATTATCTAGTTAATTAGGATTAGTAGATAATTAGAAAATAATCAAAAAATTTAGTTATTTTCAACTAACCTTTGTATCCCCAGCTAGTGGAGGAGCTCCCTCTCCTTGCACACATCAAATTAGCCCAAACCCTTCTAGCCATAGATAGCCAACTCAATGGTGCTCCAGCTAGTCGAATCAACGCAGCAAACCGCCCACGCAAGCGCCCGATTTTTTCTGATTAAGAAGCACCATTTTTTTGCAACAAATCAATAATTTTTGCACAGCAAATCAATAATTTTTGCTGATTAAGAAGCGCCATTTTTTTGCAGCAGCAGATCAGTAATTTCTACTTCACCAAATCAAATTGGTCTAATTCCTCATAGCTCCAGGGGTTTTCAAGCATGTTCTACAAGCTGGTGAAGTCAGAATTTGATTTGATCAAGTCTACAGTGAGATCCAAGCTCTTCATCAAATCTGCAAGTGACTTTGGTAAAATAGAGATTAAGCATTCAATGTTTGGTCAAATCTTGTGTTTCTTGGCTTAATCCTCTACTAGACTAATTGCTATTGATGGCCTTGAAAGGATTTGAGCTCATTTGAACTCTAAGGCCTCAGATCTGGGGTCCCCGCATACTCTGTTTTTTGCACACAAAACAGAGGATTAATTTGCTAATCAATGATTAATCAATGCTAATCACTATATTTTGGTGCAATTGAGGATTCAAATTAACCATTAGGTATCTGATACAGATCCCTATAACTTCAGCTTGCAATTCGGAGTTGGTTGGATACTCCAACCATTCCGTACAAATTGGTTACCCTTGATTTAATGTAATTTCTGGTAAAATTATGCTGATAAAATTGTGGTAATCATCATTTTGCATTTAATCCTTGGTTAATGCCTGCAAATCTCACTCAAATTCAAGATTATTCACAGCCAGAGTTGCATTTGGGAATGTGCATAAGAATGAATGCTATATGCATTATGTATTGGGCACATTACATCAGTGTAAAAATGGGATCAGACTTTGCCCTTGTCCAGAATAAGGCAAGAGGTAAGACCTCCCGTATAGATTTGGGTTTGCATTGCATAATGATACAAGATAAACATCAAAAGCCCAAAAGAACTGTCAACAAAACGTTTAAACATGTTGCTCACATGGAGCAAGAAGGACTAACGGACAAGCTCATGGCCCCAGCCATGAAAGAAGAAGAATATCTCTTTCCAAGAAGAGGATCCACACCGAGAAGAAGATCTAGAGGAAGCATTAAAGGAAGACATGGACATGAGAAGAGAAGCTGCCACACAAGAAGACTAAAAGAAGAGGAAGACATGGACGTGTGAAGAGAAGCTACCACAATAAGAAGACTGAAGAGACAAGAGAAGATGTGAGGCTCCAAAGAGTGAGGAGCCATGTGAAAATCTCTAAGAGAGAGAGAGAGAGAGACCCCACAACCCAATGTAACCTGCCCCAACAAAGTAAAACCACCTCTGAGCCACCGATGATGTAGGCCACATGGTAGATGTATGTGTGAGCACTTTAGTCAAGGTTGCGGGCACTTATAGTAAGCCTTGGACACATAGAGAGAGAGAGTGTCAAGGACTATGAGTTTAGGGACTTGAGGCACTGGTCGCGGGCTATCAAGTAAGAGAGAAACTTGGTACAGGGTCCAAGTGTGCTAAGTTAACTTGAGGGGAGGTATGCTAGACACTGGTCAACGGACTATCAAGTAAGAGAGAAACTTGGTACAGGGTCCAAGTGTGCTAAGTTAACTTGAGGGGAGGTATGCTAGACACTGGTCACGGACTATCAAGTAAGAGGGAAACTTGGTATAGGGTCTAGGTGTACTAGGAGTATTCACTTGAGGGAGGTGTTGAAATATACAAGTGAATAGAGTGTGTGCGGGAACAAGCCCTTGGTTAGAGGTTGTAAAAGAGAATCTGTAAATGTGAGAGAACTTGTGAAAAGGTGAAAAGAATCTACTGGGAGAGAATAAAGGGTAGCATGAGAAGATTTAGGAAGTGTGGAGATATTCTGGGAGAGGTGGAGAGAATCAAGCAAAAGAGGTGGAGTGAATCAAGGAGAAATCAGTGGGATTAGATGCTTGGATGTAAACTCTATAAATTGAGGCATTGGCCTAATGAGAATTTGCTGGTTTTTTTTATTATCCATGCCTACATTAAGCTATTTGTTAATTACTCACGTCTTAATTATTTACTAATCACTTTGTTAATGATGTTGATTCTAGTATTTGATCCACCATAGCTCATCACATTGCTGTAATTTTAACATAGAAAACGTAGAGAAGCGGCGTAGCATGAAATCAAGCAAAGATATTACCCACTATGTAGAAAAGGGATAGCAAGAAGATATGCGCAAGCGATTAAGTGCCCAAGGAGAAAGCGATGGTTTTTTTGGGCTGAAGTGCTTTTAGGGCGATTTTACTAGTAAAAAAAGAGACTTTTGAATTATTATATCATGATCACTATTTTTGGCATGCTTATGTAAGCAAAGTTGATGCACCACATCAACTTCTCCACCACAAACTCGATGTCGTGCATCGAGTTTGTGGTAAACTCGATTTAGAACATCGAGTTTGCATGGAGAAGTTGATGCAGTGCATCAACTTTATGTAAGAAACTATGCTTTTTTAGGCCTAAAATAATAATTGTCTCTCACACAGCCACTATGCATGCTTCTTTGGGCTCGCGGTCACTATATGAGTACTAATTACACTATCTGACAGGTGGAAAAAACCAATGAGGTTTTACTATAACCCCCCGGACCCCCTAAGAAGGGGGCATGCCTCCCCCCCCCTCACCCCCCTAGCTATGCACCCTATCGGGTGCCTATAAGTTGTTGGTCTGACTGCGCGAGAGGTGATAGTGCCTCCAGATATAGCTCTTCTATGTTAGGTTTAGAAATAACTTACCGCACATACATGTAACCTAACTAACATTATGCTAGCTTAATCAAAAACCATCTCATATGAATTCCCTAAAAAATAAAGAGTTCTTGCAGTGCATCAACTTCTCCACAGAAACTTGATGTTGTGCATCAACTCGATGCATAACATCAAGTTTGGGTGAAAAATTTTATACAACTTTGCATAATGGTTTTTAAAAGTTGATGCACTACGTCAACTTTTGATGTTGTGCATCAACTCGATGCATAACATCAAGTTTGTGTGAAAAAGTTGATATGGTGCATCAACTTTGTTGTTGATGCAATGCACCAACTTTATATACACAAAAAAGTTTTCAAAAGTTGATGCATGTCATCAAATTTTCCACACCAACTACATGTTGTGTATCAACTCGATGCATATCATCAAGTCTATGTGGAAAAGTTGATGCAATGCATCCACTTTTAAAAACTTTGTTTGTGTATGCAAAATTGATGCATTGCATCAACTTTGCCACACAAACTAGATGTTGTGCATCACGTTGATGCACAAAATGAAGTTTGTGTGGCAAAGTTGATGGAATGCAACATCTTTGTACACATAAACAAAATTTCTTAAGTTGATGCAATGCATCAACTTTGCTACATAAACTTGATGTTCTATATAAACTCAATGCAAAACATCAAGTTTGCGTGAAAAATTTGATACAATACACAAACTTTGCATACATTGTTTTCTTAACAAATTTGATGAAATGAATTAACTTTGCATTAATAAACAAAACTTCTTAAAATTGATGCATTGCATCAACTTTGCCAGGTCACCTTAATGTTCTACATCTTCTTAAAGTTGATACATTGCATCAAGTTTGCGAAGCCACCTCGATGTTATGCATCTTCTTAAAGTTGATACATTGCATCAACTTTGCCAAGCCACCTTGATGTTGTGCATCAACTTGATACAATACATCAACTGTTTATACAAAAACTTGATACAAAACATTAACTAATGCAATACATTAACTTTTATACAGAAACAAAATTTTTTTAAGTTGATACATTGCATCAACTTTGCATACACAAACAAAGTCAACTTGATGTTGTGTGTATCAACTCGATGCACAGCATCAAGCTTCTATGCCAAAGTTGATGCAATGTATCAACTTTGTGTACACAAAAACAATTTTAAGAAATTGTGTGCTACTCTCCTAATATATAAAAAACACTAAAAATGTGTCCATTCTTTGTGTGAACTTTCTTTTAAGAAAAATACTTTAGAAACTTTATTTATCTTTTAAGATTTATTTCAAACTAGTTGTTATTAAAATTTTGTTCATCGGTAGACATAAGTACATTATGTAATAGTTTTTCTAACATCTAAGTTAAAACATCCTATAGGTTCAAACAAATATTAAAAATGTTATGTTACCCACAAATAAAGATTTTAAGAAATAAGAAGAAAAAGGAATCTTTATGAAATATTTCTAAGGATCAAGATTTCGTGTACCTTGCCATGGTTGACTTGAAAGTGCGATTTTCTCTCCTTGTTGCTTTGCTTCTTATGTGCCCAAATAGTGCTCTCTCTCTCTTTCTTTATATATATATATATCTCTCTCACACAATGCGAGGTGACCAAATGAGCCTCTCAACTTCTTATGTAGCCTCATAGCTCCAAAAATAGTAGTTATTTAGTGTTTTAATTCTAGGGTTTCTTAATCAAGTACCACCTTAATTATGTATTAAGTTTAATGATGGCCACATGGGATATTAGGTTCTCGTTTCTCATTTGTTAGCCAAGGAGAAAGACATGAGGAGAGATATTCCGTTGGTCATTTCCCCTACACAAGTGGGTGGGAGATCATCCCCTACCATCACATCACATTCAAAGGGTCTCTCATTCTCATCATATTCCTTATCTCCTAGGGTTTAAAAAAACTAAAAAATAGAGATAGAGAAGTGGACACTCCAAGCCATGAAAAATCACAAGGATTATCTTTTACATCATATGAAGCAACAAGCACAAGAAGGAGTCCTTACTTTACTTCTCCAAGTAAAGTCTCCACACCACACAACAAGAAACAAATGATGGTAGTGATGAACATGATGCCTTGGATACCATTGAGAAGTTGACATCATCTCTAATGTATCGAGGTAAGACCTACCATGGGTTGAAGCAAAAAGCATTCTTGTGTGCAGATAGACAATTAAGGGATGCAGTTAAAACAGAATGTTGTAAGCAAGAATGTCTAGCAAAGTTTGGGTTGCAAAAGTTAAAGGCATTACGAACACGCTATTTTGACATGAGAAGTGGAGATCAAGATGCACTTCTTGGTGGTCTACTAATACCTTGTTTTTGCATGGAAAATTTGAATATAGCCTTGGCTCTGATTTGGTGTGTAGGACAACTTTTAAGGTTTCTTTGAGTCTTGGAAATGTACGGCTTGAGAGGGTGAAGTGCAGGGCCAAAAAATGGGGTGGACCAAAGCTGTTAGATCCTTTATTATCCATAGGTCATCCAATGGGGCAAAATGCTTTAACATGGCTTCATTGTTATTTTAAGTATCATGTAGAATGTATGCTGACAACAGGAAGGTTTAATTTATCTGACAATTTTACAAGGTCAGAGGTATTCTCATTGTATAGAGCAATATACAAGCTACTCTTATTTTACCAGGCTTTGGAAAACCTTCTTTGCCAACGTGACTATCCCATGAAAAGTTTGAATGGGTGTGTGCACTGTGTGTGCAAAGCTAAAAACAAGAAGAAAGGTTGCAAGTGATCTAGATGAGCTAAGGATGCTTTGAGAATTCATAGGGAAGAGCAAGAAAATAAAATAAGGAAGGCAATGGACCATAGAGGAAAGTGTTTTGCTCTCCAAAAAAGTATCTTGGGCTAGTTATTGATGGAATGGACTAGAAAAAAACTTGCTTGCCTCACTTTACTAGGCTGCCTAAGGACATTATAGAAGACACACTTGTGCAAATGCATTTGGTTGGTTGCCTTGTATACAATGCTCAAGTTCACCCAATGGGTTTTTTTCACATATCCAAATATCCATAATGATCCAAATCTAACCGTCACAATCATTCATCATGTGATATCTAATTGGGAAGGTGCATTACCAAGCATATTATATTTACAGCTAGATAACACTGCAAGAGAGAATAAGAATCAAATAGTTCTTGGATACCTAAGCATGCTGGTTTCCTTAGGGGTGTTTAAGAAAGTGAAAGTGAATTTTCTACTTGTGGGTCACACTCATGACCGCATTGATCAGATGTTTAGCACGTTTTCAAAAAAAAATCTCACCACAATGCATTTAATTTGCCGACCATGATGATACTTATAGAGAAAGCTTACACACCAAAGACAATGGTAGAGCATTTGAAGGAGACAATGGATTTCAAGTTTTTTGTTAATGTGCCAAGGATAGAAAAAAGAAGTTGCTTGGACTAGTTGAATGATCTAAGTTATTAGCATGCCTTTCTGATTAACCTATAGAAGAAAGTGGACAAACTTTATTGTATGGAAAGATTTTCTCTACTGATGCAGAGTGGCTTCCTTCAGGTGGCCTTAAAGTTCTCAAATTTATTCCAGACATGGTTATGCAAGCTTCAAAAATGGCACCCTTGGAAAACTTAAAGGAAGCAAAGGAGGCAAGCAAGGTAGGTCGTGCTATGGACTTTCAAAGGTGCATCGTAGAGAGAAGATTGCTAATCAAGAAGGCAAAGTAGTATGCAGGAGAGAAAGATGTAAAATGGTGGGACACGTTCTTTGAACAACAAGAAGAAATACTTAAAAGGAATATCAATAACTCATGGAATCTAGCTAGTTCTTTTCAGTGGCCAACTATTGCTGAAAAAACCACTTATTTTGTAGCACCAATTCCAACAAAGATCGATAAACTTCTTCATGGGGAAGTAAGAGAGATTTACATAGGAGCTAGATGATCTAAAGAAAGGCAAAAAAGAATTCAAGAGATGTGGAGTGGTGATCCACAAGACATAAAGGAGGGTACCCTTGTTGCTACCCTAGTTGAGGATGATGCTTTAAAACATCCATTTTGGATTGGCAAGGTAATAGCTATCAACAAAGATGAAATTGGTGAGCATACATTGTCACTAATAGTGCACTAGATGAGAACAACTCATGAAAATGCATTTGAGGGAAAGTATAGCTTAGAAATGGTAAATACAACAAAAGGAAACGGCAAGTGCAAGAGGGGAAAGAACACTACTAGCACTAGTGTACTACCACTTGATGAGGTAGATATTTTGGTATATGACTTTACTCTCACAAAAGCAGGCTACTTGAGAAAGTCAACCATTTCTATTTTACAAGAGAAGATCCCTTGCTTTAATAACTCTGAGCTTGGTAGCACATGCTTGGGTGTGCTAACATGATAGTGAACCCAAGGAGTCTTAGCTCTTCAGGCGTACACATAGAAGAAAAAAATGTCTTTGTGGATAGTGATGAAGAGGATGCATCGTCTACCTCCTCAGGGGAAGGCACACCAACGAGTGATGGTGATGGTATAGGTAGCAGTGAGGGATGATGAGAAGCCATAACTATGCCATGAGTTGTATGTCTAGAAAATAGCTCCTTTTTTAGAGTTGTATTAATTACTTTTCTGGATTGAAGATGTCAATGACAAATGGTCTCTATTTTGGTATATTTTTTAATACTTATTGTTAGATTTTAAGTTGTAATCTCAAAAAGTAAGCAAAACCATGTCTTTTTTTTCGTTCCATTTTTGTAAAAAATGCACAGAGTGTCCTAAATAGTGTCATTTTTGGGCGGCATTATACGCATGCATAGACCACTTTCCAATAAAGGTAAAATATTGGCCTTTTTTATGGAATCTTTGAAAGATGCTAAATGTTTCTCGTTTTCAGGAAATATTACCTAGTTTGCCCGCAACATCATTCTTTCCAACCAAGGAATTATTTCTGATGGAAACATTAACTCTTGGAAATCCCTCATCTTTCGTAGTTGTCAAGTGCACACTGCGTACTTGTGCATTGGTGGTTTCAAGGTGTAGTTTATCTAAGGCTACCCATGTCTCATATGAGATCAGGTTATGACTTGATCCCATATCTATCAATGCAATGCTCGTTGCATGACATTTAGCCGTAGAGAGTTCCACCCTGAGTCGTGTTGGCTCAATGTTTAGTGCATCTTTGTCTAGCAGAGTTAGTGAAGCCATGTTCACATGCAACATTCTCTTTCGGAGTATCTATTTAGCCTTGGCCTCCTTGCTTGAGCCTCTTGGTCGATTTTTTCTTTTGTGAGCTCCTTTTGTTGTTTTAAAATATGTTCTTGCAAGAGCATCTCTTGGGTCAGTGGTCTAAAATATTTTTAAGTTTTCTCCCATTGACGTAACCCTCCATTTGTACACCCTCATTGTCTCAATTCTAACCAACCCGTGAGGTGTGATCTCAGATACTCGCGGAAGGGTCCTGTACTTGAGTTTCTCTTTTCTGGTTCTCCCTACACCATACATGAGGAAAAGGTCCCTCATTTCCTGTTCTTTTTGTTTCAAGTTATTATCGAACCAATGTTTTCTTCGTTGTTTTTCGACCATAAGTCCATGCGATGCAGTTATTATGGTCTCATCAAGCTTCTCTAAATCGATTAGCCTTTCAGCTAATGCATTTTCCCGTCAAACATTCTTGCACTGCAATTCTCAAGCTTGGAACTAAGTATTCCATTGGCATTATTGCCTTAACACTGTAAGCTAGACGGAAGGGAGTGTATCCCTCGCTACCTTATACAATATTCAGTATGCCCATAAGGCTGCTGTTAGCTTATGCTCCCAATCCGTTCGACTTGCTTCCAATGTTTTTGTCAAGATAGTACACAAAATCTTGTTTTTACTCTCTGCTTGACCATTAGCCTATGGATAATAAGGTGATGACTTCCAGTGGACTACTAGGAATCTAGCAAGTAAGTGATCAATCACCTCATTAATGAAATGTGAACCGCGACGATCACTGACTAACTTTAATGGGCAGCTGAATCTTGAAATAATTTTCTCATGTAAGAAATTTGTTGTTGTTCGCGCATCAGCTTGCTTAGAGGCTCTAGCTTCTGCCCATTTTGTGAAATAGTTTGTGGCCACAATTACCTATCAGGCTTGTGAGATGAATGCGTCGTCGCTGGACTAATAGGTCCAACAAAATCAATCCCCCATTTCTCGAAAGGTTGTCTTACAATAACAGGGGTGAGTGTCATCCTATCCCTTTATTGCGGAATAGCAAATCGCTGACATTCTTTGCACCTTTTGACAAACTCTATGGCATCCCCAAACAACGTAGGCCACCATAGTCTTGCTTGAAGCACCTTGCAAGCCGTAATCTCTCTAGCAAAATGTCGTCTGGCTATCCTTGAATGTGCTTCATCCAATATCATGTGACAAACTCATCTTCTCTCACGCATCTCCTTAGGACATTGTCCTTTGCTAGCTTGTATAGTTCTCCCGCAAAATTAATTGATAAGTTGCAGCAAGCTTAATAAGCCACCACATTTTATCTTTGTTCATTTGCGGAAAACCATAAGCTAGATAATCGGATATTTCCTCGCTCCATTCGGGAACCATGTCTAGTTTGAACAAACAAGCATCAGGGAGGTCATCATCATCAATACTAGTTTCTGGTTCCCCATTTGGAACTCTCGACATATGATCGGCCAACACATGCTGTGTCCCCTTTCTCACCATAACCATGAAGTCAAATTCCAATAGTCATAGTAACCTGCGTGTGATTCTTCCCATGGTGCAAGGCTTGTTCACCAAATATAATAATGATGTGGCACATGAAAGGCTTCATGATGACATCACAATCTGATATGGCACACGTGAGCCTACATGATGACATGTCAATTTTTTAAAAGTTATTTTCTATGTAGAAATTTTCTCCAAGGGATGGGGTGTTCCGAAAATTTTGAGGAAGAAATGTAAAGGGCCTAAGGGGGTAGTTTTTAAAGGGGGATTGAGTATGCATACGTGCATGTGTGGGTGTAGATCCGAGTGAGTGTGAGTCTATGTGTGATGTGTGCTCGTAGGTACATTATGTGTTTTTTATTTACTAGTAATTTTTAGTTTTGTTTTGCTTTCAAGTTTTTTTATCATTCATCAAGACACATGCTAATTCTGTAATATTCCTATTTTTTCTTTATGTAACACCATTCTGTTGTAGAGGAGGATACCTGCATCATGTAAATTGTCTCTTGATTCCTTGCTTTCTCAAGAAATCACTATACTCATTGGAAAAATACTCTCCTCATCATTTGGATCTCAGGCTTTTTATTTGCATACCTTTTTCCTTCTTAACTAAGGCTTTAAATCTCTAAAAGTGAATTAACACCTCGCTTTTCTCCTCCATGAAATAAACCCACACTTTTCTAGTGTGGTCATCACAATGAACATAACCTAGCACTTGTAACCTGCAGTTGTTAGCCTTGGTTGGTCCCCATATATCTAACTATATGACATCCACTGATGTTCTTTTCATGCGAGAAAGAATGTTTGGCCTCCTTACCAAGCTAGCATGCTTCACATACTTTGTGTATATCATATGACCCTTTGATGTATCTACCTTGACTCCTTGATGTGTAAGATAATGGTGTAGTTCTTTTTAATCCTAGGAATGGGTTAACATTCCCCCCTTCTTGATGGCGATCGCATCCTCGTGATTGCATGGAAGACCTTTGTGTGGGGAGAATGGTCAAGCTTTGTTGATGGCTTTGATGTTGAGTGATGTTCAATCGTCTTTGTTACTCCGGAAGGAATAAGAAAAGCTAGTTAGTAAATGAAAAGGTTAGTGGTTTATTTGGAATTACTACCAGGTTCGGGGAGGACAGCTGGGCTTTCTAAAGCTTAACAGAACCAGCCCACTTGGAAGTCTACTCTGTATCCTAAACATGATGTAAACATAACTAGATCTCTAGCATCAACCATCATAACTAACATTGTACGCCTAACTGAGGTAAGACCTACAGGCAAGGCACTAGCATGGCCATCTTAATCAACATTGTAAGCTATAACTAGGACTAGCATTGTCCTCATATATAGTCATGGATATTTTGTTGATGGAGGGTGTTGAAATAAACACCAAAATATCATGGGGCTAAGGGAATTTGATTCAAAGGTCAAAAATCATAGTTATCCAGCAATAAAGGGGGGAAGAGAATCACCAAATACAGGTGAAAAGAACTCATGAATCAAGGGTAGCTAGAGATGCCTCTCCCCATGTTTAGGTATATGACCGACTAATCACTAATGTGCCTCAAGAAAAGGGAAGGCAACGAAGACTAGATGAAGCATTACACCACTGTGCATGCTTAGGTTTTAGTATCACGTGTAAACCTACTCATTACTATATCATTATGAACACAGGTAGAATACGTTATTTTTTAGCATGCCTAGGTTTTAGTATCACGTGTAAACCTACTCATTACTAGATCATTATGAACATAGGGTTTTTTTAATTAAAGGATCGTTTAACCATCCTTCTTGGCTACCCATGTGCTTTTCACATCTTTGTGAGCATTAAGTCTTTATTCATGAATGGTATCATGCTTATTCGCCTCTTTGTGTAATCATTATGTTTCATTTCTTGACTTCTTTTTTGGTTTTTCTTCCCAGCTTCCAACTTCTATTTAACTTCTCGCTTCTTCCCTTCTTGCTTTGTATGTGATCAACTTTATTTGTTCTCAACCTTGCTTTTTTTTTTCACCATTGTTGCTAGGTTGCCCATTCTCGGTGCTTGTGTCCCATTTTGGGAATTATCTCAATTAAAGGAACAATGGAGCAAGCTAACTCTAGGTGCAGAAAGGAAAGATGGCAAACATACTGAAATGGAAATGAAAGGAAAGGAAAGCAATGTAAAAGTACTCACGTGTAGACCAAGAGAGGTTGACTTGATTAATGTGACACACAAGAAAGTACATCACTCTTATAGAGTGAACACACACACTCAAGTACCATATGCTTATGGGATAACTCCCAAAGTGACACGTGGCACTCTCTCACACAAAGACTCACAAATACACACTCTTTGACTATGACTTCCTCAACATCCCCCCTCAAAGCAAAGAGTGTGAGACCCAACACGCAAGGAGTAGACCAATCCCCCCTCCACCACAATACTGCAAAGAGCAAGTCCAACTATCCAACACCTCCCGTGTGTGATAGTGGCTTCTGAGTTAGCTTGCGACCGACAGTGAGAACCATCACTCGTCACCCCCCTTACTTTGAACTGGGTGTCAATATATCATATCAAAGTAAAACCAATACACATTTTTGGGGGACAACCAAGGGCAGAGGACCCTTATTGACCATCACATATCACACTGTTTATTTCAACCATTTTATGCATAATGCAAGGGTAAAGCACCCATACAAACATAGAAGAAATCAGAAACAATTACTTGTTGCAAGCCTTCTAGACCAATACTTTCCTTTGATTTGTTGTGAGATCTTTTCTAGAAACATCCATGTGGTGAGATATTACATGATCATGATCACCTGCCACTTTGGATCCATCATTTCAATTGAGAAAATCTCAACATCAAGAAAATGATCAGGAATCTTTCAAGATTCTTCCTTGGAATGCACAGATCTTGATAAATAATTGGCCCCAAAGTGAGTCTTTCCAAGCGTATGGACTATTTAAAATCATGTTTTTGTAAAAGCAAAATCCACCTCATTAACTTGCCCTAAATGGCTACCTTATTTAATGATATGTCCAATCTAGCCCTCACTGAAGACCCACAGGTTGAGTTAATTTTAAGCGAAACATACCTGCCCGCTGCTAACCCAATTAAATATTGATCCCCTATATAGATAGGGTGCAATGAAGTTGATGGCATTTCCATACAATATTTTGGTGCTGATTCCAGCATTTCCATATAATATTCCGGTGCTGGTTCCAGAATTTCCTTGCAATATTCCAGTGCTGCTAGTTCCAACATTTCTGGTTCTTAATGGCTTAGTGGTATGAAGAAGCTTGGCTTGAGTTTCTGCATGATATACACCATCTCGAGAGCTTCTCACTCCATGGTGGTTTATGCTTTCTCACTCTTTTAGCTTGCAAATTATACTACAAAATCTAGACATCCCTGAAGTTGTGCTAGTATAACCCCAATGGTTAAACCTAAGGCATCTACCTATAGATGAAACACCATATCCAATCTTGGCTACCTTAAAATAGAAGCATTGATGGCTAGTATAACCCCAATGCTTAAACTTAAGGCATCTACCTACACATGAAACACCATATCCCATCTTAGCTACCTTAAAATAGAAGCATTGATGGCTAGTTTCTTAAAGATCTAGAATGCCTCTTCTTCACTCATTGAAATTTAAGCTCATATTTTGTAAGCTCATACAAAGGCATCTACCTACACATGAAACACCATATCCCATCTTAGCTACCTTAAAATAGAAGCATTGATGGCTAGTTTCTTAAAGATCTAGAATGCCTCTTCTTCACTCATTGAAATTTAAGCTCATATTTTGTAAGCTCATACAAAGGAATAACTATTTCAACAAAATCTCTGATGACCCTTCTATAAAAGCTTACATAACCTATAAATAACCTGATCTAACTGAGGTTGTCAATGCTAGAGCTAGATTAAGCTACAAAAAAATTGTTAAAAATCCTCAAGATAGCACAAGCATGAGAAAACAAGAATCAATAGGATAATAATCAAATCTGACTAGTAAAATAGTAAGAAAGCATTCTTGGATGGAGTTGATCAAGCAGCAGAAAGAGAAGAGCAAGAAATTAGAAGAGCTCTAGAGCAAGGAGAAGTCATGAGGAGATGAATATAACACAAGCCTAGAGGAAGAACAAAAAGGATGCGGCTCAGTGCATGGTGGCGGCCAATGGAGGACAATGACTCACATAGAGTCAATTTGTCACATGGAGAGAATGAGAGAATTGCCAAGGGTTATGAATAAGTGTCTATAAAGGGGATTTGTTAGGACACATTCTCTTGAAGAAACGAGTTTTCACCACACCTAACAAGGTTAAAGTCATAGAATAGATGTGCCTTCTATGGTACGATAACTTTCCTATGAGAATTTTAAGCTAAAATGAACTTAGAAATTCACATGTTCTCCCCGTGTGTTGACTTATGTGAGTTTTTCTTGGTGTGCAATGATGTTCCCTAGTAGGTTGTGCTTCTTTAGCAAGTTTTAAAACCTTATATCTAGTGTTTGGTTGAGTCTCTTGCTGAAAGCCTCTAGTTTCTCTGAAGCGCTTCTCATGCACGATTTAGCTTTGACTGAGCTTCCATTAATTCTTTTTATTGTTACCTAAAGATTTCATGCATCCATGCTCTTCATCTTGTGCTTCCCAAGTACCAGAGTATCTTATAAGGCTAAGAACAGTATAGGACCATCACATAAATTAGAGATGTATATTATGGCACTGTTTCCGAAGTTGGAGACAAGGTTTACAACACTGGATAGGGACATAAATAACCTCCCTATTCATGCTTAGTGCAATATAACTTTTGGGAGCAAATAAGACTTTAAATCTCCTTCTTGAGATGGCCATTTAGAAATGTTGACTTCACATCCATTTTCCTAAATCATACACCAACTTTGCTTCCCTCATGAAGGATCTGCCCAAAATAACATCATATGAGTCTGCTTGGCACAAGAAGTTCATTATGACAAAGATATAATGATAGTGGAACTTGAAGGATTTCATCCTCAGATCTTGTAAAACTCTCATAGGTCTTGCACTAAAGTTCCATATCTGTCAATTTCACTATGAGATCCCTTTATTCTAAGGTAGGTTTTCCCCACTCCTCCTCCAACTAGCTTCTTGGGATTAGCTATTTCCAACTTCTGAAATTTTCTTTGATGTTTAGATATTCCCCATCTCCTCTAGGAGTTACACATCTATCATTAGCCTTGACGTTCTTTGTAGGATTTGTTATTATTTCCTAGGATATCATTTCCTCTTCAATGGACAGATTTGACCATGAATCTATGGTTCCTTCATCCGCCGAACCATCCTAAATCTAGACCACAGTTTCATCCTTACCCACTTTCTCAACCTACCTTCTTCCGCTTGGGTCTGAGATCGATATAACTGTGAGCACACCTACCCCATCTTTACTACACTATGATCGAGTTTGGGAATGAATTAAAATGTTTAATGGGGCCACTAGATGTCCACGAGGTTATACATTAATCATGCAAAGAACTATGGCAAGATTAGTAGAAATTGATGCCTTGCTACTTGATTTGTATGAACAATCCTTGATTAGGTCATCCATTCCACATTTGGAACATGTATAAGCTTGAACACTCATCATTTGCACATGAGCTTAGCATACTTGTCTTAATGAGGTAGTAGTTTACCACTATGAGGTCCCTGATAATGGAAGTATTGCATTAGGGCCCTCCTCACTATTGAGTTGATGTCCCATCCTTTCCATTGAAAAGTGGTCTAAAACATTGATACTCATGTAGTTCTTTACATAACGTAGAAGTCAGGCACAATACCATGCCGCTCCTCATAATAGTCATTGTTCAATTCCAACTCATGAGAATATTCACTTTTTCTTCTATTGGTCCTCGATCAAAACTTGATCAAGATTTAGTGGAGGTGGTTATGATGGTAAGGCAGGTGGTGGTATTATGGGTACATTAGTGGGTACTCTATGCATAACCATTGCATAGTTTTGCACATATTACATTGGGCTTGTAGCCACATTAGCTTAAATAACTAGTGCTTGTAAAGCTTAAGATTGCCCTGGTGTGCAGGCAATTGATCTATTGGATGTGGTCTAGGGAACCTACACATGGTGGTATCACGATTCCCTAAATGCACACAATGAGCACAATAGAGAATTTGTCTGGGTCACAAGTGCGGGCACTTAGTGTTTATATAATTATGTCTATATATCAAGAACACCAAGTTAAATCTGTTCTTGGGTAGAGATGCTCTTTATTATCTCTTTTAACTTCATCTTTTCTAATATGGCCGTGTTTTAATTGTCATGTTGCTCACTTATTTCTCCCAACCAAAGTCATGATAATTCAAGATCTATAATGGTGCTAGAGACTTGATATCACATTGGCTGGGGTAACTCCAACATGTTATCTTGAACTCTATGGCCAGTTTGCAACATATAGCCATAGAAGCTAGTCTAGATAAGAGCAGATAATTGTGCATCTTTGGGTCTCATACTCCCTTGCAAAATCATGGCAACAATTGGTCATCAGTCAGTATCTCCTAAACTTTACATTAAGAGCTCGATGTTTAAGTAGAGAGACGTAATCGCTCATTGGCTCATGCTCTTGTTGCTTGATGATATGGAGCTATGCCACTGTGCTCCATTTATCACCACTTCATGCAAAACTTGGCATGAACACATTTTTAAGCCAAGTGAAGTTAACTTTATCCTCAAGCTTTAAGGTTATGTACCATTGGTGAGCCTTTCCATCTAGCATTAGGGAAAATGAATGAATCTTTGTCATGTCATTTATTAGCCATGTCTCACAAGTAGTAGCCTCAAAGATTTCTATATGATGAATGGTCTCCACCACTTGTAAATCTTTGTGTTAGCTTTGCCATGCGCTTTGGATTCATATATGTTAGGCTTCATGCATGAGCTATGCTCAATTACCTAGCCACCCCAAGTGCCCATTCTTAACAAGTCAATTGGGATAGTTACGGCCATTGGTAAGGTTGGTCCACCATCTATGTTGGGTCTTACTATGTTAATCACTCCTCTTCCTTGTCCTCTGCCCCTTCCTAGGTTAGGTACATATGGAGGGGTAGGGGGCTAGTTGGACATGATAGGAGTGTCTCTATAGTTCTCCAACTTTGTCAATCGGTTAATTTTGAGACAACATTGTTTGTATGTGTGTGGGAAAATCTGGTCTCACAAAGGGTTGTTGATATCTTCTTTTATAGGCAACTAATCAATTAGTCCTCTCATTATGTCAGCATAAGGCTTCACAATGTTAGTTCACATAGATTTCTTCCAACCCTCCCTAAAGCCTTCTTAAAATTGGCTCTAAGGGCGGCATCCCCTCTTCTAGTGCTTGAGCAAGTACCTAGGCTTGTGTGGTCACATAAGTTATCAAAGCTTTAACTGGAACTCTGTGGACTTCAGAGATCACAATCTCTCATTGTTTCTCCATTCTGCATTGGCTCGTGCATCCAACCAAGCCTTGCTTTTTACGAGTAATAATTTTCACTCGTTAGCTGTGCCTTTTTTATTTCATCTTCTAAGAATTCTCCTCTAATCCTATGAGCAGCAAAAGCATCATCCCCCTCCAAGGGAAATGTATTTGTTAAGATTCTGTCCTTGCACCAAAATTGATGGGGGAGGAATGGTTTGTGTAAGTGTTCCTCCCTTAACACCTATTAATCCTATGCTTATTCCTTGACCATAGTTAGGAATGGTTTATGTAATCATTCTTCCCTCAACACCCATTAATCTCTAGCTCATTTCCTAACCATAATCAGATGATTGAGCCTCTTGTTCATCTTCTAGTTGTAACTCACATAACCCTTTAGCATAGACTAAGAATGGTTTGTGTAATCGTTCTTTCCTCAACATGTGTAATCTTTAGCTCATTTCTTGACCATAGTCAGATGATTAATCCTTTTTGTTCAGCTCTGGTTATAACTCGAATAATCCTTTTGGATAACGATTCTAGATCTTCTGGTGGGAAAAGATACAATCCTCTTGTCCACTTGCTCCTTGTTTCTTGTAGCATTCTCCATGGATTCCTTGATACTTGTTTCAATAGCTGTTAGTCGTCTCCAAGTAAACACACTTAATTGGCTGCTTATAGAGTGACCTGATTCAACATTTATCTAACAAGACTATCCTGGGAGGTTTGATGCACTATCTTCCAGAGTAAGATGGTTACCAATCACTCTCCTAGATTTTAAGCATATAAGATTTGGCCAAAGTCCACTCACCACACTATGCTAATGATTTATCAACTCTCTAGTTTTCACTACTTCAAGTTTTTCATAGTGTTAAAAATTACATGGTTTTCAGGGGGAAATGCTACCCTCAATTTGATACATGCAAAAACTATGCATGGTGTTGATTAGAGGATGTCGAATTACAACATAAAAACCCTCTACTATTTTGAAAACATTCACATATAATCTTCAAGTTGCTAAAGTTCAACCCTTAGGGTTTCAAGACACACAAAAGATAGAGAAACACTGCCTTATCTTGAACTAAAGCCCCAGAGGAGAAACATCGTTACTATAGAGAACGAGCCTTGTGAAGGAAAATACCCTTGTTGCCACTGAGTCTACTGTTGAGAAGGAACTTCTATAGTTACTTGGTTTGTTGTGTAGCTGTGGTGGGGAACTTCTTACAGGCCACACAAGAAACTCAATGTTGTGTTTGATATGCAACCACCAGTCATCTACCTCACATTCTCTGCTACAGTGGCTTAGGAGAGCTACTGCAGTGATGTCGTCACACAATCAAGTAGATGGTTGTTTACAGGTATATATTTTATCATATTTTTTTATGAATTAATAATCATAGAAAAATATGCTTGATTTAATATTCGCAGGAATCGACTTAATGGAATGTGTGAATGTGCACAAGGTTATCATATATGTGCAAATGTGCACAAAGTTATTTCAGGTGTAAAGATCCAATAGCATTTATATTTGAGCAAAGGCTTTTATATGTACAAGCCTTAGGAACTTTCATATGGTTAATAATATATAAAGCAATACCCAAAAGTTGGAAAAGCAAGCCCAAATTGTACGCACATCTATTTTTAGCTCCTTGGGCTATTTTTATGAATACAATTCTCTAAATACTCATGTTGTGGAAGTGGAGCTACATGCATGGGGAGGGGGGGGGGGGGGGGGGGAGATTGCACCCAATCTTGTCTTGATGGTGATGTTATTCTATTTCTCTTGTCTTATGCCATGCTATGCTATTTGATATTAATTTAATTCAAGTCTTTGTTAATTTTTGATGTATTTTGTGAGTTTTGAATTTCTTCAAGAAGTACAAAAGGGTCCTCTCAAAGTGGTATGAGAGCTTTGGATTAATTCAATCTTCTTGAAGCCTTGGATTAATTGAATTTCTTGAAGAGGATGAAGGACTTGTGGGACAAAGAGGTGAAAGAGACAAAGATAAAGGTGATTTTGTAAATTCCATGTTCATGGGTTTATGGATATGTATGGTTGAAAGAAGGCGAGGTAGAAAACCATTAGTGGGTTTCTAAAACCACAAAACCACCTTCTTGAATTTTAAGCCTCTTCAAGATGGTCTGTATGGATTTAATAAGCAAAGCAAGAGGAGTATGACCCTAATTTCAAAATTTTTGTATGCTCAAAATGTATAAAGGAAGATAGAGGATTTCCCACAAAACAATCTGGAAAACAATTTAGAAGAAAAGAAGAGCATATTGCTGATTCCAGTGGGAAAAAAATTGTGGGAAACCCAAGCCAAAAAATAAAATAAAATCTTCTTTTATCTCTACCAAGGCTGGTGACAATTCAACTCTTGGCGAAATCAGCTTAGGCGCAGCGAGCAGTACCACATCTGAATTTTCAAACTTCTCTCCAAAACGAGCTAATAAGCTTATAACATAAAGCTTTAGTAAAAGCTTTGTATTTATTAAAGGAAAATTCAATTTCTTCTTTTCTTTTCTGTTCCGCGCAGTCGTTTGAGGTGGAGCCATTTTGATAAAAGCTTCGTTATATATATATATATAAAGCCTCGGCAGTCAATAAAGAAACTTTATTTTTGTTTGAAAAGCTTAATGTATAAGATTTAAAACTTATATATATATATTAAATAAAAGGAGCTAATACAAACTAATAAGCTTTAAAATGGGGGGCTTTACCAAAGCTTTTTTTTTTAAAGTTCTACTTAAAACTTATAATGCCTTAATTCAAAGCTTATATTATTAAGCTTATTGAACAAACCTCTTACATCATTCATATATATATATATATATATATATATATATAAATTTAGTTTAAAATTTCTAAAAAATATTTTTAATAGTAAACCTCATAAGCTTTGTAATGTGATTATATTTTATTATTTAAAAAAATCAGACAGCTTTCAAAAACTCTCAAGGATTCTTCTTCAAAATTAGAAGATTTTTCAAGCTCTATGGACCACGAGGTAACAACAAAAACTTTACCAAATTAATTTTCCTATGTCGATAATAGTGCCTTGCTAATCATTTTTATACTTTAACTCAACACTTCACAAGTTAAGTATCAACACCTGCAAAATATTGTATGGATATTTTGTGCCTTATCTAACCATTTATTTTACAATTCAAGTCAACAAGCTTTGCATAAGATAAGTATTGTAATATATATATATATATAATTTCGATTATAATGCTTAATACATGTTGTATTCTGTTACAAGTGTATATTTTCGCAGTTCAAGCTAAGTAATAATTACACTTTTTAAATTTTATAAATTAACAATTGAAGTGTTTAATGATTTACCAATTAAGTATTCGCCTAATGTCATTTGATTATTTGCATAAAATAAAAAATATTATTTGTCAATTCGTTTTCTTCTATAGCTGATACTTTGCATTACAACCCAAGTAAGTTTCTCCAATTTCTATAATTTTAATCATCAACGAATTAAAAACGTCACATATGCTTGTGATTATTTGTGTCCTTTTAATGATGTATTTCGTAGAGCAAAGCTATTCAACACTTACAAGTAAGTTGCTACCCTCTATAACTTAGTAAATAATTTTTTCAATATTTCTATGTAAGTTTTATCTTTCAGACATTGATTCGAACACCTTCCAAAATATCATTGCAATCAAATATATGTAAGCTTTTCAACTCAAGGTTAGTATTTTCTACCCTTATACTCCTGAATCAATTTATCTTATATTCTTATGACGTTAAGTTTCTCATGAAATTCTGTTTAATAACTTTATATACCCTATTCATAGAAGCAATGATGATTCACATCTCTTTCGAGTGTTAATATTGTTTTTGATAGATTATTTCAATCACACCACAACGATGGAGGTATGTATATATTCACTTCCTTTTGTAAAACTTTTTCAAAAGCCTTCTATAATATTTTTACAACCTGATTAATAAACCATAGATTCAACATTAAGATTAGTTGAAATTCAGTAATTTAAATAAATTTTTAAGATATAGAAAATTTGTGTCGGAATTTAAGTTTTAAAAGGAACTGGTCACTCCGCCTCAAACTTCTATTATGAAGGAAGTGATGTATGGACTTAATCTGGTGGTATGGGACATCATATTGGTTTCATATACTTACTCCAGACACATTTATGTCATCTATGTGTGTATGTGCAACACATTTATGTCATCTATCTTTCACCATTACCTCGCCATGCTCTCCCATTTGGGCATCTTCCCCAATGCATACTGGTGCAAGGATCAATGATAGTCAAGTGAAAAAGGTTGTGCATGGTTTATTCCAACTATGTGGTATGGGACACTTAGACTCGTTTTACTTACATTCATTTGATTGGTTTATTTCATATGCATTATGTGTAGATCTACTCTTCCATACCAATCATGAAGCCATCCTCTCTTGCATTTACACAACTATATATCGAGGATGCCCATATATAGCATGCATGTGGGGCCTCCACTGTTTGTTCCAGTTGGTTTGTATATGGAGGGGTGATTCCCAGGTTACTTACGCCTGGCAAACATGTGTGTGGTTATGATTTGAATACTTATGGGTTGTCTATATCTCAAGATGACGTTGGGATTAATTGACATCTTCAATTAATTGTTTAACTAGCGTGGACAATTTCTATGAGTATAGCCAACAAGAAGTACGAGGGTATCGATTGAGGTGTCGCACTGCACGAGGGTACCGATTGAGGCGTCGTATAGCTGGTGGATTGAGCGGTGGTGTGAAGATGGTGATCATTTTTGTTAATCATGTATTAGAATAGTCTTTCATGTTGCTAGGTCATTTTTTGTATATTATTTGTGATTTGATGATGAGTGAGAGGATCACCAATTTAGGTGTCGCACGAGTTTTATTGCTGCAGTCATGTTCATCCGAGCCTCTGAGCCATGCCTTTGTGCCTCTGAGCCATGCTTGGGTAATGAACCTCTGAGTTTGTTTCAGGTTATGACATTGATAGCTACAAACATGATGATGATGTTGTAGCATTTTCTTCTACACAACTGAGGATAGTTGCTTCCTCAAACGGGAGGACTATTACAGAGGTATATATTTTATCATATTTTTGTTGAATTAATAATCATATAAAAATATGCTTGATTTAATGTGCACATAAATTGGCTTAATGGAATGTGCAAATGTGCACAAGGTTATCATATATGTGCACAAAGTTATTTCATGTGTAAACCCAATAGCATTTATATTTTGGCAAAGGCTTTTATATATACAAACCTTAGGAGCTTTCATATGGTTAATAATATGTAAAGCAATACCCAAAAGTGGGAAAAGCAAGCCCAAATTGTATGCACATCTATTATTAGCTCTTTAGGCTATTTTTATGAATACAATTCTCTAAATTCTCATGTCGTGGAAGTGGAGCTACACGCATGGGGGGGGGAGATTGTACCCAATCTTATCTTGATGGTGATGTTATTCTATTTCTCTTGTCTTATGCCGTGCTATGCTCTTTGATACCTTGGAATTTTTGGAGATTGCATTATTGAGCTCTCTCTCTCTCTCTCTCTCTCTCTCTCTCTCTCTCTCTCTCTCTAGCAAAGAGTTTAAGGACGTGTAGTGGATTATTGTCATTTCTATGGTGGCTGAACTGCTATAGATGGATAGATGCTTGCCACCATAAAAAACAAGTTTGACTACTATTCTTAGTGCATGCACTCAAAGTGGTGTGCTTACACATAGTGAGTGTGATTCAACCTTGGATTTTTTGGAGATTGCATTATTGAGCTCTCTCTCTCTCTCTCTCTCTCTCTCTCTCTCTCTCTCTCTCTAGCGAAGAGTTTAAGGACTCTAATTATGCCAAGGAGGGAGAGGACTCTAATATTACCAAAAAGGAAAAATAAAAAGAGGGAGTAGAGAAAGGAGACTAACTTAAACCATAAATGAAGAAGAAATTCATAATAAGATATATTACCTTAATCAAGCATAAATCTAAGCTAAGCTACCCCCAGTGGCTCTGATACCATGTTCAATTCCATGCTAGATCAAAGTTTAGAGTGTTAAACATGATTGATGCTACTAATCAAAAAATAGAAAATACACAAGAGATTAAGCACATAAAGCAACAAACGACACAGCTAATCAATCTCATAAATCAGGGAAATAGCTCTATACAATGTACCATACAAAAAGGGTGATCCAAGATCATGTAAGAAAGTGGCCCCAAAGTATCCAAATGACAAAGTCACATAATACCTGCAGCCTCCCATAGATATGGTCTTCGTAGGACCCCATACATCTGAATGCACAACATCTAGTGCATTTCTGCTCACATATCTGTTACGTGGAAACACATGCTTTGTTTGCTTCCCAAATTGGCATGCTTCACATATTTTTTGCATACCTTCCACTTTAAATTTTGGCAGCCCTGTCACAATTCCTTTTGTCTGCATAGACTTCAATCTCTGCATATTTACATGTCCAATCCTTTTATGCCAAATGTTTGTGTCTGCAACAATTCCTGAACCATTTGCAAACATCGCAGCACTCATTTCAGGCATGTCTACATTTAATGTAAAC
This sequence comes from Cibotium barometz, assembly GCF_041138505.1. NCBI lineage: Eukaryota > Viridiplantae > Streptophyta > Polypodiopsida > Cyatheales > Cibotiaceae > Cibotium > Cibotium barometz. The sequence continues at coordinate 32,867,296 of NC_141093.1, forward strand.
ATTCTGCCCACTCTGTTGCCTTTTGCAACCAACCTGCACTTGTCTTTAAAATCTTCAACATAACATCCATCAGGGTTAAACTTAACCTGCAAACACTGCTCAATCATCTGGCCAACTGAAACCAGATTCTTTGTTATGTTCGGTACATGAAGTACATCTGCAAGGTACTTCACTTTGCCATCCTGCATAGACAATGGCACATCTCCAACGTGGGCAATTGGATGAGCAGTGTCATCCCCTGTTTCCACAAAACCTGGTCTTTCCGGGTTTTTCATCTCCTTGAACCACTCCCCATGACTCGTCATGTGGTTCGAAGCGCCTGAATCCACATACCATACATTATCTTTTTGTGCTGCATCAACATTTTCAGACATGGCATTCACGACATGCTGCATAACAAACAACCTTTCATTATCCTCATTATTTCTGCTTGAGGATGCATAGTTATTTTGCTGCACTTTTCCATTTTGCATGTCAGCCTGCTTCTTATAACATTCTGCCTGCACATGTCCAGGCTTACCACAATAATAGCATTCACGTGCATCATTATATTGCCTTTGCCAATTTCCACGGCCTCTTTGACTCCCCCTGCCTCTGAATTTGCCTCTTCCACCTGCGTGTTGTTGTTGTTGTTGTTGATTCTGGGACTGTTGTTGTTGCTGCTGCTGCTGACCATAATTCTGATTACCTGTTCGGCCACCTCCTTGACCGCGTCCACGGCCTCTTCTACCTCGTCCTCTTCCTGAACTCGTGTAGAAGGCCTGTTGCTCTGAACTGTTTTTGCTTTGTGAAGACTGTTGGTCTTTACCCAAGCTCTTCTCTTCGATAATCAGCATAGACACCAAATCTGTAAAGTTGGGATTGTTTTCCCGAGTCTGAATAGACGTCTTGAACGCCTTGTATTGTGGCCCGAGACCACGTAGACAGACTTCCACCTTGTCATCATCATCCACTGACACACCAATAGATGCAAGGGATTCCACAGTACCCTTTATCTTCAGCGCATAGTCATTCACAGACATGCTCTTTTTCTCCACAGTATGAAGTTCATTCTTCAACTGTATCTTACATGCCTTGGTATTTGTTTCATAGAGCTTTACCAAGGTGTCCCACGCCTCCTTGGGGGACTTGGCATCCTGAATGTGCCCAATCATGGTGTCCTGTATACTAATGGAGAGCCAATACATAACCTTCCTGGCTCCTTGGTTCCAGTCTTTAAACTCTTTCACATCTGCAGCAGTCGGATTTATATCGGGTATCTCCGGTGCCTCTTCATGCTCACCTTCTATGTAGTCCCAATAGCCTTTTCCCATCAGGAAATTCGTCAACCTGAACCTCCAAGCATGGAAGTTATTCTTTTCCAGCTTCTCAGCCACAATCTGTGTTATGCCATCATTAGACATATTGCCAAACACACAATTTTACCAGAAACTGCACTCTGGTTTTTCCTGCACAAATGTTATATTTTTTGCAGAGCGGTACTGTAGTACTCTCAAATGTCACAACCAGTGACTTCAATGTGCATACATACACCCAATGGCAACTGTAGACCTCTTTGCAGCACCCACAGTGTCTGTACAGTCAATCTGTCTTCCTGCAGTTCTTAAAACAGAGTTCTGCAGAGAATCGATGACTTACCTGCAGTGCTCGAAATCGCCTGCTTTCTGAAAAACGGAGGTCCAGACGCGCCCGAAACGCGTTTTCGGCCCGAAAAATGTAGTCCGTAGGACTGTATAGTTGCCCAATAGCTTTACTCCCGCGAAGAAAGCTCCTCAATCAGAGATCGTTGCCGATGCCTCCCGTAGAGCTCCCGACAAGGGTGTAATCACCAACACAATAGGGAAGAGTAGTTGAAGCTCTTACCCTCGTACCGCTTCCTGTGGTTCTCTTGCTTGCAGCTTAGCCCTTAGCACAAACCAGGCTCTGATACCATGAAAAGATGCAGGGAGGGAAGAGAGCTTGAGCTCTTGCAAGCACACACACACACTCACAAAACCCTAATAGAGAACACACCATATACAAGATAAGAGTACACATAATATGAAAGGTACTCAACCAATACATACACGGGTTCTCTATAGTGTGAACCCGACTAAATGAGCTGGCGCTATAACTATGCCAGTCTCTAGAATGGCTGTCACACAGCTTGTCATCCCACTGGCCGCATATCACCCAAGATCTCACCAACCATGCCAGTGGTGTAAGTGTGGGGCCTATCCCCCAGGCGGGTCATCAGTGGCCACCGCCTCACTAGACGAGCTCGATATCTCAACATGTTAGAGTTGTTTTGCAACAAGTTTTCGCTTGATGATGACGGCATGATGAAGTAAATAAAATTGAAAGCAAAAAGCTTTTTAATGAAAGGCTTTAGATGTAGCGCTTAAGCCTTGAGGAGCCTTCTTTAGAAAAGGAGAGATGGTGGGAAAAGCCTCTTGTGAGGATGGAGAAGAGCCTTTAATTCTTTAGAAAAGGAGAGATGGAGAAGAGCCTTTAATTCTTTAGAAAAGGAGAGATGGTGGGAAAAGCCTCTTGTGAGCATGGAGAAGAGTCTTTAATTCTGTAGATTGAATCCCAAATGGCCATTATAGAAACGCTGGATTGCAAACAAAACCCTTCAAGATGGTTTTTTTTTTTCTTGCTGCCGGACTGTTGTCAGAGAAGTGAGAAAAAAAAGAGAGAATCCTTGTCTCTCTCTCCACACGGCACGTCGTGCGCGTTCTATTATCGCCTGGCGCGTTTCTTATTATGGTGCAGCTGATGTTGCCGTGTTTGCCAACCGTGCTAGTGTAGGCCGGTTGTGGAGGCTCTATGGCACCCAGCTTACTGTGGCTGGCACCGGTTCTGGCTCTCGGTGCACAAGGCTGTTGCTTGCCTGATGGTAAGGCAGGTGGTGGTATTATGGGTACATTAGTGGGTACTCTATGCATAACCCTTGCATAGTTTTGCACATTTTACATTGGGCTTGTAGCCACATTAGCTTAAATAACTAGTGCTTGTAAAGCTTAAGATTGCCCTGGTGGTGCAGGCAATTGATCTATTGGATGTGGTCTAGGGAACCTACACATGGTGGTATCACGATTCCCTAAATGCACACAATGAGCACAATAGAGAATTTGTCTGGGTCACAAGTGCGGGCACTTAGTGTTTATATAATTATGTCTATATATCAAGAACACCAAGTTAAATCTGTTCTTGGGTAGAGATGCTCTTTATTATCTCTTTTAACTTCATCTTTTCTAATATGGCCGTGTTTTAATCGTCATGTTGCTCACTTATTTCTCCCAACCAAAGTCATGATAATTCAAGATCTATAATGGTGCTGGAGACTTAATATCACATTGGTTGGGGTAACTCCAACATGTTATCTTGAACTCTATGGCCAGTTTGCAACATATAGCCATAGAAGCTAGTCTAGATAAGAGCAGATAATTGTGCATCTTTGGGTCTCATACTCCCTTGCAAAATCATGGCAACAATTGGTCATCGGTCAGTATCTCCTAAACTTTACATTAAGAGATTGGATGTTTAAGTAGAGAGACGTAATCGCTCATTGGCTCATGCTCTTGTTGCTTGATGATATGGAGCTATGCCACTGTGCTCCATTTATCACCACTTCATGCAAAACTTGGCATGAACACATTTTTAAGCCAAGTGAAGTTAACTTTATCCTCAAGCTTTAAGGATATGTACCATTGGTGAGCCTTTCCATCTAGCATTAGGGAAAATGAATGAATCTTTGTCATGTCATTTATTAGCCATGTCTCACAAGTAGTAGCCTCAAAGATTTCTATATGATGAATGGTCTCCACCACTTGTAAATCTTTGTGTTAGCTTTGCCATGCGCTTTGGATTCATATATGTTAGGCTTCATGCATGAGCTATGCTCAATTACCTAGCCACCCCAAGTGCCCATTCTTAACAAGTCAATTGGGATAGTTACGGCCATTGGTAAGGTTGGTCCACCATCTATGTTGGGTCTTACTATGTTAATCACTCCTCTTCCTTGTCCTCTGCCCCTTCCTAGGTTAGGTACATATGGAGGGGTAGGGGGCTAGTTGGACATGATAGGAGTGTCTCTATAGTTCTCCAACTTTGTCAATCGGTTAATTTTGAGACAACATCGTTTGTATGTGTGTGGGAAAATCTGGTCTCACAATGGGTTGTTGATATCTTCTTTTATAGGCAACGAATCGATTAGTCCTCTCATTATGTCAGCATAAGGCTTCACAAATGTTAGTTCACATAGATTTCTTCCAACCCTCCCTAAAGCCTTCTTAAAATTGGCTCTAAGGGCGGCATCCCCTCTTCTAGTGCTTGAGCAAGTACCTAGGCTTGTGTGGTCACATAAGTTATCAAAGCTTTAACTGGAACTCTGTGGACTTCAGAGATCACAATCTCTCATTGTTTCTCCATTCTGCATTGGCTCGTGCATCCAACCAAGCCTTGCTTTTTGCGAGTAATAATTTTCACTCGTTAGCTGTGCCTTTTTTATTTCATCTTCTAAGAATTCTCCTCTAATCCTATGAGCAGCAAAAGCATCATCCCCCTCCAAGGGAAATGTATTTGTTAAGATTCTGTCCTCGCACCAAAATTGATGGGGGAGGAGGAATGGTTTGTGCAAGTGTTCCTCCCTTAACACCTATTAATCCTATGCTTATTGCTTTACCATAGTTAGGAATGGTTTATGTAATCATTCTTCCCTCAACACCCATTAATCTCTGGCTCATTTCCTAACCATAATCAGATGATTGAGCCTCTTGTTCATCTTCTAGTTGTAACTCACATAACCCTTTAGCATAGACTAAGAATGGTTTGTGTAATCGTTCCTTCCTCAACACGTGTAATCTTTAGCTCATTTCTTGACCATAGTCAGATGATTAATCCTTTTTGTTCAGTTCTGGTTATAACCCGAATAATCCTTTTGGATAACGATTCTAGATCTTCTGGTGGGAAAAGATACAATCCTCTTGTCCACTTGCTCCTTGTTTCTTGTAGCATTCTCCATGGATTCCTTGATACTTGTTTCAATAGCTGTTAGTCGTCTCCAAGTAAACACACTTAATTGGCTGCTTATAGAGTGACCTGATTCAACATTTATCTAACAAGACTATCCTGGGAGGTTTGATGCACTATCTTCCAGAGTAAGATGGTTACCAATCACTCTCCTAGATTTTAAGCATATAAGATTTGGCCAAAGTCCACTCACCACACTATGCTAATGATTTATCAACTCTCTAGTTTTCACTACTTCAAGTTTTTCATAGTGTTAAAAATTACATGGTTTTCAGGGGGAAATGCTACCCTCAATTTGATACATGCAAAAACTATGCATGGTGTTGATTAGAGGATGTCGAATTACAACATAAAAACCCTCTACTATTTTGAAAACATTCACATATAATCTTCAAGTTGCTAAAGTTCAACCCTTAGGGTTTCAAGACACACAAAAGATAGAGAAACACTGCCTTATCTTGAACTAAAGCCCCAAAGGAGAAACATCGTTACTATAGAGAACGAGCCTTGTGAAGGAAAATACCCTTGTTGCCACTGAGTCTACTGTTGAGAAGGAACTTCTATAGTTACTTGGTTTGTTGTGTAGCTGTGGTGGGGAACTTCTTACAGGCCACACAAGAAACTCAATGTTGTGTTTGATATGCAACCACCAGTCATCTACCTCACATTCTCTGCTACAGTGGCTTAGGAGAGCTACTGCAGTGATGTCGTCACACAATCAAGTAGATGGTTGTTTACAGGTATATATTTTATCATATTTTTTTATGAATTAATAATCATAGAAAAATATGCTTGATTTAATATTCGCAGGAATCGACTTAATGGAATGTGTGAATGTGCACAAGGTTATCATATATGTGCAAATGTGCACAAAGTTATTTCAGGTGTAAAGATCCAATAGCATTTATATTTGAGCAAAGGCTTTTATATGTACAAGCCTTAGGAACTTTCATATGGTTAATAATATATAAAGCAATACCCAAAAGTTGGAAAAGCAAGCCCAAATTGTACGCACATCTATTTTTAGCTCCTTGGGCTATTTTTATGAATACAATTCTCTAAATACTCATGTTGTGGAAGTGGAGCTACATGCATGGGGAGGGGGGGGGGGGGGGGAGATTGCACCCAATCTTGTCTTGATGGTGATGTTACTCTATTTCTCTTGTCTTATGCCATGCTATGCTATTTGATATTAATTTAATTCAAGTCTTTGTTAATTTTTGATGTATTTTGTGAGTTTTGAATTTCTTCAAGAAGTACAAAAGGGTCCTCTCAAAGTGGTATGAGAGCTTTGGATTAATTCAATCTTCTTGAAGCCTTGGATTAATTGAATTTCTTGAAGAGGATGAAGGACTTGTGGGACAAAGAGGTGAAAGAGACAAAGATAAAGGTGATTTTGTAAATTCCATGTTCATGGGTTTATGGATATGTATGGTTGAAAGAAGGCGAGGTAGAAAACCATTAGTGGGTTTCTAAAACCACAAAACCACCTTCTTGAATTTTAAGCCTCTTCAAGATGGTCTGTATGGATTTAATAAGCAAAGCAAGAGGAGTATGACCCTAATTTCAAAATTTTTGTATGCTCAAAATGTATAAAGGAAGATAGAGGATTTCCCACAAAACAATCTGGAAAACAATTTAGAAGAAAAGAAGAGCATATTGCTGATTCCAGTGGGAAAAAAATTGTGGGAAACCCAAGCCAAAAAATAAAATAAAATCTTCTTTTATCTCTACCAAGGCTGGTGACAATTCAACTCTTGGCGAAATCAGCTTAGGCGCAGCGAGCAGTACCACATCTGAATTTTCAAACTTCTCTCCAAAACGAGCTAATAAGCTTATAACATAAAGCTTTAGTAAAAGCTTTGTATTTATTAAAGGAAAATTCAATTTCTTCTTTTCTTTTCTGTTCCGCGCAGTCGTTTGAGGTGGAGCCATTTTGATAAAAGCTTCGTTATATATATATATATATATATATATATATATATATATATAAAGCCTCGGCAGTCAATAAAGAAACTTTATTTTTGTTTGAAAAGCTTAATGTATAAGATTTAAAACTTATATATATATATTAAATAAAAGGAGCTAATACAAACTAATAAGCTTTAAAATGGGGGCTTTACCAAAGCTTTTTTTTTTTAAGTTCTACTTAAAACTTATAATGCCTTAATTCAAAGCTTATATTATTAAGCTTATTGAACAAACCTCTTACATCATTCATATATATATATATATATATATATATATATATATATATATATATTTAGAATATATATATATATATATATATATATAAATTTAGTTTAAAATTTCTAAAAAATATTTTTAATAGTAAACCTCATATGCTTTGTAATGTGATTATATTTTATTATTTAAAAAAATCAGACAGCTTTCAAGCTCTATGGACCACGAGGTAACAACAAAAACTTTACCAAATTAATTTTCCTATGTCGATAATAGTGCCTTGCTAATCATTTTTATACTTTAACTCAACACTTCACAAGTTAAGTATCAACACCTGCAAAATATTGTATGGATATTTTGTGCCTTATCTAACCATTTATTTTACAATTCAAGTCAACAAGCTTTGCATAAGATAAGTATTGTAAATATATATATATATATATATATATATATATATAATTTCGATTATAATGCTTAATACATGTTGTATTTTGTTACAAGTGTATATTTTCGCAGTTCAAGCTAAGTAATAATTACACTTTTTAAATTTTATAAATTAACAATTGAAGTGTTTAATGATTTACCAATTAAGTATTCGCCTAATGTAATTTGATTATTTGCATAAAATAAAAAATATTATTTGTCAATTCGTTTTCTTCTATAGCTGATACTTTGCATTACAACCCAAGTAAGTTTCTCCAATTTCTATAATTTTAATCATCAACAAATTAAAAACGTCACATATGCTTGTGATTATTTGTGTCCTTTTAATGATGTATTTCGTAGAGCAAAGTTATTCAACACTTACAAGTAAGTTGCTACCCTCTATAACTTAGTAAATAATTTTTTCAATATTTCTATGTAAGTTTTATCTTTCAGACATTGATTCGAACACCTTCCAAAATATCATTGCAATCAAATATATGTAAGCTTTTCAACTCAAGGTTAGTATTTTCTACCCTTATACTCCTGAATCAATTTATCTTATATTCTTATGACGTTAAGTTTCTCATGAAATTCTGTTTAATAACTTTATATACCCTATTCATAGAAGCAATGATGATTCACATCTCTTTCGAGTGTTAATATTGTTTTTGATAGATTATTTCAATCACACCACAACGATGGAGGTATGTATATATTCACTTCCTTTTGTAAAACTTTTTCAAAAGCCTTCTATAATATTTTTACAACCTGATTAATAAACCATAGATTCAACATTAAGATTAGTTGAAATTCAGTAATTTAAATAAATTTTTAAGATATAGAAAATTTGTGTCGGAATTTAAGTTTTAAAAGGAACTGGTCACTCCGCCTCAAACTTCTATTATGAAGGAAGTGATGTATGGACTTAATCTGGTGGTATGGGACATCATATTGGTTTCATATACTTACTCCAGACACATTTATGTCATCTATGTGTGTATGTGCAACACATTTATGTCATCTATCTTTCACCATTACCTCGCCATGCTCTCCCATTTGGGCATCTTCCCCAATGCATACTGGTGCAAGGATCAATGATAGTCAAGTGAAAAAGGTTGTGCATGGTTTATTCCAACTATGTGGTATGGGACACTTAGACTCGTTTTACTTACATTCATTTGATTGGTTTATTTCATATGCATTATGTGTAGATCTAGTCTTCCATACCAATCATGAAGCCATCCTCTCTTGCATTTACACAACTATATATCGAGGATGCCCATATATAGCATGCATGTGGGGCCTCCACTGTTTGTTCCAGTTGGTTTGTATATGGAGGGGTGATTCCCAGGTTACTTACGCCTGGCAAACATGTGTGTGGTTATGATTTGAATACTTATGGGTTGTCTATATCTCAAGATGACGTTGGGATTAATTGACATCTTCAATTAATTGTTTAACTAGCGTGGACAATTTCTATGAGTATAGCCAACAAGAAGTACGAGGGTATCGATTGAGGTGTCGCACTGCACGAGGGTACCGATTGAGGCGTCGTATAGCTGGTGGATTGAGCGGTGGTGTGAAGATGGTGATCATTTTTGTTAATCATGTATTAGAATAGTCTTTCATGTTGCTAGGTCATTTTTTGTATATTATTTGTGATTTGATGATGAGTGAGAGGATCACCAATTTAGGTGTCGCACGAGTTTTATTGCTGCAGTCATGTTCATCCGAGCCTCTGAGCCATGCCTTTGTGCCTCTGAGCCATGCTTGGGTAATGAACCTCTGAGTTTGTTTCAGGTTATGACATTGATAGCTACAAACATGATGATGATGTTGTAGCATTTTCTTCTACACAACTGAGGATAGTTGCTTCCTCAAACGGGAGGACTATTACAGAGGTATATATTTTATCATATTTTTGTTGAATTAATAATCATATAAAAATATGCTTGATTTAATGTGCACATAAATTGGCTTAATGGAATGTGCAAATGTGCACAAGGTTATCATATATGTGCACAAAGTTATTTCATGTGTAAACCCAATAGCATTTATATTTTGGCAAAGGCTTTTATATATACAAACCTTAGGAGCTTTCATATGGTTAATAATATGTAAAGCAATACCCAAAAGTGGGAAAAGCAAGCCCAAATTGTATGCACATCTATTATTAGCTCTTTAGGCTATTTTTATGAATACAATTCTCTAAATTCTCATGTCGTGGAAGTGGAGCTACACGCATGGGGGGGGGAGATTGTACCCAATCTTATCTTGATGGTGATGTTATTCTATTTCTCTTGTCTTATGCCGTGCTATGCTCTTTGATACCTTGGAATTTTTGGAGATTGCATTATTGAGCTCTCTCTCTCTCTCTCTCTCTCTCTCTCTCTCTCTCTCTAGCAAAGAGTTTAAGGACGTGTAGTGGATTATTGTCATTTCTATGGTGGCTGAACTGCTATAGATGGATAGATGCTTGCCACCATAAAAAACAAGTTTGACTACTATTCTTAGTGCATGCACTCAAAGTGGTGTGCTTACACATAGTGAGTGTGATTCAACCTTGGATTTTTTGGAGATTGCATTATTGAGCTCTCTCTCTCTCTCTCTCTCTCTCTCTCTCTCTCTAGCGAAGAGTTTAAGGACTCTAATTATGCCAAGGAGGGAGAGGACTCTAATATTACCAAAAAGGAAAAATAAAAAGAGGGAGTAGAGAAAGGAGACTAACTTAAACCATAAATGAAGAAGAAATTCATAATAAGATATATTACCTTAATCAAGCATAAATCTAAGCTAAGCTACCCCCAGTGGCTCTGATACCATGTTCAATTCCATGCTAGATCAAAGTTTAGAGTGTTAAACATGATTGATGCTACTAATCAAAAAATAGAAAATACACAAGAGATTAAGCACATAAAGCAACAAACGACACAGCTAATCAATCTCATAAATCGTGGAAATAGCTCTATACAATGTACCATACAAAAAGGGTGATCCAAGATCATGTAAGAAAGTGGCCCCAAAGTATCCAAATGACAAAGTCACATAATACCTGCAGCCTCCCATAGATATGGTCTTCGTAGGACCCCATACATCTGAATGCACAACATCTAGTGCATTTCTGCTCACATATCTGTTACGTGGAAACACATGCTTTGTTTGCTTCCCAAATTGGCATGCTTCACATATTTTTTGCATACCTTCCACTTTAAATTTTGGCAGCCCTGTCACAATTCCTTTTGTCTGCATAGACTTCAATCTCTGCATATTTACATGTCCAATCCTTTTATGCCAAATGTTTGTGTCTGCAACAATTCCTGAACCATTTGCAAACATCGCAGCACTCATTTCAGGCATGTCTACATTTAATGTAAACATTCTGCCCACTCTGTTGCCTTTTGCAACCAACCTGCACTTGTCTTTAAAATCTTCAACATAACATCCATCAGGGTTAAACTTAACCTGCAAACACTGCTCAATCATCTGGCCAACTGAAACCAGATTCTTTGTTATGTTCGGTACATGAAGTACATCTGCAAGGTACTTCACTTTGCCATCCTGCATAGACAATGGCACATCTCCAACGTGGGCAATTGGATGAGCAGTGTCATCCCCTGTTTCCACAAAACCTGGTCTTTCCGGGTTTTTCATCTCCTTGAACCACTCCCCATGACTCGTCATGTGGTTCGAAGCGCCTGAATCCACATACCATACATTATCTTTTTGTGCTGCATCAACATTTTCAGACATGGCATTCACGACATGCTGCATAACAAACAACCTTTCATTATCCTCATTATTTCTGCTTGAGGATGCATAGTTATTTTGCTGCACTTTCCCATTTTGCATGTCAGCCTGCTTCTTATAACATTCTGCCTGCACATGTCCAGGCTTACCACAATAATAGCATTCACGTGCATCATTATATTGCCTTTGCCAATTTCCACGGCCTCTTTGACTCCCCCTGCCTCTGAATTTGCCTCTTCCACCTGCGTGTTGTTGTTGTTGTTGTTGATTCTGGGACTGTTGTTGTTGCTGCTGCTGCTGACCATAATTCTGATTACCTGTTCGGCCACCTCCTTGACCGCGTCCACGGCCTCTTCTACCTCGTCCTCTTCCTGAACTCGTGTAGAAGGCCTGTTGCTCTGAACTGTTTTTGCTTTGTGAAGACTGTTGGTCTTTACCCAAGCTCTTCTCTTCGATAATCAGCATAGACACCAAATCTGTAAAGTTGGGATTGTTTTCCCGAGTCTGAATAGACGTCTTGAACGCCTTGTATTGTGGCCCGAGACCACGTAGACAGACTTCCACCTTGTCATCATCATCCACTGACACACCAATAGATGCAAGGGATTCCACAGTACCCTTTATCTTCAGCGCATAGTCATTCACAGACATGCTCTTTTTCTCCACAGTATGAAGTTCATTCTTCAACTGTATCTTACGTGCCTTGGTATTTGTTTCATAGAGCTTTACCAAGGTGTCCCACGCCTCCTTGGGGGACTTGGCATCCTGAATGTGCCCAATCATGGTGTCCTGTATACTAATGGAGAGCCAATACATAACCTTCCTGGCTCCTTGGTTCCAGTCTTTAAACTCTTTCACATCTGCAGCAGTCGGATTTATATCGGGTATCTCCGGTGCCTCTTCATGCTCACCTTCTATGTAGTCCCAATAGCCTTTTCCCATCAGGAAATTCGTCAACCTGAACCTCCAAGCATGGAAGTTATTCTTTTCCAGCTTCTCAGCCACAATCTGTGTTATGCCATCATTAGACATATTGCCAAACACACAATTTTACCAGAAACTGCACTCTGGTTTTTCCTGCACAAATGCTGTATTTTTTGCAGAGCGGTACTGTAGTACTCTCAAATGTCACAACCAGTGACTTCAATGTGCATACATACACCCAATGGCAACTGTAGACCTCTTTGCAGCACCCACAGTGTCTGCACAGTCAATCTGTCTTCCTGCAGTTCTTAAAACAGAGTTCTGCAGAGAATCGATGACTTACCTGCAGTGCTCGAAATCCCCTGCTTTCTGAAAAACGGAGGTCCAGACGCGCCCGAAACGCGTTTTCGGCCCGAAAAATGTAGTCCGTAGGACTGCATAGTTGCCCAATAGCTTTACTCCCGCGAAGAAAGCTCCTCAATCAGAGATCGTTGCCGATGCCTCCCGTAGAGCTCCCGACAAGGGTGTAATCACCAACACAATAGGGAAGAGTAGTTGAAGCTCTTGCCCTCGTACCGCTTCCTGTGGTTCTCTTGCTTGCAGCTTAGCCCTTAGCACAAACCAGGCTCTGATACCATGAAAAGATGCAGGGAGGGAAGAGAGCTTGAGCTCTTGCAAGCACACACACACACTCACAAAACCCTAATAGAGAACACACCATATACAAGATAAGAGTACACATAATATGAAAGGTACTCAACCAATACATACACGGGTTCTCTATAGTGTGAACCCGACTAAATGAGCTGGCGCTATAACTATGCCAGTCTCTAGAATGGCTGTCACACAGCCTGTCATCCCACTGGCCGCATATCACCCAAGATCTCACCAACCATGCCAGTGGTGTAAGTGTGGGGCCTATCCCCCAGGCGGGTCATCAGTGGCCACCGCCTCACTAGACGAGCTCGATATCTCAACATGTTAGAGTTGTTTTGCAACAAGTTTTCGCTTGATGATGACGGCATGATGAAGTAAATAAAATTGAAAGCAAAAAGCTTTTTAATGAAAGGCTTTAGATGTAGCGCTTAAGCCTTGAGGAGCCTTCTTTAGAAAAGGAGAGATGGTGGGAAAAGCCTCTTGTGAGGATGGAGAAGAGCCTTTAATTCTTTAGAAAAGGAGAGATGGAGAAGAGCCTTTAATTCTTTAGAAAAGGAGAGATGGTGGGAAAAGCCTCTTGTGAGCATGGAGAAGAGTTTTTAATTCTGTAGATTGAATCCCAAATGGCCATTATAGAAACGCTGGATTGCAAACAAAACCCTTCAAGATGGTTTTTTTTTTTTCTTGCTGCCGGACTGTTGTCAGAGAAGTGAGAAAAAAAAGAGAGAATCCTTGTCTCTCTCTCCACACGGCACGTCGTGCGCGTTCCATTATCGCCTGGCGCGTTTCTTATTATGGTGCAGCTGATGTTGCCGTGTTTGCCAACCGTGCTAGTGTAGGCCGGTTGTGGAGGCTCTATGGCACCCAGCTTACTGTGGTGGCTGGCACCGGTTCTGGCTCTCGGTGCACAAGGCTGTTGCTTGCCTGATGGTAAGGCAGGTGGTGGTATTATGGGTACATTAGTGGGTACTCTATGCATAACCCTTGCATAGTTTTGCACATTTTACATTGGGCTTGTAGCCACATTAGCTTAAATAACTAGTGCTTGTAAAGCTTAAGATTGCCCTGGTGGTGCAGGCAATTGATCTATTGGATGTGGTCTAGGGAACCTACACATGGTGGTATCACGATTCCCTAAATGCACACAATGAGCACAATAGAGAATTTGTCTGGGTCACAAGTGCGGGCACTTAGTGTTTATATAATTATGTCTATATATCAAGAACACCAAGTTAAATCTGTTCTTGGGTAGAGATGCTCTTTATTATCTCTTTTAACTTCATCTTTTCTAATATGGCCGTGTTTTAATCGTCATGTTGCTCACTTATTTCTCCCAACCAAAGTCATGATAATTCAAGATCTATAATGGTGCTGGAGACTTAATATCACATTGGTTGGGGTAACTCCAACATGTTATCTTGAACTCTATGGCCAGTTTGCAACATATAGCCATAGAAGCTAGTCTAGATAAGAGCAGATAATTGTGCATCTTTGGGTCTCATACTCCCTTGCAAAATCATGGCAACAATTGGTCATCAGTCAGTATCTCCTAAACTTTACATTAAGAGATTGGATGTTTAAGTAGAGAGACGTAATCGCTCATTGGCTCATGCTCTTGTTGCTTGATGATATGGAGCTATGCCACTGTGCTCCATTTATCACCACTTCATGCAAAACTTGGCATGAACACATTTTTAAGCCAAGTGAAGTTAACTTTATCCTCAAGCTTTAAGGATATGTACCATTGGTGAGCCTTTCCATCTAGCATTAGGGAAAATGAATGAATCTTTGTCATGTCATTTATTAGCCATGTCTCACAAGTAGTAGCCTCAAAGATTTCTATATGATGAATGGTCTCCACCACTTGTAAATCTTTGTGTTAGCTTTGCCATGCGCTTTGGATTCATATATGTTAGGCTTCATGCATGAGCTATGCTCAATTACCTAGCCACCCCAAGTGCCCATTCTTAACAAGTCAATTGGGATAGTTACGGCCATTGGTAAGGTTGGTCCACCATCTATGTTGGGTCTTACTATGTTAATCACTCCTCTTCCTTGTCCTCTGCCCCTTCCTAGGTTAGGTACATATGGAGGGGTAGGGGGCTAGTTGGACATGATAGGAGTGTCTCTATAGTTCTCCAACTTTGTCAATCGGTTAATTTTGAGACAACATCGTTTGTATGTGTGTGGGAAAATCTGGTCTCACAATGGGTTGTTGATATCTTCTTTTATAGGCAACTAATCGATTAGTCCTCTCATTATGTCAGCATAAGGCTTCACAAATGTTAGTTCACATAGATTTCTTCCAACCCTCCCTAAAGCCTTCTTAAAATTGGCTCTAAGGGCGGCATCCCCTCTTCTAGTGCTTGAGCAAGTACCTAGGCTTGTGTGGTCACATAAGTTATCAAAGCTTTAACTGGAACTCTGTGGACTTCAGAGATCACAATCTCTCATTGTTTCTCCATTCTGCATTGGCTCGTGCATCCAACCAAGCCTTGCTTTTTGCGAGTAATAATTTTCACTCGTTAGCTGTGCCTTTTTTATTTCATCTTCTAAGAATTCTCCTCTAATCCTATGAGCAGCAAAAGCATCATCCCCCTCCAAGGGAAATGTATTTGTTAAGATTCTGTCCTCGCACCAAAATTGATGGGGGAGGAGGAATGGTTTGTGCAAGTGTTCCTCCCTTAACACCTATTAATCCTATGCTTATTCCTTGACCATAGTTAGGAATGGTTTATGTAATCATTCTTCCCTCAACACCCATTAATCTCTGGCTCATTTCCTAACCATAATCAGATGATTGAGCCTCTTGTTCATCTTCTAGTTGTAACTCACATAACCCTTTAGCATAGACTAAGAATGGTTTGTGTAATCGTTCCTTCCTCAACACGTGTAATCTTTAGCTCATTTCTTGACCATAGTCAGATGATTAATCCTTTTTGTTCAGTTCTGGTTATAACCCGAATAATCCTTTTGGATAACGATTCTAGATCTTCTGGTGGGAAAAGATACAATCCTCTTGTCCACTTGCTCCTTGTTTCTTGTAGCATTCTCCATGGATTCCTTGATACTTGTTTCAATAGCTGTTAGTCGTCTCCAAGTAAACACACTTAATTGGCTGCTTATAGAGTGACCTGATTCAACATTTATCTAACAAGACTATCCTGGGAGGTTTGATGCACTATCTTCCAGAGTAAGATGGTTACCAATCACTCTCCTAGATTTTAAGCATATAAGATTTGGCCAAAGTCCACTCACCACACTATGCTAATGATTTATCAACTCTCTAGTTTTCACTACTTCAAGTTTTTCATAGTGTTAAAAATTACATGGTTTTCAGGGGGAAATGCTACCCTCAATTTGATACATGCAAAAACTATGCATGGTGTTGATTAGAGGATGTCGAATTACAACATAAAAACCCTCTACTATTTTGAAAACATTCACATATAATCTTCAAGTTGCTAAAGTTCAACCCTTAGGGTTTCAAGACACACAAAAGATAGAGAAACACTGCCTTATCTTGAACTAAAGCCCCAGAGGAGAAACATCGTTACTATAGAGAACGAGCCTTGTGAAGGAAAATACCCTTGTTGCCACTGAGTCTACTGTTGAGAAGGAACTTCTATAGTTACTTGGTTTGTTGTGTAGCTGTGGTGGGGAACTTCTTACAGGCCACACAAGAAACTCAATGTTGTGTTTGATATGCAACCACCAGTCATCTACCTCACATTCTCTGCTACAGTGGCTTAGGAGAGCTACTGCAGTGATGTCGTCACACAATCAAGTAGATGGTTGTTTACAGGTATATATTTTATCATATTTTTTTATGAATTAATAATCATAGAAAAATATGCTTGATTTAATATTCGCAGGAATCGACTTAATGGAATGTGTGAATGTGCACAAGGTTATCATATATGTGCAAATGTGCACAAAGTTATTTCAGGTGTAAAGATCCAATAGCATTTATATTTGAGCAAAGGCTTTTATATGTACAAGCCTTAGGAACTTTCATATGGTTAATAATATATAAAGCAATACCCAAAAGTTGGAAAAGCAAGCCCAAATTGTACGCACATCTATTTTTAGCTCCTTGGGCTATTTTTATGAATACAATTCTCTAAATACTCATGTTGTGGAAGTGGAGCTACATGCATGGGGAGGGGGGGGGGGGGGGGAGATTGCACCCAATCTTGTCTTGATGGTGATGTTACTCTATTTCTCTTGTCTTATGCCATGCTATGCTATTTGATATTAATTTAATTCAAGTCTTTGTTAATTTTTGATGTATTTTGTGAGTTTTGAATTTCTTCAAGAAGTACAAAAGGGTCCTCTCAAAGTGGTATGAGAGCTTTGGATTAATTCAATCTTCTTGAAGCCTTGGATTAATTGAATTTCTTGAAGAGGATGAAGGACTTGTGGGACAAAGAGGTGAAAGAGACAAAGATAAAGGTGATTTTGTAAATTCCATGTTCATGGGTTTATGGATATGTATGGTTGAAAGAAGGCGAGGTAGAAAACCATTAGTGGGTTTCTAAAACCACAAAACCACCTTCTTGAATTTTAAGCCTCTTCAAGATGGTCTGTATGGATTTAATAAGCAAAGCAAGAGGAGTATGACCCTAATTTCAAAATTTTTGTATGCTCAAAATGTATAAAGGAAGATAGAGGATTTCCCACAAAACAATCTGGAAAACAATTTAGAAGAAAAGAAGAGCATATTGCTGATTCCAGTGGGAAAAAAATTGTGGGAAACCCAAGCCAAAAAATAAAATAAAATCTTCTTTTATCTCTACCAAGGCTGGTGACAATTCAACTCTTGGCGAAATCAGCTTAGGCGCAGCGAGCAGTACCACATCTGAATTTTCAAACTTCTCTCCAAAACGAGCTAATAAGCTTATAACATAAAGCTTTAGTAAAAGCTTTGTATTTATTAAAGGAAAATTCAATTTCTTCTTTTCTTTTCTGTTCCGCGCAGTCGTTTGAGGTGGAGCCATTTTGATAAAAGCTTCGTTATATATATATATATATATATATATATATATATAAAAAGCCTCGGCAGTCAATAAAGAAACTTTATTTTTGTTTGAAAAGCTTAATGTATAAGATTTAAAACTTATATATATATATTAAATAAAAGGAGCTAATACAAACTAATAAGCTTTAAAATGGGGGGCTTTACCAAAGCTTTTTTTTTAAAGTTCTACTTAAAACTTATAATGCCTTAATTCAAAGCTTATATTATTAAGCTTATTGAACAAACCTCTTACATCATTCATATATATATATATATATATATATATATATATATATTTAGAATATATATATATATATATATAAATTTAGTTTAAAATTTCTAAAAAATATTTTTAATAGTAAACCTCATATGCTTTGTAATGTGATTATATTTTATTATTTAAAAAAATCAGACAGCTTTCAAGCTCTATGGACCACGAGGTAACAACAAAAACTTTACCAAATTAATTTTCCTATGTCGATAATAGTGCCTTGCTAATCATTTTTATACTTTAACTCAACACTTCACAAGTTAAGTATCAACACCTGCAAAATATTGTATGGATATTTTGTGCCTTATCTAACCATTTATTTTACAATTCAAGTCAACAAGCTTTGCATAAGATAAGTATTGTAAATATATATATATATATATATATATATAATTTCGATTATAATGCTTAATACATGTTGTATTTTGTTACAAGTGTATATTTTCGCAGTTCAAGCTAAGTAATAATTACACTTTTTAAATTTTATAAATTAACAATTGAAGTGTTTAATGATTTACCAATTAAGTATTCGCCTAATGTAATTTGATTATTTGCATAAAATAAAAAATATTATTTGTCAATTCGTTTTCTTCTATAGCTGATACTTTGCATTACAACCCAAGTAAGTTTCTCCAATTTCTATAATTTTAATCATCAACAAATTAAAAACGTCACATATGCTTGTGATTATTTGTGTCCTTTTAATGATGTATTTCGTAGAGCAAAGTTATTCAACACTTACAAGTAAGTTGCTACCCTCTATAACTTAGTAAATAATTTTTTCAATATTTCTATGTAAGTTTTATCTTTCAGACATTGATTCGAACACCTTCCAAAATATCATTGCAATCAAATATATGTAAGCTTTTCAACTCAAGGTTAGTATTTTCTACCCTTATACTCCTAAATCAATTTATCTTATATTCTTATGACATTAAGTTTCTCATGAAATTCTGTTTAATAACTTTATATACCCTATTCATAGAAGCAATAATGATTCACATCTCTTTCGAGTGTTAATATTGTTTTTGATAGATTATTTCAATCACACCACAACGATGGAGGTATGTATATATTCACTTCCTTTTGTAAAACTTTTTCAAAAGCCTTCTATAATATTTTTACAACCTGATTAATAAACCATAGATTCAACATTAAGATTAGTTGAAATTCAGTAATTTAAATAAATTTTTAAGATATAGAAAATTTGTGTCGGAATTTAAGTTTTAAAAGGAACTGGTCACTCCGCCTCAAACTTCTATTATGAAGGAAGTGATGTATGGACTTAATCTGGTGGTATGGGACATCATATTGGTTTCATATACTTACTCCAGACACATTTATGTCATCTATGTGTGTATGTGCAACACATTTATGTCATCTATCTTTCACCATTACCTCGCCATGCTCTCCCATTTGGGCATCTTCCCCAATGCATACTGGTGCAAGGATCAATGATAGTCAAGTGAAAAAGGTTGTGCATGGTTTATTCCAACTATGTGGTATGGGACACTTAGACTCGTTTTACTTACATTCATTTGATTGGTTTATTTCATATGCATTATGTGTAGATCTAGTCTTCCATACCAATCATGAAGCCATCCTCTCTTGCATTTACACAACTATATATCGAGGATGCCCATATATAGCATGCATGTGGGGCCTCCACTGTTTGTTCCAGTTGGTTTGTATATGGAGGGGTGATTCCCAGGTTACTTACGTCTGGCAAACATGTGTGTGGTTATGATTTGAATACTTATGGGTTGTCTATATCTCAAGATGACGTTGGGATTAATTGACATCTTCAATTAATTGTTTAACTAGCGTGGACAATTTCTATGAGTATAGCCAACAAGAAGTACGAGGGTATCGATTGAGGTGTCGCACTGCACGAGGGTACCGATTGAGGCGTCGTATAGCTGGTGGATTGAGCGGTGGTGTGAAGATGGTGATCATTTTTGTTAATCATGTATTAGAATAGTCTTTCATGTTGCTAGGTCATTTTTTGTATATTATTTGTGATTTGATGATGAGTGAGAGGATCACCAATTTAGGTGTCGCACGAGTTTTATTGCTGCAGTCATGTTCATCCGAGCCTCTGAGCCATGCCTTTGTGCCTCTGAGCCATGCTTGGGTAATGAACCTCTGAGTTTGTTTCAGGTTATGACATTGATAGCTACAAACATGATGATGATGTTGTAGCATTTTCTTCTACACAACTGAGGATAGTTGCTTCCTCAAACGGGAGGACTATTACAGAGGTATATATTTTATCATATTTTTGTTGAATTAATAATCATATAAAAATATGCTTGATTTAATGTGCACATAAATTGGCTTAATGGAATGTGCAAATGTGCACAAGGTTATCATATATGTGCACAAAGTTATTTCATGTGTAAACCCAATAGCATTTATATTTTGGCAAAGGCTTTTATATATACAAACCTTAGGAGCTTTCATATGGTTAATAATATGTAAAGCAATACCCAAAAGTGGGAAAAGCAAGCCCAAATTGTATGCACATCTATTATTAGCTCTTTAGGCTATTTTTATGAATACAATTCTCTAAATTCTCATGTCGTGGAAGTGGAGCTACACGCATGGGGGGGGGAGATTGTACCCAATCTTATCTTGATGGTGATGTTATTCTATTTCTCTTGTCTTATGCCATGCTATGCTCTTTGATACCTTGGAATTTTTGGAGATTGCATTATTGAGCTCTCTCTCTCTCTCTCTCTCTCTCTCTCTCTCTCTAGCAAAGAGTTTAAGGACGTGTAGTGGATTATTGTCATTTCTATGGTGGCTGAACTGCTATAGATGGATAGATGCTTGCCACCATAAAAAACAAGTTTGACTACTATTCTTAGTGCATGCACTCAAAGTGGTGTGCTTACACATAGTGAGTGTGATTCAACCTTGGATTTTTTGGAGATTGCATTATTGAGCTCTGTCTCTCTGTCTCTGTCTCTCTCTCTCTCTCTCTCTCTCTCTCTCTCTCTCTCTAGCGAAGAGTTTAAGGACTCTTATTATGCCAAGGAGGGAGAGGACTCTAATATTACCAAAAAGGAAAAATAAAAAGAGGGAGTAGAGAAAGGAAACTAACTTAAACCATAAATGAAGAAGAAATTCATAATAAGATATATTACCTTAATCAAGCATAAATCTAAGCTAAGCTACCCCCAGTGGCTCTGATACCATGTTCAATTCCATGCTAGATCAAAGTTTAGAGTGTTAAACATGATTGATGCTACTAATCAAAAAATAGAAAATACACAAGAGATTAAGCACATAAAGCAACAAACGACACAGCTAATCAATCTCATAAATCGTGGAAATAGCTCTATACAATGTACCATACAAAAAGGGTGATCCAAGATCATGTAAAAAAGTGGCCCCAAAGTATCCAAATGACAAAGTCACATAATACCTGCAGCCTCCCATAGATATGGTCTTCGTAGGACCCCATACATCTGAATGCACAACATCTAGTGCATTTCTGCTCACATATCTGTTACGTGGAAACACATGCTTTGTTTGCTTCCCAAATTGGCATGCTTCACATATTTTTTGCATACCTTCCACTTTAAATTTTGGCAGCCCTGTCACAATTCCTTTTGTCTGCATAGACTTCAATCTCTGCATATTTACATGTCCAATCCTTTTATGCCAAATGTTTGTGTCTGCAACAATTCCTGAACCATTTGCAAACATCGCAGCACTCATTTCAGGCATGTCTACATTTAATGTAAACATTCTGCCCACTCTGTTGCCTTTTGCAACCAACCTGCACTTGTCTTTAAAATCTTCAACATAACATCCATCAGGGTTAAACTTAACCTGCAAACACTGCTCAATCATCTGGCCAACTGAAACCAGATTCTTTGTTATGTTCGGTACATGAAGTACATCTGCAAGGTACTTCACTTTGCCATCCTGCATAGACAATGGCACATCTCCAACGTGGGCAATTGGATGAGCAGTGTCATCCCCTGTTTCCACAAAACCTGGTCTTTCCGGGTTTTTCATCTCCTTGAACCACTCCCCATGACTCGTCATGTGGTTCGAAGCGCCTGAATCCACATACCATACATTATCTTTTTGTGCTGCATCAACATTTTCAGACATGGCATTCACGACATGCTGCATAACAAACAACCTTTCATTATCCTCATTATTTCTGCTTGAGGATGCATAGTTATTTTGCTGCACTTTCCCATTTTGCATGTCAGCCTGCTTCTTATAACATTCTGCCTGCACATGTCCAGGCTTACCACAATAATAGCATTCACGTGCATCATTATATTGCCTTTGCCAATTTCCACGGCCTCTTTGACTCCCCCTGCCTCTGAATTTGCCTCTTCCACCTGCGTGTTGTTGTTGTTGTTGTTGATTCTGGGACTGTTGTTGTTGCTGCTGCTACTGACCATAATTCTGATTACCTGTTCGGCCACCTCCTTGACCGCGTCCACGGCCTCTTCTACCTCGTCCTCTTCCTGAACTCGTGTAGAAGGCCTGTTGCTCTGAACTGTTTTTGCTTTGTGAAGACTGTTGGTCTTTACCCAAGCTCTTCTCTTCGATAATCAGCATAGACACCAAATCTGTAAAGTTGGGATTGTTTTCCCGAGTCTGAATAGACGTCTTGAACGCCTTGTATTGTGGCCCGAGACCACGTAAACAGACTTCCACCTTGTCATCATCATCCACTGACACACCAATAGATGCAAGGGATTCCACAGTACCCTTTATCTTCAGCGCATAGTCATTCACAGACATGCTCTTTTTCTCCACAGTATGAAGTTCATTCTTCAACTGTATCTTACGTGCCTTGGTATTTGTTTCATAGAGCTTTACCAAGGTGTCCCACGCCTCCTTGGGGGACTTGGCATCCTGAATGTGCCCAATCATGGTGTCCTGTATACTAATGGAGAGCCAATACATAACCTTCCTGGCTCCTTGGTTCCAGTCTTTAAACTCTTTCACATCTGCAGCAGTCGGATTTATATCGGGTATCTCCGGTGCCTCTTCATGCTCACCTTCTATGTAGTCCCAATAGCCTTTTCCCATCAGGAAATTCGTCAACCTGAACCTCCAAGCATGGAAGTTATTCTTTTCCAGCTTCTCAGCCACAATCTGTGTTATGCCATCATTAGACATATTGCCAAACACACAATTTTACCAGAAACTGCACTCTGGTTTTTCCTGCACAAATGCTGTATTTTTTGCAGAGCGGTACTGTAGTACTCTCAAATGTCACAACCAGTGACTTCAATGTGCATACATACACCCAATGGCAACTGTAGACCTCTTTGCAGCACCCACAGTGTCTGCACAGTCAATCTGTCTTCCTGCAGTTCTTAAAACAGAGTTCTGCAGAGAATCGATGACTTACCTGCAGTGCTCGAAATCCCCTGCTTTCTGAAAAACGGAGGTCCAGACGCGCCCGAAAAATGTAGTCCGTAGGACTGTATAGTTGCCCAATAGCTTTACTCCCGCGAAGAAAGCTCCTCAATCAGAGATCGTTGCCGATGCCTCCCGTAGAGCTCCCGACAAGGGTGTAATCACCAACACAATAGGGAAGAGTAGTTGAAGCTCTTGCCCTCGTACCGCTTCCTGTGGTTCTCTTGCTTGCAGCTTAGCCCTTAGCACAAACCAGGCTCTGATACCATGAAAAGATGCAGGGAGGGAAGAGAGCTTGAGCTCTTGCAAGCACACACACACACTCACAAAACCCTAATAGAGAACACACCATATACAAGATAAGAGTACACATAATATGAAAGGTACTCAACCAATACATACACGGGTTCTCTATAGTGTGAACCCGACTAAATGAGCTGGCGCTATAACTATGCCAGTCTCTAGAATGGCTGTCACACAGCCTGTCATCCCACTGGCCGCATATCACCCAAGATCTCACCAACCATGCCAGTGGTGTAAGTGTGGGGCCTATCCCCCAGGCGGGTCATCAGTGGCCACCGCCTCACTAGACGAGCTCGATATCTCAACATGTTAGAGTTGTTTTGCAACAAGTTTTCGCTTGATGATGACGGCATGATGAAGTAAATAAAATTGAAAGCAAAAAGCTTTTTAATGAAAGGCTTTAGATGTAGCGCTTAAGCCTTGAGGAGCCTTCTTTAGAAAAGGAGAGATGGTGGGAAAAGCCTCTTGTGAGGATGGAGAAGAGCCTTTAATTCTTTAGAAATGGAGAGATGGAGAAGAGCCTTTAATTCTTTAGAAAAGGAGAGATGGTGGGAAAAGCCTCTTGTGAGCATGGAGAAGAGTCTTTAATTCTGTAGATTGAATCCCAAATGGCCATTATAGAAACGCTGGATTGCAAACAAAACCCTTCAAGATGGTTTTTTTTTTTTCTTGCTGCCGGACTGTTGTCAGAGAAGTGAGAAAAAAAAGAGAGAATCCTTGTCTCTCTCTCCACACGGCACGTCGTGCGCGTTCCATTATCGCCTGGCGCGTTTCTTATTATGGTGCAGCTGATGTTGCCGTGTTTGCCAACCGTGCTAGTGTAGGCCGGTTGTGGAGGCTCTATGGCACCCAGCTTACTGTGGCTGGCTGGCACCGGTTCTGGCTCTCGGTGCACAAGGCTGTTGCTTGCCTGATGGTAAGGCAGGTGGTGGTATTATGGGTACATTAGTGGGTACTCTATGCATAACCCTTGCATAGTTTTGCACATTTTACATTGGGCTTGTAGCCACATTAGCTTAAATAACTAGTGCTTGTAAAGCTTAAGATTGCCCTGGTGGTGCAGGCAATTGATCTATTGGATGTGGTCTAGGGAACCTACACATGGTGGTATCACGATTCCCTAAATGCACACAATGAGCACAATAGAGAATTTGTCTGGGTCACAAGTGCGGGCACTTAGTGTTTATATAATTATGTCTATATATCAAGAACACCAAGTTAAATCTGTTCTTGGGTAGAGATGCTCTTTATTATCTCTTTTAACTTCATCTTTTCTAATATGGCCGTGTTTTAATCGTCATGTTGCTCACTTATTTCTCCCAACCAAAGTCATGATAATTCAAGATCTATAATGGTGCTGGAGACTTAATATCACATTGGTTGGGGTAACTCCAACATGTTATCTTGAACTCTATGGCCAGTTTGCAACATATAGCCATAGAAGCTAGTCTAGATAAGAGCAGATAATTGTGCATCTTTGGGTCTCATACTCCCTTGCAAAATCATGGCAACAATTGGTCATCAGTCAGTATCTCCTAAACTTTACATTAAGAGATTGGATGTTTAAGTAGAGAGACGTAATCGCTCATTGGCTCATGCTCTTGTTGCTTGATGATATGGAGCTATGCCACTGTGCTCCATTTATCACCACTTCATGCAAAACTTGGCATGAACACATTTTTAAGCCAAGTGAAGTTAACTTTATCCTCAAGCTTTAAGGATATGTACCATTGGTGAGCCTTTCCATCTAGCATTAGGGAAAATGAATGAATCTTTGTCATGTCATTTATTAGCCATGTCTCACAAGTAGTAGCCTCAAAGATTTCTATATGATGAATGGTCTCCACCACTTGTAAATCTTTGTGTTAGCTTTGCCATGCGCTTTGGATTCATATATGTTAGGCTTCATGCATGAGCTATGCTCAATTACCTAGCCACCCCAAGTGCCCATTCTTAACAAGTCAATTGGGATAGTTACGGCCATTGGTAAGGTTGGTCCACCATCTATGTTGGGTCTTACTATGTTAATCACTCCTCTTCCTTGTCCTCTGCCCCTTCCTAGGTTAGGTACATATGGAGGGGTAGGGGGCTAGTTGGACATGATAGGAGTGTCTCTATAGTTCTCCAACTTTGTCAATCGGTTAATTTTGAGACAACATCGTTTGTATGTGTGTGGGAAAATCTGGTCTCACAATGGGTTGTTGATATCTTCTTTTATAGGCAACTAATCGATTAGTCCTCTCATTATGTCAGCATAAGGCTTCACAAATGTTAGTTCACATAGATTTCTTCCAACCCTCCCTAAAGCCTTCTTAAAATTGGCTCTAAGGGCGGCATCCCCTCTTCTAGTGCTTGAGCAAGTACCTAGGCTTGTGTGGTCACATAAGTTATCAAAGCTTTAACTGGAACTCTGTGGACTTCAGAGATCACAATCTCTCATTGTTTCTCCATTCTGCATTGGCTCGTGCATCCAACCAAGCCTTGCTTTTTGCGAGTAATAATTTTCACTCGTTAGCTGTGCCTTTTTTATTTCATCTTCTAAGAATTCTCCTCTAATCCTATGAGCAGCAAAAGCATCATCCCCCTCCAAGGGAAATGTATTTGTTAAGATTCTGTCCTCGCACCAAAATTGATGGGGGAGGAGGAATGGTTTGTGCAAGTGTTCCTCCCTTAACACCTATTAATCCTATGCTTATTCCTTGACCATAGTTAGGAATGGTTTATGTAATCATTCTTCCCTCAACACCCATTAATCTCTGGCTCATTTCCTAACCATAATCAGATGATTGAGCCTCTTGTTCATCTTCTAGTTGTAACTCACATAACCCTTTAGCATAGACTAAGAATGGTTTGTGTAATCGTTCCTTCCTCAACACGTGTAATCTTTAGCTCATTTCTTGACCATAGTCAGATGATTAATCCTTTTTGTTCAGTTCTGGTTATAACCCGAATAATCCTTTTGGATAACGATTCTAGATCTTCTGGTGGGAAAAGATACAATCCTCTTGTCCACTTGCTCCTTGTTTCTTGTAGCATTCTCCATGGATTCCTTGATACTTGTTTCAATAGCTGTTAGTCGTCTCCAAGTAAACACACTTAATTGGCTGCTTATAGAGTGACCTGATTCAACATTTATCTAACAAGACTATCCTGGGAGGTTTGATGCACTATCTTCCAGAGTAAGATGGTTACCAATCACTCTCCTAGATTTTAAGCATATAAGATTTGGCCAAAGTCCACTCACCACACTATGCTAATGATTTATCAACTCTCTAGTTTTCACTACTTCAAGTTTTTCATAGTGTTAAAAATTACATGGTTTTCAGGGGGAAATGCTACCCTCAATTTGATACATGCAAAAACTATGCATGGTGTTGATTAGAGGATGTCGAATTACAACATAAAAACCCTCTACTATTTTGAAAACATTCACATATAATCTTCAAGTTGCTAAAGTTCAACCCTTAGGGTTTCAAGACACACAAAAGATAGAGAAACACTGCCTTATCTTGAACTAAAGCCCCAGAGGAGAAACATCGTTACTATAGAGAACGAGCCTTGTGAAGGAAAATACCCTTGTTGCCACTGAGTCTACTGTTGAGAAGGAACTTCTATAGTTACTTGGTTTGTTGTGTAGCTGTGGTGGGGAACTTCTTACAGGCCACACAAGAAACTCAATGTTGTGTTTGATATGCAACCACCAGTCATCTACCTCACATTCTCTGCTACAGTGGCTTAGGAGAGCTACTGCAGTGATGTCGTCACACAATCAAGTAGATGGTTGTTTACAGGTATATATTTTATCATATTTTTTTATGAATTAATAATCATAGAAAAATATGCTTGATTTAATATTCGCAGGAATCGACTTAATGGAATGTGTGAATGTGCACAAGGTTATCATATATGTGCAAATGTGCACAAAGTTATTTCAGGTGTAAAGATCCAATAGCATTTATATTTGAGCAAAGGCTTTTATATGTACAAGCCTTAGGAACTTTCATATGGTTAATAATATATAAAGCAATACCCAAAAGTTGGAAAAGCAAGCCCAAATTGTACGCACATCTATTTTTAGCTCCTTGGGCTATTTTTATGAATACAATTCTCTAAATACTCATGTTGTGGAAGTGGAGCTACATGCATGGGGAGGGGGGGGGGATTGCACCCAATCTTGTCTTGATGGTGATGTTATTCTATTTCTCTTGTCTTATGCCATGCTATGCTATTTGATATTAATTTAATTCAAGTCTTTGTTAATTTTTGATGTATTTTGTGAGTTTTGAATTTCTTCAAGAAGTACAAAAGGGTCCTCTCAAAGTGGTATGAGAGCTTTGGATTAATTCAATCTTCTTGAAGCCTTGGATTAATTGAATTTCTTGAAGAGGATGAAGGACTTGTGGGACAAAGAGGTGAAAGAGACAAAGATAAAGGTGATTTTGTAAATTCCATGTTCATGGGTTTATGGATATGTATGGTTGAAAGAAGGCGAGGTAGAAAACCATTAGTGGGTTTCTAAAACCACAAAACCACCTTCTTGAATTTTAAGCCTCTTCAAGATGGTCTGTATGGATTTAATAAGCAAAGCAAGAGGAGTATGACCCTAATTTCAAAATTTTTGTATGCTCAAAATGTATAAAGGAAGATAGAGGATTTCCCACAAAACAATCTGGAAAACAATTTAGAAGAAAAGAAGAGCATATTGCTGATTCCAGTGGGAAAAAAATTGTGGGAAACCCAAGCCAAAAAATAAAATAAAATCTTCTTTTATCTCTACCAAGGCTGGTGACAATTCAACTCTTGGCGAAATCAGCTTAGGCGCAGCGAGCAGTACCACATCTGAATTTTCAAACTTCTCTCCAAAACGAGCTAATAAGCTTATAACATAAAGCTTTAGTAAAAGCTTTGTATTTATTAAAGGAAAATTCAATTTCTTCTTTTCTTTTCTGTTCCGCGCAGTCGTTTGAGGTGGAGCCATTTTGATAAAAGCTTCGTTATATATATATATAAAAAGCCTCGGCAGTCAATAAAGAAACTTTATTTTTGTTTGAAAAGCTTAATGTATAAGATTTAAAACTTATATATATATATTAAATAAAAGGAGCTAATACAAACTAATAAGCTTTAAAATGGGGGGCTTTACCAAAGCTTTTTTTTTTAAGTTCTACTTAAAACTTATAATGCCTTAATTCAAAGCTTATATTATTAAGCTTATTGAACAAACCTCTTACATCATTCATATATATATATATATATATATATATATTTATTTAGAATATATATATATATATATAAATTTAGTTTAAAATTTCTAAAAAATATTTTTAATAGTAAACCTCATATGCTTTGTAATGTGATTATATTTTATTATTTAAAAAAATCAGACAGCTTTCAAGCTCTATGGACCACGAGGTAACAACAAAAACTTTACCAAATTAATTTTCCTATGTCGATAATAGTGCCTTGCTAATCATTTTTATACTTTAACTCAACACTTCACAAGTTAAGTATCAACACCTGCAAAATATTGTATGGATATTTTGTGCCTTATCTAACCATTTATTTTACAATTCAAGTCAACAAGCTTTGCATAAGATAAGTATTGTAAAATATATATATATATATATATATAATTTCGATTATAATGCTTAATACATGTTGTATTTTGTTACAAGTGTATATTTTCGCAGTTCAAGCTAAGTAATAATTACACTTTTTAAATTTTATAAATTAACAATTGAAGTGTTTAATGATTTACCAATTAAGTATTCGCCTAATGTAATTTGATTATTTGCATAAAATAAAAAATATTATTTGTCAATTCGTTTTCTTCTAGCTGATACTTTGCATTACAACCCAAGTAAGTTTCTCCAATTTCTATAATTTTAATCATCAACAAATTAAAAACGTCACATATGCTTGTGATTATTTGTGTCCTTTTAATGATGTATTTCGTAGAGCAAAGTTATTCAACACTTACAAGTAAGTTGCTACCCTCTATAACTTAGTAAATAATTTTTTCAATATTTCTATGTAAGTTTTATCTTTCAGACATTGATTCGAACACCTTCCAAAATATCATTGCAATCAAATATATGTAAGCTTTTCAACTCAAGGTTAGTATTTTCTACCCTTATACTCCTGAATCAATTTATCTTATATTCTTATGACGTTAAGTTTCTCATGAAATTCTGTTTAATAACTTTATATACCCTATTCATAGAAGCAATAATGATTCACATCTCTTTCGAGTGTTAATATTGTTTTTGATAGATTATTTCAATCACACCACAACGATGGAGGTATGTATATATTCACTTCCTTTTGTAAAACTTTTTCAAAAGCCTTCTATAATATTTTTACAACCTGATTAATAAACCATAGATTCAACATTAAGATTAGTTGAAATTCAGTAATTTAAATAAATTTTTAAGATATAGAAAATTTGTGTCGGAATTTAAGTTTTAAAAGGAACTGGTCACTCCGCCTCAAACTTCTATTATGAAGGAAGTGATGTATGGACTTAATCTGGTGGTATGGGACATCATATTGGTTTCATATACTTACTCCAGACACATTTATGTCATCTATGTGTGTATGTGCAACACATTTATGTCATCTATCTTTCACCATTACCTCGCCATGCTCTCCCATTTGGGCATCTTCCCCAATGCATACTGGTGCAAGGATCAATGATAGTCAAGTGAAAAAGGTTGTGCATGGTTTATTCCAACTATGTGGTATGGGACACTTAGACTCGTTTTACTTACATTCATTTGATTGGTTTATTTCATATGCATTATGTGTAGATCTAGTCTTCCATACCAATCATGAAGCCATCCTCTCTTGCATTTACACAACTATATATCGAGGATGCCCATATATAGCATGCATGTGGGGCCTCCACTGTTTGTTCCAGTTGGTTTGTATATGGAGGGGTGATTCCCAGGTTACTTACGCCTGGCAAACATGTGTGTGGTTATGATTTGAATACTTATGGGTTGTCTATATCTCAAGATGACGTTGGGATTAATTGACATCTTCAATTAATTGTTTAACTAGCGTGGACAATTTCTATGAGTATAGCCAACAAGAAGTACGAGGGTATCGATTGAGGTGTCGCACTGCACGAGGGTACCGATTGAGGCGTCGTATAGCTGGTGGATTGAGCGGTGGTGTGAAGATGGTGATCATTTTTGTTAATCATGTATTAGAATAGTCTTTCATGTTGCTAGGTCATTTTTTGTATATTATTTGTGATTTGATGATGAGTGAGAGGATCACCAATTTAGGTGTCGCACGAGTTTTATTGCGGCAGTCATGTTCATCCGAGCCTCTGAGCCATGCCTTTGTGCCTCTGAGCCATGCTTGGGTAATGAACCTCTGAGTTTGTTTCAGGTTATGACATTGATAGCTACAAACATGATGATGATGTTGTAGCATTTTCTTCTACACAACTGAGGATAGTTGCTTCCTCAAACGGGAGGACTATTACAGAGGTATATATTTTATCATATTTTTGTTGAATTAATAATCATATAAAAATATGCTTGATTTAATGTGCGCATAAATTGGCTTAATGGAATGTGCAAATGTGCACAAGGTTATCATATATGTGCACAAAGTTATTTCATGTGTAAACCCAATAGCATTTATATTTTGGCAAAGGCTTTTATATATACAAACCTTAGGAGCTTTCATATGGTTAATAATATGTAAAGCAATACCCAAAAGTGGGAAAAGCAAGCCCAAATTGTATGCACATCTATTATTAGCTCTTTAGGCTATTTTTATGAATACAATTCTCTAAATTCTCATGTCATGGAAGTGGAGCTACACGCATGGGGGGGGAGATTGTACCCAATCTTATCTTGATGGTGATGTTATTCTATTTCTCTCTCTCTCTCTAGCGAAGAGTTTAAGGACTCTAATTATGCCAAGGAGGGAGAGAACTCTAATATTACCAAAAAGGAAAAATAAAAAGAGGGAGTAGAGAAAGGAGACTAACTTAAACCATAAATGAAGAAGAAATTCATAATAAGATATATTACCTTAATCAAGCATAAATCTAAGCTAAGCTACCCCCAGTGGCTCTGATACCATGTTCAATTCCATGCTAGATCAAAGTTTAGAGTGTTAAACATGATTGATGCTACTAATCAAAAAATAGAAAATACACAAGAGATTAAGCACATAAAGTAACAAACGACACAGCTAATCAATCTCATAAATCGTGGAAATAGCTCTATACAATGTACCATACAAAAAGGGTGATCCAAGATCATGTAAGAAAGTGGCCCCAAAGTATCCAAATGACAAAGTCACATAATACCTGCAGCCTCCCATAGATATGGTCTTCGTAGGACCCCATACATCTGAATGCACAACATCTAGTGCATTTCTGCTCACATATCTGTTACGTGGAAACACATGCTTTGTTTGCTTCCCAAATTGGCATGCTTCACATATTTTTTGCATACCTTCCACTTTAAATTTTGGCAGCCCTGTCACAATTCCTTTTGTCTGCATAGACTTCAATCTCTGCATATTTACATGTCCAATCCTTTTATGCCAAATGTTTGTGTCTGCAACAATTCCTGAACCATTTGCAAACATCGCAGCACTCATTTCAGGCATGTCTACATTTAATGTAAACATTCTGCCCACTCTGTTGCCTTTTGCAACCAACCTGCACTTGTCTTTAAAATCTTCAACATAACATCCATCAGGGTTAAACTTAACCTGCAAACACTGCTCAATCATCTGGCCAACTGAAACCAGATTCTTTGTTATGTTCGGTACATGAAGTACATCTGCAAGGTACTTCACTTTG
The DNA here is from genome assembly GCF_041138505.1 of Cibotium barometz. Classification (NCBI taxonomy): domain Eukaryota; kingdom Viridiplantae; phylum Streptophyta; class Polypodiopsida; order Cyatheales; family Cibotiaceae; genus Cibotium; species Cibotium barometz. The sequence continues at coordinate 32,900,074 of NC_141093.1, forward strand.
CCATCCTGCATAGACAATGGCACATCTCCAACGTGGGCAATTGGATGAGCAGTGTCATCCCCTGTTTCCACAAAACCTGGTCTTTCCGGGTTTTTCATCTCCTTGAACCACTCCCCATGACTCGTCATGTGGTTCGAAGCGCCTGAATCCACATACCATACATTATCTTTTTGTGCTGCATCAACATTTTCAGACATGGCATTCACGACATGCTGCATAACAAACAACCTTTCATTATCCTCATTATTTCTGCTTGAGGATGCATAGTTATTTTGCTGCACTTTCCCATTTTGCATGTCAGCCTGCTTCTTATAACATTCTGCCTGCACATGTCCAGGCTTACCACAATAATAGCATTCACGTGCATCATTATATTGCCTTTGCCAATTTCCACGGCCTCTTTGACTCCCCCTGCCTCTGAATTTGCCTCTTCCACCTGCGTGTTGTTGTTGTTGTTGTTGATTCTGGGACTGTTGTTGTTGCTGCTGCTGCTGACCATAATTCTGATTACCTGTTCGGCCACCTCCTTGACCGCGTCCACGGCCTCTTCTACCTCGTCCTCTTCCTGAACTCGTGTAGAAGGCCTGTTGCTCTGAACTGTTTTTGCTTTGTGAAGACTGTTGGTCTTTACCCAAGCTCTTCTCTTCGATAATCAGCATAGACACCAAATCTGTAAAGTTGGGATTGTTTTCCCGAGTCTGAATAGACGTCTTGAACGCCTTGTATTGTGGCCCGAGACCACGTAGACAGACTTCCACCTTGTCATCATCATCCACTGACACACCAATAGATGCAAGGGATTCCACAGTACCCTTTATCTTCAGCGCATAGTCATTCACAGACATGCTCTTTTTCTCCACAGTATGAAGTTCATTCTTCAACTGTATCTTACGTGCCTTGGTATTTGTTTCATAGAGCTTTACCAAGGTGTCCCACGCCTCCTTGGGGGACTTGGCATCCTGAATGTGCCCAATCATGGTGTCCTGTATACTAATGGAGAGCCAATACATAACCTTCCTGGCTCCTTGGTTCCAGTCTTTAAACTCTTTCACATCTGCAGCAGTCGGATTTATATCGGGTATCTCCGGTGCCTCTTCATGCTCACCTTCTATGTAGTCCCAATAGCCTTTTCCCATCAGGAAATTCGTCAACCTGAACCTCCAAGCATGGAAGTTATTCTTTTCCAGCTTCTCAGCCACAATCTGTGTTATGCCATCATTAGACATATTGCCAAACACACAATTTTACCAGAAACTGCACTCTGGTTTTTCCTGCACAAATGCTGTATTTTTTGCAGAGCGGTACTGTAGTACTCTCAAATGTCACAACCAGTGACTTCAATGTGCATACATACACCCAATGGCAACTGTAGACCTCTTTGCAGCACCCACAGTGTCTGCACAGTCAATCTGTCTTCCTGCAGTTCTTAAAACAGAGTTCTGCAGAGAATCGATGACTTACCTGCAGTGCTCGAAATCGCCTGCTTTCTGAAAAACAGAGGTCCAGACGCGCCCGAAACGCGTTTTCGGCCCGAAAAATGTAGTCCGTAGGACTGTATAGTTGCCCAATAGCTTTACTCCCGCGAAGAAAGCTCCTCAATCAGAGATCGTTGCCGATGCCTCTCGTAGAGCTCCCGACAAGGGTGTAATCACCAACACAATAGGGAAGAGTAGTTGAAGCTCTTACCCTCGTACCGCTTCCTGTGGTTCTCTTGCTTGCAGCTTAGCCCTTAGCACAAACCAGGCTCTGATACCATGAAAAGATGCAGGGAGGGAAGAGAGCTTGAGCTCTTGCAAGCACACACACACACTCACAAAACCCTAATAGAGAACACACCATATACAAGATAAGAGTACACATAATATGAAAGGTACTCAACCAATACATACATGGGTTCTTTATAGTGTGAACCCGACTAAATGAGCTGGCGCTATAACTATGCCAGTCTCTAGAATGGCTGTCACACAGCCTGTCATCCCACTGGCCGCATATCACCCAAGATCTCACCAACCATGCCAGTGGTGTAAGTGTGGGGCCTATCCCCCAGGCGGGTCATCAGTGGCCACCGCCTCACTAGACGAGCTCGATATCTCAACATGTTAGAGTTGTTTTGCAACAAGTTTTCGCTTGATGATGACGGCATGATGAAGTAAATAAAATTGAAAGCAAAAAGCTTTTTAATGAAAGGCTTTAGATGTAGCGCTTAAGCCTTGAGGAGCCTTCTTTAGAAAAGGAGAGATGGTGGGAAAAGCCTCTTGTGAGGATGGAGAAGAGCCTTTAATTCTTTAGAAAAGGAGAGATGGAGAAGAGCCTTTAATTCTTTAGAAAAGGAGAGATGGTGGGAAAAGCCTCTTGTGAGCATGGAGAAGAGTCTTTAATTCTGTAGATTGAATCCCAAATGGCCATTATAGAAACGCTGGATTGCAAACAAAACCCTTCAAGATGGTTTTTTTTTTTTCTTGCTGCCGGACTGTTGTCAGAGAAGTGAGAAAAAAAAGAGAGAATCCTTGTCTCTCTCTCCACACGGCACGTCGTGCGCGTTCTATTATCGCCTGGCGCGTTTCTTATTATGGTGCAGCTGATGTTGCCGTGTTTGCCAACCGTGCTAGTGTAGGCCGGTTGTGGAGGCTCTATGGCACCCAGCTTACTGTGGTGGCTGGCACCGGTTCTGGCTCTCGGTGCACAAGGCTGTTGCTTGCCTGATGGTAAGGCAGGTGGTGGTATTATGGGTACATTAGTGGGTACTCTATGCATAACCCTTGCATAGTTTTGCACATTTTACATTGGGCTTGTAGCCACATTAGCTTAAATAACTAGTGCTTGTAAAGCTTAAGATTGCCCTGGTGGTGCAGGCAATTGATCTATTGGATGTGGTCTAGGGAACCTACACATGGTGGTATCACGATTCCCTAAATGCACACAACGAGCACAATAGAGAATTTGTCTGGGTCACAAGTGCGGGCACTTAGTGTTTATATAATTATGTCTATATATCAAGAACACCAAGTTAAATCTGTTCTTGGGTAGAGATGCTCTTTATTATCTCTTTTAACTTCATCTTTTCTAATATGGCCGTGTTTTAATCGTCATGTTGCTCACTTATTTCTCCCAACCAAAGTCATGATAATTCAAGATCTATAATGGTGCTGGAGACTTAATATCACATTGGTTGGGGTAACTCCAACATGTTATCTTGAACTCTATGGCCAGTTTGCAACATATAGCCATAGAAGCTAGTCTAGATAAGAGCAGATAATTGTGCATCTTTGGGTCTCATACTCCCTTGCAAAATCATGGCAACAATTGGTCATCAGTCAGTATCTCCTAAACTTTACATTAAGAGATTGGATGTTTAAGTAGAGAGACGTAATCGCTCATTGGCTCATGCTCTTGTTGCTTGATGATATGGAGCTATGCCACTGTGCTCCATTTATCACCACTTCATGCAAAACTTGGCATGAACACATTTTTAAGCCAAGTGAAGTTAACTTTATCCTCAAGCTTTAAGGATATGTACCATTGGTGAGCCTTTCCATCTAGCATTAGGGAAAATGAATGAATCTTTGTCATGTCATTTATTAGCCATGTCTCACAAGTAGTAGCCTCAAAGATTTCTATATGATGAATGGTCTCCACCACTTGTAAATCTTTGTGTTAGCTTTGCCATGCGCTTTGGATTCATATATGTTAGGCTTCATGCATGAGCTATGCTCAATTACCTAGCCACCCCAAGTGCCCATTCTTAACAAGTCAATTGGGATAGTTACGGCCATTGGTAAGGTTGGTCCACCATCTATGTTGGGTCTTACTATGTTAATCACTCCTCTTCCTTGTCCTCTGCCCCTTCCTAGGTTAGGTACATATGGAGGGGTAGGGGGCTAGTTGGACATGATAGGAGTGTCTCTATAGTTCTCCAACTTTGTCAATCGGTTAATTTTGAGACAACATCGTTTGTATGTGTGTGGGAAAATCTGGTCTCACAATGGGTTGTTGATATCTTCTTTTATAGGCAACTAATCGATTAGTCCTCTCATTATGTCAGCATAAGGCTTCACAAATGTTAGTTCACATAGATTTCTTCCAACCCTCCCTAAAGCCTTCTTAAAATTGGCTCTAAGGGCGGCATCCCCTCTTCTAGTGCTTGAGCAAGTACCTAGGCTTGTGTGGTCACATAAGTTATCAAAGCTTTAACTGGAACTCTGTGGACTTCAGAGATCACAATCTCTCATTGTTTCTCCATTCTGCATTGGCTCGTGCATCCAACCAAGCCTTGCTTTTTGCGAGTAATAATTTTCACTCGTTAGCTGTGCCTTTTTTATTTCATCTTCTAAGAATTCTCCTCTAATCCTATGAGCAGCAAAAGCATCATCCCCCTCCAAGGGAAATGTATTTGTTAAGATTCTGTCCTCGCACCAAAATTGATGGGGGAGGAGGAATGGTTTGTGCAAGTGTTCCTCCCTTAACACCTATTAATCCTATGCTTATTCCTTGACCATAGTTAGGAATGGTTTATGTAATCATTCTTCCCTCAACACCCATTAATCTCTGGCTCATTTCCTAACCATAATCAGATGATTGAGCCTCTTGTTCATCTTCTAGTTGTAACTCACATAACCCTTTAGCATAGACTAAGAATGGTTTGTGTAATCGTTCCTTCCTCAACACGTGTAATCTTTAGCTCATTTCTTGACCATAGTCAGATGATTAATCCTTTTTGTTCAGTTCTGGTTATAACCCGAATAATCCTTTTGGATAACGATTCTAGATCTTCTGGTGGGAAAAGATACAATCCTCTTGTCCACTTGCTCCTTGTTTCTTGTAGCATTCTCCATGGATTCCTTGATACTTGTTTCAATAGCTGTTAGTCGTCTCCAAGTAAACACACTTAATTGGCTGCTTATAGAGTGACCTGATTCAACATTTATCTAACAAGACTATCCTGGGAGGTTTGATGCACTATCTTCCAGAGTAAGATGGTTACCAATCACTCTCCTAGATTTTAAGCATATAAGATTTGGCCAAAGTCCACTCACCACACTATGCTAATGATTTATCAACTCTCTAGTTTTCACTACTTCAAGTTTTTCATAGTGTTAAAAATTACATGGTTTTCAGGGGGAAATGCTACCCTCAATTTGATACATGCAAAAACTATGCATGGTGTTGATTAGAGGATGTCGAATTACAACATAAAAACCCTCTACTATTTTGAAAACATTCACATATAATCTTCAAGTTGCTAAAGTTCAACCCTTAGGGTTTCAAGACACACAAAAGATAGAGAAACACTGCCTTATCTTGAACTAAAGCCCCAGAGGAGAAACATCGTTACTATAGAGAACGAGCCTTGTGAAGGAAAATACCCTTGTTGCCACTGAGTCTACTGTTGAGAAGGAACTTCTATAGTTACTTGGTTTGTTGTGTAGCTGTGGTGGGGAACTTCTTACAGGCCACACAAGAAACTCAATGTTGTGTTTGATATGCAACCACCAGTCATCTACCTCACATTCTCTGCTACAGTGGCTTAGGAGAGCTACTGCAGTGATGTCGTCACACAATCAAGTAGATGGTTGTTTACAGGTATATATTTTATCATATTTTTTTTATGAATTAATAATCATAGAAAAATATGCTTGATTTAATATTTGCAGGAATCGACTTAATGGAATGTGTGAATGTGCACAAGGTTATCATATATGTGCAAATGTGCACAAAGTTATTTCAGGTGTAAAGATCCAATAGCATTTATATTTGAGCAAAGGCTTTTATATGTACAAGCCTTAGGAACTTTCATATGGTTAATAATATATAAAGCAATACCCAAAAGTTGGAAAAGCAAGCCCAAATTGTACGCACATCTATTTTTAGCTCCTTGGGCTATTTTTATGAATACAATTCTCTAAATACTCATGTTGTGGAAGTGGAGCTACATGCATGGGGAGGGGGGGGGGGGGGATTGCACCCAATCTTGTCTTGATGGTGATGTTATTCTATTTCTCTTGTCTTATGCCATGCTATGCTATTTGATATTAATTTAATTCAAGTCTTTGTTAATTTTTGATGTATTTTGTGAGTTTTGAATTTCTTCAAGAAGTACAAAAGGGTCCTCTCAAAGTGGTATGAGAGCTTTGGATTAATTCAATCTTCTTGAAGCCTTGGATTAATTGAATTTCTTGAAGAGGATGAAGGACTTGTGGGACAAAGAGGTGAAAGAGACAAAGATAAAGGTGATTTTGTAAATTCCATGTTCATGGGTTTATGGATATGTATGGTTGAAAGAAGGCGAGGTAGAAAACCATTAGTGGGTTTCTAAAACCACAAAACCACCTTCTTGAATTTTAAGCCTCTTCAAGATGGTCTGTATGGATTTAATAAGCAAAGCAAGAGGAGTATGACCCTAATTTCAAAATTTTTGTATGCTCAAAATGTATAAAGGAAGATAGAGGATTTCCCACAAAACAATCTGGAAAACAATTTAGAAGAAAAGAAGAGCATATTGCTGATTCCAGTGGGAAAAAAATTGTGGGAAACCCAAGCCAAAAAATAAAATAAAATCTTCTTTTATCTCTACCAAGGCTGGTGACAATTCAACTCTTGGCGAAATCAGCTTAGGCGCAGCGAGCAGTACCACATCTGAATTTTCAAACTTCTCTCCAAAACGAGCTAATAAGCTTATAACATAAAGCTTTAGTAAAAGCTTTGTATTTATTAAAGGAAAATTCAATTTCTTCTTTTCTTTTCTGTTCCGCGCAGTCGTTTGAGGTGGAGCCATTTTGATAAAAGCTTCGTTATATATATATATAAAAAGCCTCGGCAGTCAATAAAGAAACTTTATTTTTGTTTGAAAAGCTTAATGTATAAGATTTAAAACTTATATATATATATTAAATAAAAGGAGCTAATACAAACTAATAAGCTTTAAAATGGGGGGCTTTACCAAAGCTTTTTTTTTAAAGTTCTACTTAAAACTTATAATGCCTTAATTCAAAGCTTATATTATTAAGCTTATTGAACAAACCTCTTACATCATTCATATATATATATATATATATATATATATATATATATATATATATATTTATTTAGAATATATATATATATATATATAAATTTAGTTTAAAATTTCTAAAAAATATTTTTAATAGTAAACCTCATATGCTTTGTAATGTGATTATATTTTATTATTTAAAAAAATCAGACAGCTTTCAAGCTCTATGGACCACGAGGTAACAACAAAAACTTTACCAAATTAATTTTCCTATGTCGATAATAGTGCCTTGCTAATCATTTTTATACTTTAACTCAACACTTCACAAGTTAAGTATCAACACCTGCAAAATATTGTATGGATATTTTGTGCCTTATCTAACCATTTATTTTACAATTCAAGTCAACAAGCTTTGCATAAGATAAGTATTGTAAAATATATATATATATATATATATATATATATATATAATTTCGATTATAATGCTTAATACATGTTGTATTTTGTTACAAGTGTATATTTTCGCAGTTCAAGCTAAGTAATAATTACACTTTTTAAATTTTATAAATTAACAATTGAAGTGTTTAATGATTTACCAATTAAGTATTCGCCTAATGTAATTTGATTATTTGCATAAAATAAAAAATATTATTTGTCAATTCGTTTTCTTCTATAGCTGATACTTTGCATTACAACCCAAGTAAGTTTCTCCAATTTCTATAATTTTAATCATCAACAAATTAAAAACGTCACATATGCTTGTGATTATTTGTGTCCTTTTAATGATGTATTTCGTAGAGCAAAGTTATTCAACACTTACAAGTAAGTTGCTACCCTCTATAACTTAGTAAATAATTTTTTCAATATTTCTATGTAAGTTTTATCTTTCAGACATTGATTCGAACACCTTCCAAAATATCATTGCAATCAAATATATGTAAGCTTTTCAACTCAAGGTTAGTATTTTCTACCCTTATACTCCTAAATCAATTTATCTTATATTCTTATGACATTAAGTTTCTCATGAAATTCTGTTTAATAACTTTATATACCCTATTCATAGAAGCAATAATGATTCACATCTCTTTCGAGTGTTAATATTGTTTTTGATAGATTATTTCAATCACACCACAACGATGGAGGTATGTATATATTCACTTCCTTTTGTAAAACTTTTTCAAAAGCCTTCTATAATATTTTTACAACCTGATTAATAAACCATAGATTCAACATTAAGATTAGTTGAAATTCAGTAATTTAAATAAATTTTTAAGATATAGAAAATTTGTGTCGGAATTTAAGTTTTAAAAGGAACTGGTCACTCCGCCTCAAACTTCTATTATGAAGGAAGTGATGTATGGACTTAATCTGGTGGTATGGGACATCATATTGGTTTCATATACTTACTCCAGACACATTTATGTCATCTATGTGTGTATGTGCAACACATTTATGTCATCTATCTTTCACCATTACCTCGCCATGCTCTCCCATTTGGGCATCTTCCCCAATGCATACTGGTGCAAGGATCAATGATAGTCAAGTGAAAAAGGTTGTGCATGGTTTATTCCAACTATGTGGTATGGGACACTTAGACTCGTTTTACTTACATTCATTTGATTGGTTTATTTCATATGCATTATGTGTAGATCTAGTCTTCCATACCAATCATGAAGCCATCCTCTCTTGCATTTACACAACTATATATCGAGGATGCCCATATATAGCATGCATGTGGGGCCTCCACTGTTTGTTCCAGTTGGTTTGTATATGGAGGGGTGATTCCCAGGTTACTTACGTCTGGCAAACATGTGTGTGGTTATGATTTGAATACTTATGGGTTGTCTATATCTCAAGATGACGTTGGGATTAATTGACATCTTCAATTAATTGTTTAACTAGCGTGGACAATTTCTATGAGTATAGCCAACAAGAAGTACGAGGGTATCGATTGAGGTGTCGCACTGCACGAGGGTACCGATTGAGGCGTCGTATAGCTGGTGGATTGAGCGGTGGTGTGAAGATGGTGATCATTTTTGTTAATCGTGTATTAGAATAGTCTTTCATGTTGCTAGGTCATTTTTTGTATATTATTTGTGATTTGATGATGAGTGAGAGGATCACCAATTTAGGTGTCGCACGAGTTTTATTGCTGCAGTCATGTTCATCCGAGCCTCTGAGCCATGCCTTTGTGCCTCTGAGCCATGCTTGGGTAATGAACCTCTGAGTTTGTTTCAGGTTATGACATTGATAGCTACAAACATGATGATGATGTTGTAGCATTTTCTTCTACACAACTGAGGATAGTTGCTTCCTCAAACGGGAGGACTATTACAGAGGTATATATTTTATCATATTTTTGTTGAATTAATAATCATATAAAAATATGCTTGATTTAATGTGCACATAAATTGGCTTAATGGAATGTGCAAATGTGCACAAGGTTATCATATATGTGCACAAAGTTATTTCATGTGTAAACCCAATAGCATTTATATTTTGGCAAAGGCTTTTATATATACAAACCTTAGGAGCTTTCATATGGTTAATAATATGTAAAGCAATACCCAAAAGTGGGAAAAGCAAGCCCAAATTGTATGCACATCTATTATTAGCTCTTTAGGCTATTTTTATGAATACAATTCTCTAAATTCTCATGTCGTGGAAGTGGAGCTACACGCATGGGGGGGGGAGATTGTACCCAATCTTATCTTGATGGTGATGTTATTCTATTTCTCTTGTCTTATGCCGTGCTATGCTCTTTGATACCTTGGAATTTTTGGAGATTGCATTATTGAGCTCTCTCTCTCTCTCTCTCTCTCTCTCTCTCTCTCTCTCTAGCAAAGAGTTTAAGGACGTGTAGTGGATTATTGTCATTTCTATGGTGGCTGAACTGCTATAGATGGATAGATGCTTGCCACCATAAAAAACAAGTTTGACTACTATTCTTAGTGCATGCACTCAAAGTGGTGTGCTTACACATAGTGAGTGTGATTCAACCTTGGATTTTTTGGAGATTGCATTATTGAGCTCTGTCTCTCTGTCTCTGTCTCTCTCTCTCTCTCTCTCTCTCTAGCGAAGAGTTTAAGGACTCTAATTATGCCAAGGAGGGAGAGGACTCTAATATTACCAAAAAGGAAAAATAAAAAGAGGGAGTAGAGAAAGGAGACTAACTTAAACCATAAATGAAGAAGAAATTCATAATAAGATATATTACCTTAATCAAGCATAAATCTAAGCTAAGCTACCCCCAGTGGCTCTGATACCATGTTCAATTCCATGCTAGATCAAAGTTTAGAGTGTTAAACATGATTGATGCTACTAATCAAAAAATAGAAAATACACAAGAGATTAAGCACATAAAGCAACAAACGACACAGCTAATCAATCTCATAAATCGTGGAAATAGCTCTATACAATGTACCATACAAAAAGGGTGATCCAAGATCATGTAAAAAAGTGGCCCCAAAGTATCCAAATGACAAAGTCACATAATACCTGCAGCCTCCCATAGATATGGTCTTCGTAGGACCCCATACATCTGAATGCACAACATCTAGTGCATTTCTGCTCACATATCTGTTACGTGGAAACACATGCTTTGTTTGCTTCCCAAATTGGCATGCTTCACATATTTTTTGCATACCTTCCACTTTAAATTTTGGCAGCCCTGTCACAATTCCTTTTGTCTGCATAGACTTCAATCTCTGCATATTTACATGTCCAATCCTTTTATGCCAAATGTTTGTGTCTGCAACAATTCCTGAACCATTTGCAAACATCGCAGCACTCATTTCAGGCATGTCTACATTTAATGTAAACATTCTGCCCACTCTGTTGCCTTTTGCAACCAACCTGCACTTGTCTTTAAAATCTTCAACATAACATCCATCAGGGTTAAACTTAACCTGCAAACACTGCTCAATCATCTGGCCAACTGAAACCAGATTCTTTGTTATGTTCGGTACATGAAGTACATCTGCAAGGTACTTCACTTTGCCATCCTGCATAGACAATGGCACATCTCCAACGTGGGCAATTGGATGAGCAGTGTCATCCCCTGTTTCCACAAAACCTGGTCTTTTCGGGTTTTTCATCTCCTTGAACCACTCCCCATGACTCGTCATGTGGTTCGAAGCGCCTGAATCCACATACCATACATTATCTTTTTGTGCTGCATCAACATTTTCAGACATGGCATTCACGACATGCTGCATAACAAACAACCTTTCATTATCCTCATTATTTCTGCTTGTTGAGGATGCATAGTTATTTTGCTGCACTTTCCCATTTTGCATGTCAGCCTGCTTCTTATAACATTCTGCCTGCACATGTCCAGGCTTACCACAATAATAGCATTCACGTGCATCATTATATTGCCTTTGCCAATTTCCACGGCCTCTTTGACTCCCCCTGCCTCTGAATTTGCCTCTTCCACCTGCGTGTTGTTGTTGTTGTTGTTGATTCTGGGACTGTTGTTGTTGCTGCTGCTGCTGACCATAATTCTGATTACCTGTTCGGCCACCTCCTTGACCGCGTCCACGGCCTCTTCTACCTCGTCCTCTTCCTGAACTCGTGTAGAAGGCCTGTTGCTCTGAACTGTTTTTGCTTTGTGAAGACTGTTGGTCTTTACCCAAGCTCTTCTCTTCGATAATCAGCATAGACACCAAATCTGTAAAGTTGGGATTGTTTTCCCGAGTCTGAATAGACGTCTTGAACGCCTTGTATTGTGGCCCGAGACCACGTAAACAGACTTCCACCTTGTCATCATCATCCACTGACACACCAATAGATGCAAGGGATTCCACAGTACCCTTTATCTTCAGCGCATAGTCATTCACAGACATGCTCTTTTTCTCCACAGTATGAAGTTCATTCTTCAACTGTATCTTACGTGCCTTGGTATTTGTTTCATAGAGCTTTACCAAGATGTCCCACGCCTCCTTGGGAGACTTGGCATCCTGAATGTGCCCAATCATGGTGTCCTGTATACTAATGGAGAGCCAATACATAACCTTCCTGGCTCCTTGGTTCCAGTCTTTAAACTCTTTCACATCTGCAGCAGTCGGATTTATATCGGGTATCTCCGGTGCCTCTTCATGCTCACCTTCTATGTAGTCCCAATAGCCTTTTCCCATCAGGAAATTCGTCAACCTGAACCTCCAAGCATGGAAGTTATTCTTTTCCAGCTTCTCAGCCACAATCTGTGTTATGCCATCATTAGACATATTGCCAAACACACAATTTTACCAGAAACTGCACTCTGGTTTTTCCTGCACAAATGCTGTATTTTTTGCAGAGCGGTACTGTAGTACTCTCAAATGTCACAACCAGTGACTTCAATGTGCATACATACACCCAATGGCAACTGTAGACCTCTTTGCAGCACCCACAGTGTCTGCACAGTCAATCTGTCTTCCTGCAGTTCTTAAAACAGAGTTCTGCAGAGAATCGATGACTTACCTGCAGTGCTCGAAATCCCCTGCTTTCTGAAAAACGGAGGTCCAGACGCGCCCGAAAAATGTAGTCCGTAGGACTGTATAGTTGCCCAATAGCTTTACTCCCGCGAAGAAAGCTCCTCAATCAGAGATCGTTGCCGATGCCTCCCGTAGAGCTCCCGACAAGGGTGTAATCACCAACACAATAGGGAAGAGTAGTTGAAGCTCTTGCCCTCGTACCGCTTCCTGTGGTTCTCTTGCTTGCAGCTTAGCCCTTAGCACAAACCAGGCTCTGATACCATGAAAAGATGCAGGGAGGGAAGAGAGCTTGAGCTCTTGCAAGCACACACACACACTCACAAAACCCTAATAGAGAACACACCATATACAAGATAAGAGTACACATAATATGAAAGGTACTCAACCAATACATACACGGGTTCTCTATAGTGTGAACCCGACTAAATGAGCTGGCGCTATAACTATGCCAGTCTCTAGAATGGCTGTCACACAGCCTGTCATCCCACTGGCCGCATATCACCCAAGATCTCACCAACCATGCCAGTGGTGTAAGTGTGGGGCCTATCCCCCAGGCGGGTCATCAGTGGCCACCGCCTCACTAGACGAGCTCGATATCTCAACATGTTAGAGTTGTTTTGCAACAAGTTTTCGCTTGATGATGACGGCATGATGAAGTAAATAAAATTGAAAGCAAAAAGCTTTTTAATGAAAGGCTTTAGATGTAGCGCTTAAGCCTTGAGGAGCCTTCTTTAGAAAAGGAGAGATGGTGGGAAAAGCCTCTTGTGAGGATGGAGAAGAGCCTTTAATTCTTTAGAAATGGAGAGATGGAGAAGAGCCTTTAATTCTTTAGAAAAGGAGAGATGGTGGGAAAAGCCTCTTGTGAGCATGGAGAAGAGTCTTTAATTCTGTAGATTGAATCCCAAATGGCCATTATAGAAACGCTGGATTGCAAACAAAACCCTTCAAGATGGTTTTTTTTTTTTCTTGCTGCCGGACTGTTGTCAGAGAAGTGAGAAAAAAAAGAGAGAATCCTTGTCTCTCTCTCCACACGGCACGTCGTGCGCGTTCCATTATCGCCTGGCGCGTTTCTTATTATGGTGCAGCTGATGTTGCCGTGTTTGCCAACCGTGCTAGTGTAGGCCGGTTGTGGAGGCTCTATGGCACCCAGCTTACTGTGGCTGGCTGGCACCGGTTCTGGCTCTCGGTGCACAAGGCTGTTGCTTGCCTGATGGTAAGGCAGGTGGTGGTATTATGGGTACATTAGTGGGTACTCTATGCATAACCCTTGCATAGTTTTGCACATTTTACATTGGGCTTGTAGCCACATTAGCTTAAATAACTAGTGCTTGTAAAGCTTAAGATTGCCCTGGTGGTGCAGGCAATTGATCTATTGGATGTGGTCTAGGGAACCTACACATGGTGGTATCACGATTCCCTAAATGCACACAATGAGCACAATAGAGAATTTGTCTGGGTCACAAGTGCGGGCACTTAGTGTTTATATAATTATGTCTATATATCAAGAACACCAAGTTAAATCTGTTCTTGGGTAGAGATGCTCTTTATTATCTCTTTTAACTTCATCTTTTCTAATATGGCCGTGTTTTAATCGTCATGTTGCTCACTTATTTCTCCCAACCAAAGTCATGATAATTCAAGATCTATAATGGTGCTGGAGACTTAATATCACATTGGTTGGGGTAACTCCAACATGTTATCTTGAACTCTATGGCCAGTTTGCAACATATAGCCATAGAAGCTAGTCTAGATAAGAGCAGATAATTGTGCATCTTTGGGTCTCATACTCCCTTGCAAAATCATGGCAACAATTGGTCATCAGTCAGTATCTCCTAAACTTTACATTAAGAGATTGGATGTTTAAGTAGAGAGACGTAATCGCTCATTGGCTCATGCTCTTGTTGCTTGATGATATGGAGCTATGCCACTGTGCTCCATTTATCACCACTTCATGCAAAACTTGGCATGAACACATTTTTAAGCCAAGTGAAGTTAACTTTATCCTCAAGCTTTAAGGATATGTACCATTGGTGAGCCTTTCCATCTAGCATTAGGGAAAATGAATGAATCTTTGTCATGTCATTTATTAGCCATGTCTCACAAGTAGTAGCCTCAAAGATTTCTATATGATGAATGGTCTCCACCACTTGTAAATCTTTGTGTTAGCTTTGCCATGCGCTTTGGATTCATATATGTTAGGCTTCATGCATGAGCTATGCTCAATTACCTAGCCACCCCAAGTGCCCATTCTTAACAAGTCAATTGGGATAGTTACGGCCATTGGTAAGGTTGGTCCACCATCTATGTTGGGTCTTACTATGTTAATCACTCCTCTTCCTTGTCCTCTGCCCCTTCCTAGGTTAGGTACATATGGAGGGGTAGGGGGCTAGTTGGACATGATAGGAGTGTCTCTATAGTTCTCCAACTTTGTCAATCGGTTAATTTTGAGACAACATCGTTTGTATGTGTGTGGGAAAATCTGGTCTCACAATGGGTTGTTGATATCTTCTTTTATAGGCAACTAATCGATTAGTCCTCTCATTATGTCAGCATAAGGCTTCACAAATGTTAGTTCACATAGATTTCTTCCAACCCTCCCTAAAGCCTTCTTAAAATTGGCTCTAAGGGCGGCATCCCCTCTTCTAGTGCTTGAGCAAGTACCTAGGCTTGTGTGGTCACATAAGTTATCAAAGCTTTAACTGGAACTCTGTGGACTTCAGAGATCACAATCTCTCATTGTTTCTCCATTCTGCATTGGCTCGTGCATCCAACCAAGCCTTGCTTTTTGCGAGTAATAATTTTCACTCGTTAGCTGTGCCTTTTTTATTTCATCTTCTAAGAATTCTCCTCTAATCCTATGAGCAGCAAAAGCATCATCCCCCTCCAAGGGAAATGTATTTGTTAAGATTCTGTCCTCGCACCAAAATTGATGGGGGAGGAGGAATGGTTTGTGCAAGTGTTCCTCCCTTAACACCTATTAATCCTATGCTTATTCCTTGACCATAGTTAGGAATGGTTTATGTAATCATTCTTCCCTCAACACCCATTAATCTCTGGCTCATTTCCTAACCATAATCAGATGATTGAGCCTCTTGTTCATCTTCTAGTTGTAACTCACATAACCCTTTAGCATAGACTAAGAATGGTTTGTGTAATCGTTCCTTCCTCAACACGTGTAATCTTTAGCTCATTTCTTGACCATAGTCAGATGATTAATCCTTTTTGTTCAGTTCTGGTTATAACCCGAATAATCCTTTTGGATAACGATTCTAGATCTTCTGGTGGGAAAAGATACAATCCTCTTGTCCACTTGCTCCTTGTTTCTTGTAGCATTCTCCATGGATTCCTTGATACTTGTTTCAATAGCTGTTAGTCGTCTCCAAGTAAACACACTTAATTGGCTGCTTATAGAGTGACCTGATTCAACATTTATCTAACAAGACTATCCTGGGAGGTTTGATGCACTATCTTCCAGAGTAAGATGGTTACCAATCACTCTCCTAGATTTTAAGCATATAAGATTTGGCCAAAGTCCACTCACCACACTATGCTAATGATTTATCAACTCTCTAGTTTTCACTACTTCAAGTTTTTCATAGTGTTAAAAATTACATGGTTTTCAGGGGGAAATGCTACCCTCAATTTGATACATGCAAAAACTATGCATGGTGTTGATTAGAGGATGTCGAATTACAACATAAAAACCCTCTACTATTTTGAAAACATTCACATATAATCTTCAAGTTGCTAAAGTTCAACCCTTAGGGTTTCAAGACACACAAAAGATAGAGAAACACTGCCTTATCTTGAACTAAAGCCCCAGAGGAGAAACATCGTTACTATAGAGAACGAGCCTTGTGAAGGAAAATACCCTTGTTGCCACTGAGTCTACTGTTGAGAAGGAACTTCTATAGTTACTTGGTTTGTTGTGTAGCTGTGGTGGGGAACTTCTTACAGGCCACACAAGAAACTCAATGTTGTGTTTGATATGCAACCACCAGTCATCTACCTCACATTCTCTGCTACAGTGGCTTAGGAGAGCTACTGCAGTGATGTCGTCACACAATCAAGTAGATGGTTGTTTACAGGTGTATATTTTATCATATTTTTTTATGAATTAATAATCATAGAAAAATATGCTTGATTTAATATTCGCAGGAATCGACTTAATGGAATGTGTGAATGTGCACAAGGTTATCATATATGTGCAAATGTGCACAACGTTATTTCAGGTGTAAAGATCCAATAGCATTTATATTTGAGCAAAGGCTTTTATATGTACAAGCCTTAGGAACTTTCATATGGTTAATAATATATAAAGCAATACCCAAAAGTTGGAAAAGCAAGCCCAAATTGTACGCACATCTATTTTTAGCTCCTTGGGCTATTTTTATGAATACAATTCTCTAAATACTCATGTTGTGGAAGTGGAGCTACATGCATGGGGAGGGGGGGGGGGGGGGGATTGCACCCAATCTTGTCTTGATGGTGATGTTATTCTATTTCTCTTGTCTTATGCCATGCTATGCTATTTGATATTAATTTAATTCAAGTCTTTGTTAATTTTTGATGTATTTTGTGAGTTTTGAATTTCTTCAAGAAGTACAAAAGGGTCCTCTCAAAGTGGTATGAGAGCTTTGGATTAATTCAATCTTCTTGAAGCCTTGGATTAATTGAATTTCTTGAAGAGGATGAAGGACTTGTGGGACAAAGAGGTGAAAGAGACAAAGATAAAGGTGATTTTGTAAATTCCATGTTCATGGGTTTATGGATATGTATGGTTGAAAGAAGGCGAGGTAGAAAACCATTAGTGGGTTTCTAAAACCACAAAACCACCTTCTTGAATTTTAAGCCTCTTCAAGATGGTCTGTATGGATTTAATAAGCAAAGCAAGAGGAGTATGACCCTAATTTCAAAATTTTTGTATGCTCAAAATGTATAAAGGAAGATAGAGGATTTCCCACAAAACAATCTGGAAAACAATTTAGAAGAAAAGAAGAGCATATTGCTGATTCCAGTGGGAAAAAAATTGTGGGAAACCCAAGCCAAAAAATAAAATAAAATCTTCTTTTATCTCTACCAAGGCTGGTGACAATTCAACTCTTGGCGAAATCAGCTTAGGCGCAGCGAGCAGTACCACATCTGAATTTTCAAACTTCTCTCCAAAACGAGCTAATAAGCTTATAACATAAAGCTTTAGTAAAAGCTTTGTATTTATTAAAGGAAAATTCAATTTCTTCTTTTCTTTTCTGTTCCGCGCAGTCGTTTGAGGTGGAGCCATTTTGATAAAAGCTTCGTTATATATATATATATATATATATATATATATAAAGCCTCGGCAGTCAATAAAGAAACTTTATTTTTGTTTGAAAAGCTTAATGTATAAGATTTAAAACTTATATATATATATTAAATAAAAGGAGCTAATACAAACTAATAAGCTTTAAAATGGGGGCTTTACCAAAGCTTTTTTTTTTTAAAGTTCTACTTAAAACTTATAATGCCTTAATTCAAAGCTTATATTATTAAGCTTATTGAACAAACCTCTTACATCATTCATATATATATATATATATATATATATATATATATATATATATATTTAGAATATATATATATATATATATATATATATATAAATTTAGTTTAAAATTTCTAAAAAATATTTTTAATAGTAAACCTCATATGCTTTGTAATGTGATTATATTTTATTATTTAAAAAAATCAGACAGCTTTCAAGCTCTATCGACCACGAGGTAACAACAAAAACTTTACCAAATTAATTTTCCTATGTCGATAATAGTGCCTTGCTAATCATTTTTATACTTTAACTCAACACTTCACAAGTTAAGTATCAACACCTGCAAAATATTGTATGGATATTTTGTGCCTTATCTAACCATTTATTTTACAATTCAAGTCAACAAGCTTTGCATAAGATAAGTATTGTAAATATATATATATATATAATTTCGATTATAATGCTTAATACATGTTGTATTTTGTTACAAGTGTATATTTTCGCAGTTCAAGCTAAGTAATAATTACACTTTTTAAATTTTATAAATTAACAATTGAAGTGTTTAATGATTTACCAATTAAGTATTCACCTAATGTCATTTGATTATTTGCATAAAATAAAAAATATTATTTGTCAATTCGTTTTCTTCTATAGCTGATACTTTGCATTACAACCCAAGTAAGTTTCTCCAATTTCTATAATTTTAATCATCAACAAATTAAAAACGTCACATATGCTTGTGATTATTTGTGTCCTTTTAATGATGTATTTCGTAGCAAAGTTATTCAACACTTACAAGTAAGTTGCTACCCTCTATAACTTAGTAAATAATTTTTTCAATATTTCTATGTAAGTTTTATCTTTCAGACATTGATTCGAACACCTTCCAAAATATCATTGCAATCAAATATATGTAAGCTTTTCAACTCAAGGTTAGTATTTTCTACCCTTATACTCCTGAATCAATTTATCTTATATTCTTATGACGTTAAGTTTCTCATGAAATTCTGTTTAATAACTTTATATACCCTATTCATAGAAGCAATAATGATTCACATCTCTTTCGAGTGTTAATATTGTTTTTGATAGATTATTTCAATCACACCACAACGATGGAGGTATGTATATATTCACTTCCTTTTGTAAAACTTTTTCAAAAGCCTTCTATAATATTTTTACAACCTGATTAATAAACCATAGATTCAACATTAAGATTAGTTGAAATTCAGTAATTTAAATAAATTTTTAAGATATAGAAAATTTGTGTCGGAATTTAAGTTTTAAAAGGAACTGGTCACTCCGCCTCAAACTTCTATTATGAAGGAAGTGATGTATGGACTTAATCTGGTGGTATGGGACATCATATTGGTTTCATATACTTACTCCAGACACATTTATGTCATCTATGTGTGTATGTGGAACACATTTATGTCATCTATCTTTCACCATTACCTCGCCATGCTCTCCCATTTGGGCATCTTCCCCAATGCATACTGGTGCAAGGATCAATGATAGTCAAGTGAAAAAGGTTGTGCATGGTTTATTCCAACTATGTGGTATGGGACACTTAGACTCGTTTTACTTACATTCATTTGATTGGTTTATTTCATATGCATTATGTGTAGATCTAGTCTTCCATACCAATCATGAAGCCATCCTCTCTTGCATTTACACAACTATATATCGAGGATGCCCATATATAGCATGCATGTGGGGCCTCCACTGTTTGTTCCAGTTGGTTTGTATATGGAGGGGTGATTCCCAGGTTACTTACGCCTGGCAAACATGTGTGTGGTTATGATTTGAATACTTATGGGTTGTCTATATCTCAAGATGACGTTGGGATTAATTGACATCTTCAATTAATTGTTTAACTAGCGTGGACAATTTCTATGAGTATAGCCAACAAGAAGTATGAGGGTATCGATTGAGGTGTCGCACTGCACGAGGGTACCGATTGAGGCGTCGTATAGCTGGTGGATTGAGCGGTGGTGTGAAGATGGTGATCATTTTTGTTAATCATGTATTAGAATAGTCTTTCATGTTGCTAGGTCATTTTTTGTATATTATTTGTGATTTGATGATGAGTGAGAGGATCACCAATTTAGGTGTCGCACGAGTTTTATTGCTGCAGTCATGTTCATCCGAGCCTCTGAGCCATGCCTTTGTGCCTCTGAGCCATGCTTGGGTAATGAACCTCTGAGTTTGTTTCACGTTATGACATTGATAGCTACAAACATGATGATGATGTTGTAGCATTTTCTTCTACACAACTGAGGATAGTTGCTTCCTCAAACGGGAGGACTATTACAGAGGTATATATTTTATCATATTTTTGTTGAATTAATAATCATATAAAAATATGCTTGATTTAATGTGCACATAAATTGGCTTAATGGAATGTGCAAATGTGCACAAGGTTAACATATATGTGCACAAAGTTATTTCATGTGTAAACCCAATAGCATTTATATTTTGGCAAAGGCTTTTATATATACAAACCTTAGGAGCTTTCATATGGTTAATAATATGTAAAGCAATACCCAAAAGTGGGAAAAGCAAGCCCAAATTGTATGCACATCTATTATTAGCTCTTTAGGCTATTTTTATGAATACAATTCTCTAAATTCTCATGTCGTGGAAGTGGAGCTACACGCATGGGGGGGGGAGATTGTACCCAATCTTATCTTGATGGTGATGTTATTCTATTTCTCTTGTCTTATGCCGTGCTATGCTCTTTGATACCTTGGAATTTTTGGAGATTGCATTATTGAGCTCTCTCTCTCTCTCTCTCTCTCTCTCTCTCTCTCTCTCTAGCAAAGAGTTTAAGGACGTGTAGTGGATTATTGTCATTTCTATGGTGGCTGAACTGCTATAGATGGATAGATGCTTGCCACCATAAAAAACAAGTTTGACTACTATTCTTAGTGCATGCACTCAAAGTGGTGTGCTTACACATAGTGAGTGTGATTCAACCTTGGATTTTTTGGAGATTGCATTATTGAGCTCTCTCTCTCTCTCTCTCTCTCTCTCTCTCTCTCTCTCTCTCTCTCTAGCGAAGAGTTTAAGGACTCTAATTATGCCAAGGAGGGAGAGGACTCTAATATTACCAAAAAGGAAAAATAAAAAGAGGGAGTAGAGAAAGGAGACTAACTTAAACCATAAATGAAGAAGAAATTCATAATAAGATATATTACCTTAATCAAGCATAAATCTAAGCTAAGCTACCCCCAGTGGCTCTGATACCATGTTCAATTCCATGCTAGATCAAAGTTTAGAGTGTTAAACATGATTGATGCTACTAATCAAAAAATAGAAAATACACAAGAGATTAAGCACATAAAGCAACAAACGACACAGCTAATCAATCTCATAAATCGTGGAAATAGCTCTATACAATGTACCATACAAAAAGGGTGATCCAAGATCATGTAAGAAAGTGGCCCCAAAGTATCCAAATGACAAAGTCACATAATACCTGCAGCCTCCCATAGATATGGTCTTCGTAGGACCCCATACATCTGAATGCACAACATCTAGTGCATTTCTGCTCACATATCTGTTACGTGGAAACACATGCTTTGTTTGCTTCCCAAATTGGCATGCTTCACATATTTTTTGCATACCTTCCACTTTAAATTTTGGCAGCCCTGTCACAATTCCTTTTGTCTGCATAGACTTCAATCTCTGCATATTTACATGTCCAATCCTTTTATGCCAAATGTTTGTGTCTGCAACAATTCCTGAACCATTTGCAAACATCGCAGCACTCATTTCAGGCATGTCTACATTTAATGTAAACATTCTGCCCACTCTGTTGCCTTTTGCAACCAACCTGCACTTGTCTTTAAAATCTTCAACATAACATCCATCAGGGTTAAACTTAACCTGCAAACACTGCTCAATCATCTGGCCAACTGAAACCAGATTCTTTGTTATGTTCGGTACATGAAGTACATCTGCAAGGTACTTCACTTTGCCATCCTGCATAGACAATGGCACATCTCCAACGTGGGCAATTGGATGAGCAGTGTCATCCCCTGTTTCCACAAAACCTGGTCTTTCCGGGTTTTTCATCTCCTTGAACCACTCCCCATGACTCGTCATGTGGTTCGAAGCGCCTGAATCCACATACCATACATTATCTTTTTGTGCTGCATCAACATTTTCAGACATGGCATTCACGACATGCTGCATAACAAACAACCTTTCATTATCCTCATTATTTCTGCTTGAGGATGCATAGTTATTTTGCTGCACTTTCCCATTTTGCATGTCAGCCTGCTTCTTATAACATTCTGCCTGCACATGTCCAGGCTTACCACAATAATAGCATTCACGTGCATCATTATATTGCCTTTGCCAATTTCCACGGCCTCTTTGACTCCCCCTGCCTCTGAATTTGCCTCTTCCACCTGCGTGTTGTTGTTGTTGTTGTTGATTCTGGGACTGTTGTTGTTGCTGCTGCTGCTGACCATAATTCTGATTACCTGTTCGGCCACCTCCTTGACCGCGTCCACGGCCTCTTCTACCTCGTCCTCTTCCTGAACTCGTGTAGAAGGCCTGTTGCTCTGAACTGTTTTTGCTTTGTGAAGACTGTTGGTCTTTACCCAAGCTCTTCTCTTCGATAATCAGCATAGACACCAAATCTGTAAAGTTGGGATTGTTTTCCCGAGTCTGAATAGACGTCTTGAACGCCTTGTATTGTGGCCCGAGACCACGTAGACAGACTTCCACCTTGTCATCATCATCCACTGACACACCAATAGATGCAAGGGATTCCACAGTACCCTTTATCTTCAGCGCATAGTCATTCACAGACATGCTCTTTTTCTCCACAGTATGAAGTTCATTCTTCAACTGTATCTTACGTGCCTTGGTATTTGTTTCATAGAGCTTTACCAAGGTGTCCCACGCCTCCTTGGGGGACTTGGCATCCTGAATGTGCCCAATCATGGTGTCCTGTATACTAATGGAGAGCCAATACATAACCTTCCTGGCTCCTTGGTTCCAGTCTTTAAACTCTTTCACATCTGCAGCAGTCGGATTTATATCGGGTATCTCCGGTGCCTCTTCATGCTCACCTTCTATGTAGTCCCAATAGCCTTTTCCCATCAGGAAATTCGTCAACCTGAACCTCCAAGCATGGAAGTTATTCTTTTCCAGCTTCTCAGCCACAATCTGTGTTATGCCATCATTAGACATATTGCCAAACACACAATTTTACCAGAAACTGCACTTTGGTTTTTCCTGCACAAATGCTGTATTTTTTGCAGAGCGGTACTGTAGTACTCTCAAATGTCACAACCAGTGACTTCAATGTGCATACATACACCCAATGGCAACTGTAGACCTCTTTGCAGCACCCACAGTGTCTGCACAGTCAATCTGTCTTCCTGCAGTTCTTAAAACAGAGTTCTGCAGAGAATCGATGACTTACCTGCAGTGCTCGAAATCCCCTGCTTTCTGAAAAACGGAGGTCCAGACGCGCCCGAAAAATGTAGTCCGTAGGACTGTATAGTTGCCCAATAGCTTTACTCCCGCGAAGAAAGCTCCTCAATCAGAGATCGTTGCCGATGCCTCCCGTAGAGCTCCCGACAAGGGTGTAATCACCAACACAATAGGGAAGAGTAGTTGAAGCTCTTGCCCTCGTACCGCTTCCTGTGGTTCTCTTGCTTGCAGCTTAGCCCTTAGCACAAACCAGGCTCTGATACCATGAAAAGATGCAGGGAGGGAAGAGAGCTTGAGCTCTTGCAAGCACACACACACACTCACAAAACCCTAATAGAGAACACACCATATACAAGATAAGAGTACACATAATATGAAAGGTACTCAACCAATACATACACGGGTTCTCTATAGTGTGAACCCGACTAAATGAGCTGGCGCTATAACTATGCCAGTCTCTAGAATGGCTGTCACACAGCCTGTCATCCCACTGGCCGCATATCACCCAAGATCTCACCAACCATGCCAGTGGTGTAAGTGTGGGGCCTATCCCCCAGGCGGGTCATCAGTGGCCACCGCCTCACTAGACGAGCTCGATATCTCAACATGTTAGAGTTGTTTTGCAACAAGTTTTCGCTTGATGATGACGGCATGATGAAGTAAATAAAATTGAAAGCAAAAAGCTTTTTAATGAAAGGCTTTAGATGTAGCGCTTAAGCCTTGAGGAGCCTTCTTTAGAAAAGGAGAGATGGTGGGAAAAGCCTCTTGTGAGGATGGAGAAGAGCCTTTAATTCTTTAGAAATGGAGAGATGGAGAAGAGCCTTTAATTCTTTAGAAAAGGAGAGATGGTGGGAAAAGCCTCTTGTGAGCATGGAGAAGAGTCTTTAATTCTGTAGATTGAATCCCAAATGGCCATTATAGAAACGCTGGATTGCAAACAAAACCCTTCAAGATGGTTTTTTTTTTTTCTTGCTGCCGGACTGTTGTCAGAGAAGTGAGAAAAAAAAGAGAGAATCCTTGTCTCTCTCTCCACACGGCACGTCGTGCGCGTTCCATTATCGCCTGGCGCGTTTCTTATTATGGTGCAGCTGATGTTGCCGTGTTTGCCAACCGTGCTAGTGTAGGCCGGTTGTGGAGGCTCTATGGCACCCAGCTTACTGTGGCTGGCTGGCACCGGTTCTGGCTCTCGGTGCACAAGGCTGTTGCTTGCCTGATGGTAAGGCAGGTGGTGGTATTATGGGTACATTAGTGGGTACTCTATGCATAACCCTTGCATAGTTTTGCACATTTTACATTGGGCTTGTAGCCACATTAGCTTAAATAACTAGTGCTTGTAAAGCTTAAGATTGCCCTGGTGGTGCAGGCAATTGATCTATTGGATGTGGTCTAGGGAACCTACACATGGTGGTATCACGATTCCCTAAATGCACACAATGAGCACAATAGAGAATTTGTCTGGGTCACAAGTGCGGGCACTTAGTGTTTATATAATTATGTCTATATATCAAGAACACCAAGTTAAATCTGTTCTTGGGTAGAGATGCTCTTTATTATCTCTTTTAACTTCATCTTTTCTAATATGGCCGTGTTTTAATCGTCATGTTGCTCACTTATTTCTCCCAACCAAAGTCATGATAATTCAAGATCTATAATGGTGCTGGAGACTTAATATCACATTGGTTGGGGTAACTCCAACATGTTATCTTGAACTCTATGGCCAGTTTGCAACATATAGCCATAGAAGCTAGTCTAGATAAGAGCAGATAATTGTGCATCTTTGGGTCTCATACTCCCTTGCAAAATCATGGCAACAATTGGTCATCAGTCAGTATCTCCTAAACTTTACATTAAGAGATTGGATGTTTAAGTAGAGAGACGTAATCGCTCATTGGCTCATGCTCTTGTTGCTTGATGATATGGAGCTATGCCACTGTGCTCCATTTATCACCACTTCATGCAAAACTTGGCATGAACACATTTTTAAGCCAAGTGAAGTTAACTTTATCCTCAAGCTTTAAGGATATGTACCATTGGTGAGCCTTTCCATCTAGCATTAGGGAAAATGAATGAATCTTTGTCATGTCATTTATTAGCCATGTCTCACAAGTAGTAGCCTCAAAGATTTCTATATGATGAATGGTCTCCACCACTTGTAAATCTTTGTGTTAGCTTTGCCATGCGCTTTGGATTCATATATGTTAGGCTTCATGCATGAGCTATGCTCAATTACCTAGCCACCCCAAGTGCCCATTCTTAACAAGTCAATTGGGATAGTTACGGCCATTGGTAAGGTTGGTCCACCATCTATGTTGGGTCTTACTATGTTAATCACTCCTCTTCCTTGTCCTCTGCCCCTTCCTAGGTTAGGTACATATGGAGGGGTAGGGGGCTAGTTGGACATGATAGGAGTGTCTCTATAGTTCTCCAACTTTGTCAATCGGTTAATTTTGAGACAACATCGTTTGTATGTGTGTGGGAAAATCTGGTCTCACAATGGGTTGTTGATATCTTCTTTTATAGGCAACTAATCGATTAGTCCTCTCATTATGTCAGCATAAGGCTTCACAAATGTTAGTTCACATAGATTTCTTCCAACCCTCCCTAAAGCCTTCTTAAAATTGGCTCTAAGGGCGGCATCCCCTCTTCTAGTGCTTGAGCAAGTACCTAGGCTTGTGTGGTCACATAAGTTATCAAAGCTTTAACTGGAACTCTGTGGACTTCAGAGATCACAATCTCTCATTGTTTCTCCATTCTGCATTGGCTCGTGCATCCAACCAAGCCTTGCTTTTTGCGAGTAATAATTTTCACTCGTTAGCTGTGCCTTTTTTATTTCATCTTCTAAGAATTCTCCTCTAATCCTATGAGCAGCAAAAGCATCATCCCCCTCCAAGGGAAATGTATTTGTTAAGATTCTGTCCTCGCACCAAAATTGATGGGGGAGGAGGAATGGTTTGTGCAAGTGTTCCTCCCTTAACACCTATTAATCCTATGCTTATTCCTTGACCATAGTTAGGAATGGTTTATGTAATCATTCTTCCCTCAACACCCATTAATCTCTGGCTCATTTCCTAACCATAATCAGATGATTGAGCCTCTTGTTCATCTTCTAGTTGTAACTCACATAACCCTTTAGCATAGACTAAGAATGGTTTGTGTAATCGTTCCTTCCTCAACACGTGTAATCTTTAGCTCATTTCTTGACCATAGTCAGATGATTAATCCTTTTTGTTCAGTTCTGGTTATAACCCGAATAATCCTTTTGGATAACGATTCTAGATCTTCTGGTGGGAAAAGATACAATCCTCTTGTCCACTTGCTCCTTGTTTCTTGTAGCATTCTCCATGGATTCCTTGATACTTGTTTCAATAGTTGTTAGTCGTCTCCAAGTAAACACACTTAATTGGCTGCTTATAGAGTGACCCGATTCAACATTTATCTAACAAGACTATCCTGGGAGGTTTGATGCACTATCTTCCGGAGTAAGATGGTTACCAATCACTCTCCTAGATTTTAAGCATATAAGATTTGGCCAAAGTCCACTCACCACACTATGCTAATGATTTATCAACTCTCTAGTTTTCACTACTTCAAGTTTTTCATAGTGTTAAAAATTACATGGTTTTCAGGGGGAAATGCTACCCTCAATTTGATACATGCAAAAACTATGCATGGTGTTGATTAGAGGATGTCGAATTACAACATAAAAACCCTCTACTATTTTGAAAACATTCACATATAATCTTCAAGTTGCTAAAGTTCAACCCTTAGGGTTTCAAGACACACAAAAGATAGAGAAACACTGCCTTATCTTGAACTAAAGCCCCAGAGGAGAAACATCGTTACTATAGAGAACGAGCCTTGTGAAGGAAAATACCCTTGTTGCCACTGAGTCTACTGTTGAGAAGGAACTTCTATAGTTACTTGGTTTGTTGTGTAGCTGTGGTGGGGAACTTCTTACAGGCCACACAAGAAACTCAATGTTGTGTTTGATATGCAACCACCAGTCATCTACCTCACATTCTCTGCTACAGTGGCTTAGGAGAGCTACTGCAGTGATGTCGTCACACAATCAAGTAGATGGTTGTTTACAGGTGTATATTTTATCATATTTTTTTATGAATTAATAATCATAGAAAAATATGCTTGATTTAATATTCGCAGGAATCGACTTAATGGAATGTGTGAATGTGCACAAGGTTATCATATATGTGCAAATGTGCACAACGTTATTTCAGGTGTAAAGATCCAATAGCATTTATATTTGAGCAAAGGCTTTTATATGTACAAGCCTTAGGAACTTTCATATGGTTAATAATATATAAAGCAATACCCAAAAGTTGGAAAAGCAAGCCCAAATTGTACGCACATCTATTTTTAGCTCCTTGGGCTATTTTTATGAATACAATTCTCTAAATACTCATGTTGTGGAAGTGGAGCTACATGCATGGGGAGAGGGGGGGGGGGAGATTGCACCCAATCTTGTCTTGATGGTGATGTTATTCTATTTCTCTTGTCTTATGCCATGCTATGCTATTTGATATTAATTTAATTCAAGTCTTTGTTAATTTTTGATGTATTTTGTGAGTTTTGAATTTCTTCAAGAAGTACAAAAGGGTCCTCTCAAAGTGGTATGAGAGCTTTGGATTAATTCAATCTTCTTGAAGCCTTGGATTAATTGAATTTCTTGAAGAGGATGAAGGACTTGTGGGACAAAGAGGTGAAAGAGACAAAGATAAAGGTGATTTTGTAAATTCCATGTTCATGGGTTTATGGATATGTATGGTTGAAAGAAGGCGAGGTAGAAAACCATTAGTGGGTTTCTAAAACCACAAAACCACCTTCTTGAATTTTAAGCCTCTTCAAGATGGTCTGTATGGATTTAATAAGCAAAGCAAGAGGAGTATGACCCTAATTTCAAAATTTTTGTATGCTCAAAATGTATAAAGGAAGATAGAGGATTTCCCACAAAACAATCTGGAAAACAATTTAGAAGAAAAGAAGAGCATATTGCTGATTCCAGTGGGAAAAAAATTGTGGGAAACCCAAGCCAAAAAATAAAATAAAATCTTCTTTTATCTCTACCAAGGCTGGTGACAATTCAACTCTTGGCGAAATCAGCTTAGGCGCAGCGAGCAGTACCACATCTGAATTTTCAAACTTCTCTCCAAAACGAGCTAATAAGCTTATAACATAAAGCTTTAGTAAAAGCTTTGTATTTATTAAAGGAAAATTCAATTTCTTCTTTTCTTTTCTGTTCCGCGCAGTCGTTTGAGGTGGAGCCATTTTGATAAAAGCTTCGTTATATATATATATATATATATATATATATAAAAAGCCTCGGCAGTCAATAAAGAAACTTTATTTTTGTTTGAAAAGCTTAATGTATAAGATTTAAAACTTATATATATATATTAAATAAAAGGAGCTAATACAAACTAATAAGCTTTAAAATGGGGGGCTTTACCAAAGCTTTTTTTTTAAAGTTCTACTTAAAACTTATAATGCCTTAATTCAAAGCTTATATTATTAAGCTTATTGAACAAACCTCTTACATCATTCATATATATATATATATATATATATATTTATATATATTTATATATATTTATATATATTTATTTATTTAGAATATATATATATATATATAAATTTAGTTTAAAATTTCTAAAAAATATTTTTAATAGTAAACCTCATATGCTTTCAAGCTCTATGGACCACGAGGTAACAACAAAAACTTTACCAAATTAATTTTCCTATGTCGATAATAGTGCCTTGCTAATCATTTTTATACTTTAACTCAACACTTCACAAGTTAAGTATCAACACCTGCAAAATATTGTATGGATATTTTGTGCCTTATCTAACCATTTATTTTACAATTCAAGTCAACAAGCTTTGCATAAGATAAGTATTGTAAATATATATATATATATATATATATATATATATAATTTCGATTATAATGCTTAATACATGTTGTATTTTGTTACAAGTGTATATTTTCGCAGTTCAAGCTAAGTAATAATTACACTTTTTAAATTTTATAAATTAACAATTGAAGTGTTTAATGATTTACCAATTAAGTATTCACCTAATGTCATTTGATTATTTGCATAAAATAAAAAATATTATTTGTCAATTCGTTTTCTTCTATAGCTGATACTTTGCATTACAACCCAAGTAAGTTTCTCCAATTTCTATAATTTTAATCATCAACAAATTAAAAACGTCACATATGCTTGTGATTATTTGTGTCCTTTTAATGATGTATTTCGTAGCAAAGTTATTCAACACTTACAAGTAAGTTGCTACCCTCTATAACTTAGTAAATAATTTTTTCAATATTTCTATGTAAGTTTTATCTTTCAGACATTGATTCGAACACCTTCCAAAATATCATTGCAATCAAATATATGTAAGCTTTTCAACTCAAGGTTAGTATTTTCTACCCTTATACTCCTGAATCAATTTATCTTATATTCTTATGACGTTAAGTTTCTCATGAAATTCTGTTTAATAACTTTATATACCCTATTCATAGAAGCAATAATGATTCACATCTCTTTCGAGTGTTAATATTGTTTTTGATAGATTATTTCAATCACACCACAACGATGGAGGTATGTATATATTCACTTCCTTTTGTAAAACTTTTTCAAAAGCCTTCTATAATATTTTTACAACCTGATTAATAAACCATAGATTCAACATTAAGATTAGTTGAAATTCAGTAATTTAAATAAATTTTTAAGATATAGAAAATTTGTGTCGGAATTTAAGTTTTAAAAGGAACTGGTCACTCCGCCTCAAACTTCTATTATGAAGGAAGTGATGTATGGACTTAATCTGGTGGTATGGGACATCATATTGGTTTCATATACTTACTCCAGACACATTTATGTCATCTATGTGTGTATGTGGAACACATTTATGTCATCTATCTTTCACCATTACCTCGCCATGCTCTCCCATTTGGGCATCTTCCCCAATGCATACTGGTGCAAGGATCAATGATAGTCAAGTGAAAAAGGTTGTGCATGGTTTATTCCAACTATGTGGTATGGGACACTTAGACTCGTTTTACTTACATTCATTTGATTGGTTTATTTCATATGCATTATGTGTAGATCTAGTCTTCCATACCAATCATGAAGCCATCCTCTCTTGCATTTACACAACTATATATCGAGGATGCCCATATATAGCATGCATGTGGGGCCTCCACTGTTTGTTCCAGTTGGTTTGTATATGGAGGGGTGATTCCCAGGTTACTTACGCCTGGCAAACATGTGTGTGGTTATGATTTGAATACTTATGGGTTGTCTATATCTCAAGATGACGTTGGGATTAATTGACATCTTCAATTAATTGTTTAACTAGCGTGGACAATTTCTATGAGTATAGCCAACAAGAAGTACGAGGGTATCGATTGAGGTGTCGCACTGCACGAGGGTACCGATTGAGGCGTCGTATAGCTGGTGGATTGAGCGGTGGTGTGAAGATGGTGATCATTTTTGTTAATCGTGTATTAGAATAGTCTTTCATGTTGCTAGGTCATTTTTTGTATATTATTTGTGATTTGATGATGAGTGAGAGGATCACCAATTTAGGTGTCGCACGAGTTTTATTGCTGCAGTCATGTTCATCCGAGCCTCTGAGCCATGCCTTTGTGCCTCTGAGCCATGCTTGGGTAATGAACCTCTGAGTTTGTTTCACGTTATGACATTGATAGCTACAAACATGATGATGATGTTGTAGCATTTTCTTCTACACAACTGAGGATAGTTGCTTCCTCAAACGGGAGGACTATTACAGAGGTATATATTTTATCATATTTTTGTTGAATTAATAATCATATAAAAATATGCTTGATTTAATGTGCACATAAATTGGCTTAATGGAATGTGCAAATGTGCACAAGGTTAACATATATGTGCACAAAGTTATTTCATGTGTAAACCCAATAGCATTTATATTTTGGCAAAGGCTTTTATATATACAAACCTTAGGAGCTTTCATATGGTTAATAATATGTAAAGCAATACCCAAAAGTGGGAAAAGCAAGCCCAAATTGTATGCACATCTATTATTAGCTCTTTAGGCTATTTTTATGAATACAATTCTCTAAATTCTCATGTCGTGGAAGTGGAGCTACACGCATGGGGGGGGGAGATTGTACCCAATCTTATCTTGATGGTGATGTTATTCTATTTCTCTTGTCTTATGCCGTGCTATGCTCTTTGATACCTTGGAATTTTTGGAGATTGCATTATTGAGCTCTCTCTCTCTCTCTCTCTCTCTCTCTCTCTCTCTCTCTCTAGCAAAGAGTTTAAGGACGTGTAGTGGATTATTGTCATTTCTATGGTGGCTGAACTGCTATAGATGGATAGATGCTTGCCACCATAAAAAACAAGTTTGACTACTATTCTTAGTGCATGCACTCAAAGTGGTGTGCTTACACATAGTGAGTGTGATTCAACCTTGGATTTTTTGGAGATTGCATTATTGAGCTCTCTCTCTCTCTCTCTCTCTCTCTCTCTCTCTCTCTCTCTCTCTAGCGAAGAGTTTAAGGACTCTAATTATGCCAAGGAGGGAGAGGACTCTAATATTACCAAAAAGGAAAAATAAAAAGAGGGAGTAGAGAAAGGAGACTAACTTAAACCATAAATGAAGAAGAAATTCATAATAAGATATATTACCTTAATCAAGCATAAATCTAAGCTAAGCTACCCCCAGTGGCTCTGATACCATGTTCAATTCCATGCTAGATCAAAGTTTAGAGTGTTAAACATGATTGATGCTACTAATCAAAAAATAGAAAATACACAAGAGATTAAGCACATAAAGCAACAAACGACACAGCTAATCAATCTCATAAATCGTGGAAATAGCTCTATACAATGTACCATACAAAAAGGGTGATCCAAGATCATGTAAGAAAGTGGCCCCAAAGTATCCAAATGACAAAGTCACATAATACCTGCAGCCTCCCATAGATATGGTCTTCGTAGGACCCCATACATCTGAATGCACAACATCTAGTGCATTTCTGCTCACATATCTGTTACGTGGAAACACATGCTTTGTTTGCTTCCCAAATTGGCATGCTTCACATATTTTTTGCATACCTTCCACTTTAAATTTTGGCAGCCCTGTCACAATTCCTTTTGTCTGCATAGACTTCAATCTCTGCATATTTACATGTCCAATCCTTTTATGCCAAATGTTTGTGTCTGCAACAATTCCTGAACCATTTGCAAACATCGCAGCACTCATTTCAGGCATGTCTACATTTAATGTAAACATTCTGCCCACTCTGTTGCCTTTTGCAACCAACCTGCACTTGTCTTTAAAATCTTCAACATAACATCCATCAGGGTTAAACTTAACCTGCAAACACTGCTCAATCATCTGGCCAACTGAAACCAGATTCTTTGTTATGTTCGCGCAAGGTACTTCACTTTGCCATCCTGCATAGACAATGGCACATCTCCAACGTGGGCAATTGGATGAGCAGTGTCATCCCCTGTTTCCACAAAACCTGGTCTTTCCGGGTTTTTCATCTCCTTGAACCACTCCCCATGACTCGTCATGTGGTTCGAAGCGCCTGAATCCACATACCATACATTATCTTTTTGTGCTGCATCAACATTTTCAGACATGGCATTCACGACATGCTGCATAACAAACAACCTTTCATTATCCTCATTATTTCTGCTTGAGGATGCATAGTTATTTTGCTGCACTTTCCCATTTTGCATGTCAGCCTGCTTCTTATAACATTCTGCCTGCACATGTCCAGGCTTACCACAATAATAGCATTCACGTGCATCATTATATTGCCTTTGCCAATTTCCACGGCCTCTTTGACTCCCCCTGCCTCTGAATTTGCCTCTTCCACCTGCGTGTTGTTGTTGTTGTTGTTGATTCTGGGACTGTTGTTGTTGCTGCTGCTGCTGACCATAATTCTGATTACCTGTTCGGCCACCTCCTTGACCGCGTCCACGGCCTCTTCTACCTCGTCCTCTTCCTGAACTCGTGTAGAAGGCCTGTTGCTCTGAACTGTTTTTGCTTTGTGAAGACTGTTGGTCTTTACCCAAGCTCTTCTCTTCGATAATCAGCATAGACACCAAATCTGTAAAGTTGGGATTGTTTTCCCGAGTCT
The DNA here is from genome assembly GCF_041138505.1 of Cibotium barometz. Classification (NCBI taxonomy): domain Eukaryota; kingdom Viridiplantae; phylum Streptophyta; class Polypodiopsida; order Cyatheales; family Cibotiaceae; genus Cibotium; species Cibotium barometz. The sequence continues at coordinate 32,933,676 of NC_141093.1, forward strand.
GAATAGACGTCTTGAACGCCTTGTATTGTGGCCCGAGACCACGTAGACAGACTTCCACCTTGTCATCATCATCCACTGACACACCAATAGATGCAAGGGATTCCACAGTACCCTTTATCTTCAGCGCATAGTCATTCACAGACATGCTCTTTTTCTCCACAGTATGAAGTTCATTCTTCAACTGTATCTTACGTGCCTTGGTATTTGTTTCATAGAGCTTTACCAAGGTGTCCCACGCCTCCTTGGGGGACTTGGCATCCTGAATGTGCCCAATCATGGTGTCCTGTATACTAATGGAGAGCCAATACATAACCTTCATGGCTCCTTGGTTCCAGTCTTTAAACTCTTTCACATCTGCAGCAGTCGGATTTATATCGGGTATCTCCGGTGCCTCTTCATGCTCACCTTCTATGTAGTCCCAATAGCCTTTTCCCATCAGGAAATTCGTCAACCTGAACCTCCAAGCATGGAAGTTATTCTTTTCCAGCTTCTCAGCCACAATCTGTGTTATGCCATCATTAGACATATTGCCAAACACACAATTTTACCAGAAACTGCACTCTGGTTTTTCCTGCACAAATGCTGTATTTTTTGCAGAGCGGTACTGTAGTACTCTCAAATGTCACAACCAGTGACTTCAATGTGCATACATACACCCAATGGCAACTGTAGACCTCTTTGCAGCACCCACAGTGTCTGCACAGTCAATCTGTCTTCTTGCAGTTCTTAAAACAGAGTTCTGCAGAGAATCGATGACTTACCTGCAGTGCTCGAAATCGCCTGCTTTCTGAAAAACGGAGGTCCAGACGCGCCCGAAACGCGTTTTCGGCCCGAAAAATGTAGTCCGTAGGACTGTATAGTTGCCCAATAGCTTTACTCCCGCGAAGAAAGCTCCTCAATCAGAGATCGTTGCCGATGCCTCTCGTAGAGCTCCCGACAAGGGTGTAATCACCAACACAATAGGGAAGAGTAGTTGAAGCTCTTACCCTCGTACCGCTTCCTGTGGTTCTCTTGCTTGCAGCTTAGCCCTTAGCACAAACCAGGCTCTGATACCATGAAAAGATGCAGGGAGGGAAGAGAGCTTGAGCTCTTGCAAGCACACACACACACTCACAAAACCCTAATAGAGAACACACCATATACAAGATAAGAGTACACATAATATGAAAGGTACTCAACCAATACATACACGGGTTCTTTATAGTGTGAACCCGACTAAATGAGCTGGCGCTATAACTATGCCAGTCTCTAGAATGGCTGTCACACAGCCTGTCATCCCACTGGCCGCATATCACCCAAGATCTCACCAACCATGCCAGTGGTGTAAGTGTGGGGCCTATCCCCCAGGCGGGTCATCAGTGGCCACCGCCTCACTAGACGAGCTCGATATCTCAACATGTTAGAGTTGTTTTGCAACAAGTTTTCGCTTGATGATGACGGCATGATGAAGTAAATAAAATTGAAAGCAAAAAGCTTTTTAATGAAAGGCTTTAGATGTAGCGCTTAAGCCTTGAGGAGCCTTCTTTAGAAAAGGAGAGATGGTGGGAAAAGCCTCTTGTGAGGATGGAGAAGAGCCTTTAATTCTTTAGAAAAGGAGAGATGGAGAAGAGCCTTTAATTCTTTAGAAAAGGAGAGATGGTGGGAAAAGCCTCTTGTGAGCATGGAGAAGAGTCTTTAATTCTGTAGATTGAATCCCAAATGGCCATTATAGAAACGCTGGATTGCAAACAAAACCCTTCAAGATGGTTTTTTTTTTTTCTTGCTGCCGGACTGTTGTCAGAGAAGTGAGAAAAAAAAAGAGAGAATCCTTGTCTCTCTCTCCACACGGCACGTCGTGCGCGTTCTATTATCGCCTGGCGCGTTTCTTATTATGGTGCAGCTGATGTTGCCGTGTTTGCCAACCGTGCTAGTGTAGGCCGGTTGTGGAGGCTCTATGGCACCCAGCTTACTGTGGTGGCTGGCACCGGTTCTGGCTCTCGGTGCACAAGGCTGTTGCTTGCCTGATGGTAAGGCAGGTGGTGGTATTATGGGTACATTAGTGGGTACTCTATGCATAACCCTTGCATAGTTTTGCACATTTTACATTGGGCTTGTAGCCACATTAGCTTAAATAACTAGTGCTTGTAAAGCTTAAGATTGCCCTGGTGGTGCAGGCAATTGATCTATTGGATGTGGTCTAGGGAACCTACACATGGTGGTATCACGATTCCCTAAATGCACACAACGAGCACAATAGAGAATTTGTCTGGGTCACAAGTGCGGGCACTTAGTGTTTATATAATTATGTCTATATATCAAGAACACCAAGTTAAATCTGTTCTTGGGTAGAGATGCTCTTTATTATCTCTTTTAACTTCATCTTTTCTAATATGGCCGTGTTTTAATCGTCATGTTGCTCACTTATTTCTCCCAACCAAAGTCATGATAATTCAAGATCTATAATGGTGCTGGAGACTTAATATCACATTGGTTGGGGTAACTCCAACATGTTATCTTGAACTCTATGGCCAGTTTGCAACATATAGCCATAGAAGCTAGTCTAGATAAGAGCAGATAATTGTGCATCTTTGGGTCTCATACTCCCTTGCAAAATCATGGCAACAATTGGTCATCAGTCAGTATCTCCTAAACTTTACATTAAGAGATTGGATGTTTAAGTAGAGAGACGTAATCGCTCATTGGCTCATGCTCTTGTTGCTTGATGATATGGAGCTATGCCACTGTGCTCCATTTATCACCACTTCATGCAAAACTTGGCATGAACACATTTTTAAGCCAAGTGAAGTTAACTTTATCCTCAAGCTTTAAGGATATGTACCATTGGTGAGCCTTTCCATCTAGCATTAGGGAAAATGAATGAATCTTTGTCATGTCATTTATTAGCCATGTCTCACAAGTAGTAGCCTCAAAGATTTCTATATGATGAATGGTCTCCACCACTTGTAAATCTTTGTGTTAGCTTTGCCATGCGCTTTGGATTCATATATGTTAGGCTTCATGCATGAGCTATGCTCAATTACCTAGCCACCCCAAGTGCCCATTCTTAACAAGTCAATTGGGATAGTTACGGCCATTGGTAAGGTTGGTCCACCATCTATGTTGGGTCTTACTATGTTAATCACTCCTCTTCCTTGTCCTCTGCCCCTTCCTAGGTTAGGTACATATGGAGGGGTAGGGGGCTAGTTGGACATGATAGGAGTGTCTCTATAGTTCTCCAACTTTGTCAATCGGTTAATTTTGAGACAACATCGTTTGTATGTGTGTGGGAAAATCTGGTCTCACAATGGGTTGTTGATATCTTCTTTTATAGGCAACTAATCGATTAGTCCTCTCATTATGTCAGCATAAGGCTTCACAAATGTTAGTTCACATAGATTTCTTCCAACCCTCCCTAAAGCCTTCTTAAAATTGGCTCTAAGGGCGGCATCCCCTCTTCTAGTGCTTGAGCAAGTACCTAGGCTTGTGTGGTCACATAAGTTATCAAAGCTTTAACTGGAACTCTGTGGACTTCAGAGATCACAATCTCTCATTGTTTCTCCATTCTGCATTGGCTCGTGCATCCAACCAAGCCTTGCTTTTTGCGAGTAATAATTTTCACTCGTTAGCTGTGCCTTTTTTATTTCATCTTCTAAGAATTCTCCTCTAATCCTATGAGCAGCAAAAGCATCATCCCCCTCCAAGGGAAATGTATTTGTTAAGATTCTGTCCTCGCACCAAAATTGATGGGGGAGGAGGAATGGTTTGTGCAAGTGTTCCTCCCTTAACACCTATTAATCCTATGCTTATTCCTTGACCATAGTTAGGAATGGTTTATGTAATCATTCTTCCCTCAACACCCATTAATCTCTGGCTCATTTCCTAACCATAATCAGATGATTGAGCCTCTTGTTCATCTTCTAGTTGTAACTCACATAACCCTTTAGCATAGACTAAGAATGGTTTGTGTAATCGTTCCTTCCTCAACACGTGTAATCTTTAGCTCATTTCTTGACCATAGTCAGATGATTAATCCTTTTTGTTCAGTTCTGGTTATAACCCGAATAATCCTTTTGGATAACGATTCTAGATCTTCTGGTGGGAAAAGATACAATCCTCTTGTCCACTTGCTCCTTGTTTCTTGTAGCATTCTCCATGGATTCCTTGATACTTGTTTCAATAGCTGTTAGTCGTCTCCAAGTAAACACACTTAATTGGCTGCTTATAGAGTGACCTGATTCAACATTTATCTAACAAGACTATCCTGGGAGGTTTGATGCACTGTCTTCCAGAGTAAGATGGTTACCAATCACTCTCCTAGATTTTAAGCATATAAGATTTGGCCAAAGTCCACTCACCACACTATGCTAATGATTTATCAACTCTCTAGTTTTCACTACTTCAAGTTTTTCATAGTGTTAAAAATTACATGGTTTTCAGGGGGAAATGCTACCCTCAATTTGATACATGCAAAAACTATGCATGGTGTTGATTAGAGGATGTCGAATTACAACATAAAAACCCTCTACTATTTTGAAAACATTCACATATAATCTTCAAGTTGCTAAAGTTCAACCCTTAGGGTTTCAAGACACACAAAAGATAGAGAAACACTGCCTTATCTTGAACTAAAGCCCCAGAGGAGAAACATCGTTACTATAGAGAACGAGCCTTGTGAAGGAAAATACCCTTGTTGCCACTGAGTCTACTGTTGAGAAGGAACTTCTATAGTTACTTGGTTTGTTGTGTAGCTGTGGTGGGGAACTTCTTACAGGCCACACAAGAAACTCAATGTTGTGTTTGATATGCAACCACCAGTCATCTACCTCACATTCTCTGCTACAGTGGCTTAGGAGAGCTACTGCAGTGATGTCGTCACACAATCAAGTAGATGGTTGTTTACAGGTATATATTTTATCATATTTTTTTTATGAATTAATAATCATAGAAAAATATGCTTGATTTAATATTCGCAGGAATCGACTTAATGGAATGTGTGAATGTGCACAAGGTTATCATATATGTGCAAATGTGCACAAAGTTATTTCAGGTGTAAAGATCCAATAGCATTTATATTTGAGCAAAGGCTTTTATATGTACAAGCCTTAGGAACTTTCATATGGTTAATAATATATAAAGCAATACCCAAAAGTTGGAAAAGCAAGCCCAAATTGTACGCACATCTATTTTTAGCTCCTTGGGCTATTTTTATGAATACAATTCTCTAAATACTCATGTTGTGGAAGTGGAGCTACATGCATGGGGAGGGGGGGGGGGGGGATTGCACCCAATCTTGTCTTGATGGTGATGTTATTCTATTTCTCTTGTCTTATGCCATGCTATGCTATTTGATATTAATTTAATTCAAGTCTTTGTTAATTTTTGATGTATTTTGTGAGTTTTGAATTTCTTCAAGAAGTACAAAAGGGTCCTCTCAAAGTGGTATGAGAGCTTTGGATTAATTCAATCTTCTTGAAGCCTTGGATTAATTGAATTTCTTGAAGAGGATGAAGGACTTGTGGGACAAAGAGGTGAAAGAGACAAAGATAAAGGTGATTTTGTAAATTCCATGTTCATGGGTTTATGGATATGTATGGTTGAAAGAAGGCGAGGTAGAAAACCATTAGTGGGTTTCTAAAACCACAAAACCACCTTCTTGAATTTTAAGCCTCTTCAAGATGGTCTGTATGGATTTAATAAGCAAAGCAAGAGGAGTATGACCCTAATTTCAAAATTTTTGTATGCTCAAAATGTATAAAGGAAGATAGAGGATTTCCCACAAAACAATCTGGAAAACAATTTAGAAGAAAAGAAGAGCATATTGCTGATTCCAGTGGGAAAAAAATTGTGGGAAACCCAAGCCAAAAAATAAAATAAAATCTTCTTTTATCTCTACCAAGGCTGGTGACAATTCAACTCTTGGCGAAATCAGCTTAGGCGCAGCGAGCAGTACCACATCTGAATTTTCAAACTTCTCTCCAAAACGAGCTAATAAGCTTATAACATAAAGCTTTAGTAAAAGCTTTGTATTTATTAAAGGAAAATTCAATTTCTTCTTTTCTTTTCTGTTCCGCGCAGTCGTTTGAGGTGGAGCCATTTTGATAAAAGCTTCGTTATATATATATATAAAAAGCCTCGGCAGTCAATAAAGAAACTTTATTTTTGTTTGAAAAGCTTAATGTATAAGATTTAAAACTTATATATATATATTAAATAAAAGGAGCTAATACAAACTAATAAGCTTTAAAATGGGGGGCTTTACCAAAGCTTTTTTTTTAAAGTTCTACTTAAAACTTATAATGCCTTAATTCAAAGCTTATATTATTAAGCTTATTGAACAAACCTCTTACATCATTCATATATATATATATATATATATATATATATATATATATATATATATATTTATTTAGAATATATATATATATATATATAAATTTAGTTTAAAATTTCTAAAAAATATTTTTAATAGTAAACCTCATATGCTTTGTAATGTGATTATATTTTATTATTTAAAAAAATCAGACAGCTTTCAAGCTCTATGGACCACGAGGTAACAACAAAAACTTTACCAAATTAATTTTCCTATGTCGATAATAGTGCCTTGCTAATCATTTTTATACTTTAACTCAACACTTCACAAGTTAAGTATCAACACCTGCAAAATATTGTATGGATATTTTGTGCCTTATCTAACCATTTATTTTACAATTCAAGTCAACAAGCTTTGCATAAGATAAGTATTGTAAAATATATATATATATATATATATATATATATATATAATTTCGATTATAATGCTTAATACATGTTGTATTTTGTTACAAGTGTATATTTTCGCAGTTCAAGCTAAGTAATAATTACACTTTTTAAATTTTATAAATTAACAATTGAAGTGTTTAATGATTTACCAATTAAGTATTCGCCTAATGTAATTTGATTATTTGCATAAAATAAAAAATATTATTTGTCAATTCGTTTTCTTCTATAGCTGATACTTTGCATTACAACCCAAGTAAGTTTCTCCAATTTCTATAATTTTAATCATCAACAAATTAAAAACGTCACATATGCTTGTGATTATTTGTGTCCTTTTAATGATGTATTTCGTAGAGCAAAGTTATTCAACACTTACAAGTAAGTTGCTACCCTCTATAACTTAGTAAATAATTTTTTCAATATTTCTATGTAAGTTTTATCTTTCAGACATTGATTCGAACACCTTCCAAAATATCATTGCAATCAAATATATGTAAGCTTTTCAACTCAAGGTTAGTATTTTCTACCCTTATACTCCTAAATCAATTTATCTTATATTCTTATGACATTAAGTTTCTCATGAAATTCTGTTTAATAACTTTATATACCCTATTCATAGAAGCAATAATGATTCACATCTCTTTCGAGTGTTAATATTGTTTTTGATAGATTATTTCAATCACACCACAACGATGGAGGTATGTATATATTCACTTCCTTTTGTAAAACTTTTTCAAAAGCCTTCTATAATATTTTTACAACCTGATTAATAAACCATAGATTCAACATTAAGATTAGTTGAAATTCAGTAATTTAAATAAATTTTTAAGATATAGAAAATTTGTGTCGGAATTTAAGTTTTAAAAGGAACTGGTCACTCCGCCTCAAACTTCTATTATGAAGGAAGTGATGTATGGACTTAATCTGGTGGTATGGGACATCATATTGGTTTCATATACTTACTCCAGACACATTTATGTCATCTATGTGTGTATGTGCAACACATTTATGTCATCTATCTTTCACCATTACCTCGCCATGCTCTCCCATTTGGGCATCTTCCCCAATGCATACTGGTGCAAGGATCAATGATAGTCAAGTGAAAAAGGTTGTGCATGGTTTATTCCAACTATGTGGTATGGGACACTTAGACTCGTTTTACTTACATTCATTTGATTGGTTTATTTCATATGCATTATGTGTAGATCTAGTCTTCCATACCAATCATGAAGCCATCCTCTCTTGCATTTACACAACTATATATCGAGGATGCCCATATATAGCATGCATGTGGGGCCTCCACTGTTTGTTCCAGTTGGTTTGTATATGGAGGGGTGATTCCCAGGTTACTTACGTCTGGCAAACATGTGTGTGGTTATGATCTGAATACTTATGGGTTGTCTATATCTCAAGATGACGTTGGGATTAATTGACATCTTCAATTAATTGTTTAACTAGCGTGGACAATTTCTATGAGTATAGCCAACAAGAAGTACGAGGGTATCGATTGAGGTGTCGCACTGCACGAGGGTACCGATTGAGGCGTCGTATAGCTGGTGGATTGAGCGGTGGTGTGAAGATGGTGATCATTTTTGTTAATCATGTATTAGAATAGTCTTTCATGTTGCTAGGTCATTTTTTGTATATTATTTGTGATTTGATGATGAGTGAGAGGATCACCAATTTAGGTGTCGCACGAGTTTTATTGCTGCAGTCATGTTCATCCGAGCCTCTGAGCCATGCCTTTGTGCCTCTGAGCCATGCTTGGGTAATGAACCTCTGAGTTTGTTTCAGGTTATGACATTGATAGCTACAAACATGATGATGATGTTGTAGCATTTTCTTCTACACAACTGAGGATAGTTGCTTCCTCAAACGGGAGGACTATTACAGAGGTATATATTTTATCATATTTTTGTTGAATTAATAATCATATAAAAATATGCTTGATTTAATGTGCACATAAATTGGCTTAATGGAATGTGCAAATGTGCACAAGGTTATCATATATGTGCACAAAGTTATTTCATGTGTAAACCCAATAGCATTTATATTTTGGCAAAGGCTTTTATATATACAAACCTTAGGAGCTTTCATATGGTTAATAATATGTAAAGCAATACCCAAAAGTGGGAAAAGCAAGCCCAAATTGTATGCACATCTATTATTAGCTCTTTAGGCTATTTTTATGAATACAATTCTCTAAATTCTCATGTCGTGGAAGTGGAGCTACACGCATGGGGGGGGGAGATTGTACCCAATCTTATCTTGATGGTGATGTTATTCTATTTCTCTTGTCTTATGCCGTGCTATGCTCTTTGATACCTTGGAATTTTTGGAGATTGCATTATTGAGCTCTCTCTCTCTCTCTCTCTCTCTCTAGCAAAGAGTTTAAGGACGTGTAGTGGATTATTGTCATTTCTATGGTGGCTGAACTGCTATAGATGGATAGATGCTTGCCACCATAAAAAACAAGTTTGACTACTATTCTTAGTGCATGCACTCAAAGTGGTGTGCTTACACATAGTGAGTGTGATTCAACCTTGGATTTTTTGGAGATTGCATTATTGAGCTCTGTCTCTCTGTCTCTGTCTCTCTCTCTCTCTCTCTCTCTCTCTCTCTCTAGCGAAGAGTTTAAGGACTCTAATTATGCCAAGGAGGGAGAGGACTCTAATATTACCAAAAAGGAAAAATAAAAAGAGGGAGTAGAGAAAGGAGACTAACTTAAACCATAAATGAAGAAGAAATTCATAATAAGATATATTACCTTAATCAAGCATAAATCTAAGCTAAGCTACCCCCAGTGGCTCTGATACCATGTTCAATTCCATGCTAGATCAAAGTTTAGAGTGTTAAACATGATTGATGCTACTAATCAAAAAATAGAAAATACACAAGAGATTAAGCACATAAAGCAACAAACGACACAGCTAATCAATCTCATAAATCGTGGAAATAGCTCTATACAATGTACCATACAAAAAGGGTGATCCAAGATCATGTAAAAAAGTGGCCCCAAAGTATCCAAATGACAAAGTCACATAATACCTGCAACCTCCCATAGATATGGTCTTCGTAGGACCCCATACATCTGAATGCACAACATCTAGTGCATTTCTGCTCACATATCTGTTACGTGGAAACACATGCTTTGTTTGCTTCCCAAATTGGCATGCTTCACATATTTTTTGCATACCTTCCACTTTAAATTTTGGCAGCCCTGTCACAATTCCTTTTGTCTGCATAGACTTCAATCTCTGCATATTTACATGTCCAATCCTTTTATGCCAAATGTTTGTGTCTGCAACAATTCCTGAACCATTTGCAAACATCGCAGCACTCATTTCAGGCATGTCTACATTTAATGTAAACATTCTGCCCACTCTGTTGCCTTTTGCAACCAACCTGCACTTGTCTTTAAAATCTTCAACATAACATCCATCAGGGTTAAACTTAACCTGCAAACACTGCTCAATCATCTGGCCAACTAAAACCAGATTCTTTGTTATGTTCGGTACATGAAGTACATCTGCAAGGTACTTCACTTTGCCATCCTGCATAGACAATGGCACATCTCCAACGTGGGCAATTGGATGAGCAGTGTCATCCCCTGTTTCCACAAAACCTGGTCTTTTCGGGTTTTTCATCTCCTTGAACCACTCCCCATGACTCGTCATGTGGTTCGAAGCGCCTGAATCCACATACCATACATTATCTTTTTGTGCTGCATCAACATTTTCAGACATGGCATTCACGACATGCTGCATAACAAACAACCTTTCATTATCCTCATTATTTCTGCTTGTTGAGGATGCATAGTTATTTTGCTGCACTTTCCCATTTTGCATATCAGCCTGCTTCTTATAACATTCTGCCTGCACATGTCCAGGCTTACCACAATAATAGCATTCACGTGCATCATTATATTGCCTTTGCCAATTTCCACGGCCTCTTTGACTCCCCCTGCCTCTGAATTTGCCTCTTCCACCTGCGTGTTGTTGTTGTTGTTGTTGATTCTGGGACTGTTGTTGTTGCTGCTGCTACTGACCATAATTCTGATTACCTGTTCGGCCACCTCCTTGACCGCGTCCACGGCCTCTTCTACCTCGTCCTCTTCCTGAACTCGTGTAGAAGGCCTGTTGCTCTGAACTGTTTTTGCTTTGTGAAGACTGTTGGTCTTTACCCAAGCTCTTCTCTTCGATAATCAGCATAGACACCAAATCTGTAAAGTTGGGATTGTTTTCCCGAGTCTGAATAGACGTCTTGAACGCCTTGTATTGTGGCCCGAGACCACGTAAACAGACTTCCACCTTGTCATCATCATCCACTGACACACCAATAGATGCAAGGGATTCCACAGTACCCTTTATCTTCAGCGCATAGTCATTCACAGACATGCTCTTTTTCTCCACAGTATGAAGTTCATTCTTCAACTGTATCTTACGTGCCTTGGTATTTGTTTCATAGAGCTTTACCAAGGTGTCCCACGCCTCCTTGGGGGACTTGGCATCCTGAATGTGCCCAATCATGGTGTCCTGTATACTAATGGAGAGCCAATACATAACCTTCCTGGCTCCTTGGTTCCAGTCTTTAAACTCTTTCACATCTGCAGCAGTCGGATTTATATCGGGTATCTCCGGTGCCTCTTCATGCTCACCTTCTATGTAGTCCCAATAGCCTTTTCCCATCAGGAAATTCGTCAACCTGAACCTCCAAGCATGGAAGTTATTCTTTTCCAGCTTCTCAGCCACAATCTGTGTTATGCCATCATTAGACATATTGCCAAACACACAATTTTACCAGAAACTGCACTCTGGTTTTTCCTGCACAAATGCTGTATTTTTTGCAGAGCGGTACTGTAGTACTCTCAAATGTCACAACCAGTGACTTCAATGTGCATACATACACCCAATGGCAACTGTAGACCTCTTTGCAGCACCCACAGTGTCTGCACAGTCAATCTGTCTTCCTGCAGTTCTTAAAACAGAGTTCTGCAGAGAATCGATGACTTACCTGCAGTGCTCGAAATCCCCTGCTTTCTGAAAAACGGAGGTCCAGACGCGCCCGAAAAATGTAGTCCGTAGGACTGTATAGTTGCCCAATAGCTTTACTCCCGCGAAGAAAGCTCCTCAATCAGAGATCGTTGCCGATGCCTCCCGTAGAGCTCCCGACAAGGGTGTAATCACCAACACAATAGGGAAGAGTAGTTGAAGCTCTTGCCCTCGTACCGCTTCCTGTGGTTCTCTTGCTTGCAGCTTAGCCCTTAGCACAAACCAGGCTCTGATACCATGAAAAGATGCAGGGAGGGAAGAGAGCTTGAGCTCTTGCAAGCACACACACACACTCACAAAACCCTAATAGAGAACACACCATATACAAGATAAGAGTACACATAATATGAAAGGTACTCAACCAATACATACACGGGTTCTCTATAGTGTGAACCCGACTAAATGAGCTGGCGCTATAACTATGCCAGTCTCTAGAATGGCTGTCACACAGCCTGTCATCCCACTGGCCGCATATCACCCAAGATCTCACCAACCATGCCAGTGGTGTAAGTGTGGGGCCTATCCCCCAGGCGGGTCATCAGTGGCCACCGCCTCACTAGACGAGCTCGATATCTCAACATGTTAGAGTTGTTTTGCAACAAGTTTTCGCTTGATGATGACGGCATGATGAAGTAAATAAAATTGAAAGCAAAAAGCTTTTTAATGAAAGGCTTTAGATGTAGCGCTTAAGCCTTGAGGAGCCTTCTTTAGAAAAGGAGAGATGGTGGGAAAAGCCTCTTGTGAGGATGGAGAAGAGCCTTTAATTCTTTAGAAATGGAGAGATGGAGAAGAGCCTTTAATTCTTTAGAAAAGGAGAGATGGTGGGAAAAGCCTCTTGTGAGCATGGAGAAGAGTCTTTAATTCTGTAGATTGAATCCCAAATGGCCATTATAGAAACGCTGGATTGCAAACAAAACCCTTCAAGATGGTTTTTTTTTTTTCTTGCTGCCGGACTGTTGTCAGAGAAGTGAGAAAAAAAAGAGAGAATCCTTGTCTCTCTCTCCACACGGCACGTCGTGCGCGTTCCATTATCGCCTGGCGCGTTTCTTATTATGGTGCAGCTGATGTTGCCGTGTTTGCCAACCGTGCTAGTGTAGGCCGGTTGTGGAGGCTCTATGGCACCCAGCTTACTGTGGCTGGCTGGCACCGGTTCTGGCTCTCGGTGCACAAGGCTGTTGCTTGCCTGATGGTAAGGCAGGTGGTGGTATTATGGGTACATTAGTGGGTACTCTATGCATAACCCTTGCATAGTTTTGCACATTTTACATTGGGCTTGTAGCCACATTAGCTTAAATAACTAGTGCTTGTAAAGCTTAAGATTGCCCTGGTGGTGCAGGCAATTGATCTATTGGATGTGGTCTAGGGAACCTACACATGGTGGTATCACGATTCCCTAAATGCACACAATGAGCACAATAGAGAATTTGTCTGGGTCACAAGTGCGGGCACTTAGTGTTTATATAATTATGTCTATATATCAAGAACACCAAGTTAAATCTGTTCTTGGGTAGAGATGCTCTTTATTATCTCTTTTAACTTCATCTTTTCTAATATGGCCGTGTTTTAATCGTCATGTTGCTCACTTATTTCTCCCAACCAAAGTCATGATAATTCAAGATCTATAATGGTGCTGGAGACTTAATATCACATTGGTTGGGGTAACTCCAACATGTTATCTTGAACTCTATGGCCAGTTTGCAACATATAGCCATAGAAGCTAGTCTAGATAAGAGCAGATAATTGTGCATCTTTGGGTCTCATACTCCCTTGCAAAATCATGGCAACAATTGGTCATCAGTCAGTATCTCCTAAACTTTACATTAAGAGATTGGATGTTTAAGTAGAGAGACGTAATCGCTCATTGGCTCATGCTCTTGTTGCTTGATGATATGGAGCTATGCCACTGTGCTCCATTTATCACCACTTCATGCAAAACTTGGCATGAACACATTTTTAAGCCAAGTGAAGTTAACTTTATCCTCAAGCTTTAAGGATATGTACCATTGGTGAGCCTTTCCATCTAGCATTAGGGAAAATGAATGAATCTTTGTCATGTCATTTATTAGCCATGTCTCACAAGTAGTAGCCTCAAAGATTTCTATATGATGAATGGTCTCCACCACTTGTAAATCTTTGTGTTAGCTTTGCCATGCGCTTTGGATTCATATATGTTAGGCTTCATGCATGAGCTATGCTCAATTACCTAGCCACCCCAAGTGCCCATTCTTAACAAGTCAATTGGGATAGTTACGGCCATTGGTAAGGTTGGTCCACCATCTATGTTGGGTCTTACTATGTTAATCACTCCTCTTCCTTGTCCTCTGCCCCTTCCTAGGTTAGGTACATATGGAGGGGTAGGGGGCTAGTTGGACATGATAGGAGTGTCTCTATAGTTCTCCAACTTTGTCAATCGGTTAATTTTGAGACAACATCGTTTGTATGTGTGTGGGAAAATCTGGTCTCACAATGGGTTGTTGATATCTTCTTTTATAGGCAACTAATCGATTAGTCCTCTCATTATGTCAGCATAAGGCTTCACAAATGTTAGTTCACATAGATTTCTTCCAACCCTCCCTAAAGCCTTCTTAAAATTGGCTCTAAGGGCGGCATCCCCTCTTCTAGTGCTTGAGCAAGTACCTAGGCTTGTGTGGTCACATAAGTTATCAAAGCTTTAACTGGAACTCTGTGGACTTCAGAGATCACAATCTCTCATTGTTTCTCCATTCTGCATTGGCTCGTGCATCCAACCAAGCCTTGCTTTTTGCGAGTAATAATTTTCACTCGTTAGCTGTGCCTTTTTTATTTCATCTTCTAAGAATTCTCCTCTAATCCTATGAGCAGCAAAAGCATCATCCCCCTCCAAGGGAAATGTATTTGTTAAGATTCTGTCCTCGCACCAAAATTGATGGGGGAGGAGGAATGGTTTGTGCAAGTGTTCCTCCCTTAACACCTATTAATCCTATGCTTATTCCTTGACCATAGTTAGGAATGGTTTATGTAATCATTCTTCCCTCAACACCCATTAATCTCTGGCTCATTTCCTAACCATAATCAGATGATTGAGCCTCTTGTTCATCTTCTAGTTGTAACTCACATAACCCTTTAGCATAGACTAAGAATGGTTTGTGTAATCGTTCCTTCCTCAACACGTGTAATCTTTAGCTCATTTCTTGACCATAGTCAGATGATTAATCCTTTTTGTTCAGTTCTGGTTATAACCCGAATAATCCTTTTGGATAACGATTCTAGATCTTCTGGTGGGAAAAGATACAATCCTCTTGTCCACTTGCTCCTTGTTTCTTGTAGCATTCTCCATGGATTCCTTGATACTTGTTTCAATAGCTGTTAGTCGTCTCCAAGTAAACACACTTAATTGGCTGCTTATAGAGTGACCTGATTCAACATTTATCTAACAAGACTATCCTGGGAGGTTTGATGCACTATCTTCCAGAGTAAGATGGTTACCAATCACTCTCCTAGATTTTAAGCATATAAGATTTGGCCAAAGTCCACTCACCACACTATGCTAATGATTTATCAACTCTCTAGTTTTCACTACTTCAAGTTTTTCATAGTGTTAAAAATTACATGGTTTTCAGGGGGAAATGCTACCCTCAATTTGATACATGCAAAAACTATGCATGGTGTTGATTAGAGGATGTCGAATTACAACATAAAAACCCTCTACTATTTTGAAAACATTCACATATAATCTTCAAGTTGCTAAAGTTCAACCCTTAGGGTTTCAAGACACACAAAAGATAGAGAAACACTGCCTTATCTTGAACTAAAGCCCCAGAGGAGAAACATCGTTACTATAGAGAACGAGCCTTGTGAAGGAAAATACCCTTGTTGCCACTGAGTCTACTGTTGAGAAGGAACTTCTATAGTTACTTGGTTTGTTGTGTAGCTGTGGTGGGGAACTTCTTACAGGCCACACAAGAAACTCAATGTTGTGTTTGATATGCAACCACCAGTCATCTACCTCACATTCTCTGCTACAGTGGCTTAGGAGAGCTACTGCAGTGATGTCGTCACACAATCAAGTAGATGGTTGTTTACAGGTATATATTTTATCATATTTTTTTATGAATTAATAATCATAGAAAAATATGCTTGATTTAATATTCGCAGGAATCGACTTAATGGAATGTGTGAATGTGCACAAGGTTATCATATATGTGCAAATGTGCACAAAGTTATTTCAGGTGTAAAGATCCAATAGCATTTATATTTGAGCAAAGGCTTTTATATGTACAAGCCTTAGGAACTTTCATATGGTTAATAATATATAAAGCAATACCCAAAAGTTGGAAAAGCAAGCCCAAATTGTACGCACATCTATTTTTAGCTCCTTGGGCTATTTTTATGAATACAATTCTCTAAATACTCATGTTGTGGAAGTGGAGCTACATGCATGGGGAGGGGGGGGGGGGGGGATTGCACCCAATCTTGTCTTGATGGTGATGTTATTCTATTTCTCTTGTCTTATGCCATGCTATGCTATTTGATATTAATTTAATTCAAGTCTTTGTTAATTTTTGATGTATTTTGTGAGTTTTGAATTTCTTCAAGAAGTACAAAAGGGTCCTCTCAAAGTGGTATGAGAGCTTTGGATTAATTCAATCTTCTTGAAGCCTTGGATTAATTGAATTTCTTGAAGAGGATGAAGGACTTGTGGGACAAAGAGGTGAAAGAGACAAAGATAAAGGTGATTTTGTAAATTCCATGTTCATGGGTTTATGGATATGTATGGTTGAAAGAAGGCGAGGTAGAAAACCATTAGTGGGTTTCTAAAACCACAAAACCACCTTCTTGAATTTTAAGCCTCTTCAAGATGGTCTGTATGGATTTAATAAGCAAAGCAAGAGGAGTATGACCCTAATTTCAAAATTTTTGTATGCTCAAAATGTATAAAGGAAGATAGAGGATTTCCCACAAAACAATCTGGAAAACAATTTAGAAGAAAAGAAGAGCATATTGCTGATTCCAGTGGGAAAAAAATTGTGGGAAACCCAAGCCAAAAAATAAAATAAAATCTTCTTTTATCTCTACCAAGGCTGGTGACAATTCAACTCTTGGCGAAATCAGCTTAGGCGCAGCGAGCAGTACCACATCTGAATTTTCAAACTTCTCTCCAAAACGAGCTAATAAGCTTATAACATAAAGCTTTAGTAAAAGCTTTGTATTTATTAAAGGAAAATTCAATTTCTTCTTTTCTTTTCTGTTCCGCGCAGTCGTTTGAGGTGGAGCCATTTTGATAAAAGCTTCGTTATATATATATATATATATATATATATATATATATAAAGCCTCGGCAGTCAATAAAGAAACTTTATTTTTGTTTGAAAAGCTTAATGTATAAGATTTAAAACTTATATATATATATTAAATAAAAGGAGCTAATACAAACTAATAAGCTTTAAAATGGGGGCTTTACCAAAGCTTTTTTTTTTTAAAGTTCTACTTAAAACTTATAATGCCTTAATTCAAAGCTTATATTATTAAGCTTATTGAACAAACCTCTTACATCATTCATATATATATATATATATATATATATATATATATATATATATATATTTAGAATATATATATATATATATATATAAATTTAGTTTAAAATTTCTAAAAAATATTTTTAATAGTAAACCTCATATGCTTTGTAATGTGATTATATTTTATTATTTAAAAAAATCAGACAGCTTTCAAGCTCTATGGACCACGAGGTAACAACAAAAACTTTACCAAATTAATTTTCCTATGTCGATAATAGTGCCTTGCTAATCATTTTTATACTTTAACTCAACACTTCACAAGTTAAGTATCAACACCTGCAAAATATTGTATGGATATTTTGTGCCTTATCTAACCATTTATTTTACAATTCAAGTCAACAAGCTTTGCATAAGATAAGTATTGTAAATATATATATATATATATATATATATATATATATATATAATTTCGATTATAATGCTTAATACATGTTGTATTTTGTTACAAGTGTATATTTTCGCAGTTCAAGCTAAGTAATAATTACACTTTTTAAATTTTATAAATTAACAATTGAAGTGTTTAATGATTTACCAATTAAGTATTCGCCTAATGTAATTTGATTATTTGCATAAAATAAAAAATATTATTTGTCAATTCGTTTTCTTCTATAGCTGATACTTTGCATTACAACCCAAGTAAGTTTCTCCAATTTCTATAATTTTAATCATCAACAAATTAAAAACGTCACATATGCTTGTGATTATTTGTGTCCTTTTAATGATGTATTTCGTAGAGCAAAGTTATTCAACACTTACAAGTAAGTTGCTACCCTCTATAACTTAGTAAATAATTTTTTCAATATTTCTATGTAAGTTTTATCTTTCAGACATTGATTCGAACACCTTCCAAAATATCATTGCAATCAAATATATGTAAGCTTTTCAACTCAAGGTTAGTATTTTCTACCCTTATACTCCTAAATCAATTTATCTTATATTCTTATGACGTTAAGTTTCTCATGAAATTCTGTTTAATAACTTTATATACCCTATTCATAGAAGCAATAATGATTCACATCTCTTTCGAGTGTTAATATTGTTTTTGATAGATTATTTCAATCACACCACAACGATGGAGGTATGTATATATTCACTTCCTTTTGTAAAACTTTTTCAAAAGCCTTCTATAATATTTTTACAACCTGATTAATAAACCATAGATTCAACATTAAGATTAGTTGAAATTCAGTAATTTAAATAAATTTTTAAGATATAGAAAATTTGTGTCGGAATTTAAGTTTTAAAAGGAACTGGTCACTCCGCCTCAAACTTCTATTATGAAGGAAGTGATGTATGGACTTAATCTGGTGGTATGGGACATCATATTGGTTTCATATACTTACTCCAGACACATTTATGTCATCTATGTGTGTATGTGCAACACATTTATGTCATCTATCTTTCACCATTACCTCGCCATGCTCTCCCATTTGGGCATCTTCCCCAATGCATACTGGTGCAAGGATCAATGATAGTCAAGTGAAAAAGGTTGTGCATGGTTTATTCCAACTATGTGGTATGGGACACTTAGACTCGTTTTACTTACATTCATTTGATTGGTTTATTTCATATGCATTATGTGTAGATCTAGTCTTCCATACCAATCATGAAGCCATCCTCTCTTGCATTTACACAACTATATATCGAGGATGCCCATATATAGCATGCATGTGGGGCCTCCACTGTTTGTTCCAGTTGGTTTGTATATGGAGGGGTGATTCCCAGGTTACTTACGTCTGGCAAACATGTGTGTGGTTATGATCTGAATACTTATGGGTTGTCTATATCTCAAGATGACGTTGGGATTAATTGACATCTTCAATTAATTGTTTAACTAGCGTGGACAATTTCTATGAGTATAGCCAACAAGAAGTACGAGGGTATCGATTGAGGTGTCGCACTGCACGAGGGTACCGATTGAGGCGTCGTATAGCTGGTGGATTGAGCGGTGGTGTGAAGATGGTGATCATTTTTGTTAATCATGTATTAGAATAGTCTTTCATGTTGCTAGGTCATTTTTTGTATATTATTTGTGATTTGATGATGAGTGAGAGGATCACCAATTTAGGTGTCGCACGAGTTTTATTGCTGCAGTCATGTTCATCCGAGCCTCTGAGCCATGCCTTTGTGCCTCTGAGCCATGCTTGGGTAATGAACCTCTGAGTTTGTTTCAGGTTATGACATTGATAGCTACAAACATGATGATGATGTTGTAGCATTTTCTTCTACACAACTGAGGATAGTTGCTTCCTCAAACGGGAGGACTATTACAGAGGTATATATTTTATCATATTTTTGTTGAATTAATAATCATATAAAAATATGCTTGATTTAATGTGCACATAAATTGGCTTAATGGAATGTGCAAATGTGCACAAGGTTATCATATATGTGCACAAAGTTATTTCATGTGTAAACCCAATAGCATTTATATTTTGGCAAAGGCTTTTATATATACAAACCTTAGGAGCTTTCATATGGTTAATAATATGTAAAGCAATACCCAAAAGTGGGAAAAGCAAGCCCAAATTGTATGCACATCTATTATTAGCTCTTTAGGCTATTTTTATGAATACAATTCTCTAAATTCTCATGTCGTGGAAGTGGAGCTACACGCATGGGGGGGGGAGATTGTACCCAATCTTATCTTGATGGTGATGTTATTCTATTTCTCTTGTCTTATGCCGTGCTATGCTCTTTGATACCTTGGAATTTTTGGAGATTGCATTATTGAGCTCTCTCTCTCTCTCTCTCTCTCTCTCTCTCTCTCTCTCTCTCTAGCAAAGAGTTTAAGGACGTGTAGTGGATTATTGTCATTTCTATGGTGGCTGAACTGCTATAGATGGATAGATGCTTGCCACCATAAAAAACAAGTTTGACTACTATTCTTAGTGCATGCACTCAAAGTGGTGTGCTTACACATAGTGAGTGTGATTCAACCTTGGATTTTTTGGAGATTGCATTATTGAGCTCTGTCTCTCTGTCTCTGTCTCTCTCTCTCTCTCTCTCTCTCTCTCTCTCTCTCTCTCTAGCGAAGAGTTTAAGGACTCTAATTATGCCAAGGAGGGAGAGGACTCTAATATTACCAAAAAGGAAAAATAAAAAGAGGGAGTAGAGAAAGGAAACTAACTTAAACCATAAATGAAGAAGAAATTCATAATAAGATATATTACCTTAATCAAGCATAAATCTAAGCTAAGCTACCCCCAGTGGCTCTGATACCATGTTCAATTCCATGCTAGATCAAAGTTTAGAGTGTTAAACATGATTGATGCTACTAATCAAAAAATAGAAAATACACAAGAGATTAAGCACATAAAGCAACAAACGACACAGCTAATCAATCTCATAAATCGTGGAAATAGCTCTATACAATGTACCATACAAAAAGGGTGATCCAAGATCATGTAAAAAAGTGGCCCCAAAGTATCCAAATGACAAAGTCACATAATACCTGCAGCCTCCCATAGATATGGTCTTCGTAGGACCCCATACATCTGAATGCACAACATCTAGTGCATTTCTGCTCACATATCTGTTACGTGGAAACACATGCTTTGTTTGCTTCCCAAATTGGCATGCTTCACATATTTTTTGCATACCTTCCACTTTAAATTTTGGCAGCCCTGTCACAATTCCTTTTGTCTGCATAGACTTCAATCTCTGCATATTTACATGTCCAATCCTTTTATGCCAAATGTTTGTGTCTGCAACAATTCCTGAACCATTTGCAAACATCGCAGCACTCATTTCAGGCATGTCTACATTTAATGTAAACATTCTGCCCACTCTGTTGCCTTTTGCAACCAACCTGCACTTGTCTTTAAAATCTTCAACATAACATCCATCAGGGTTAAACTTAACCTGCAAACACTGCTCAATCATCTGGCCAACTGAAACCAGATTCTTTGTTATGTTCGGTACATGAAGTACATCTGCAAGGTACTTCACTTTGCCATCCTGCATAGACAATGGCACATCTCCAACGTGGGCAATTGGATGAGCAGTGTCATCCCCTGTTTCCACAAAACCTGGTCTTTTCGGGTTTTTCATCTCCTTGAACCACTCCCCATGACTCGTCATGTGGTTCGAAGCGCCTGAATCCACATACCATACATTATCTTTTTGTGCTGCATCAACATTTTCAGACATGGCATTCACGACATGCTGCATAACAAACAACCTTTCATTATCCTCATTATTTCTGCTTGTTGAGGATGCATAGTTATTTTGCTGCACTTTCCCATTTTGCATGTCAGCCTGCTTCTTATAACATTCTGCCTGCACATGTCCAGGCTTACCACAATAATAGCATTCACGTGCATCATTATATTGCCTTTGCCAATTTCCACGGCCTCTTTGACTCCCCCTGCCTCTGAATTTGCCTCTTCCACCTGCGTGTTGTTGTTGTTGTTGTTGTTGATTCTGGGACTGTTGTTGTTGCTGCTGCTACTGACCATAATTCTGATTACCTGTTCGGCCACCTCCTTGACCGCGTCCACGGCCTCTTCTACCTCGTCCTCTTCCTGAACTCGTGTAGAAGGCCTGTTGCTCTGAACTGTTTTTGCTTTGTGAAGACTGTTGGTCTTTACCCAAGCTCTTCTCTTCGATAATCAGCATAGACACCAAATCTGTAAAGTTGGGATTGTTTTCCCGAGTCTGAATAGACGTCTTGAACGCCTTGTATTGTGGCCCGAGACCACGTAAACAGACTTCCACCTTGTCATCATCATCCACTGACACACCAATAGATGCAAGGGATTCCACAGTACCCTTTATCTTCAGCGCATAGTCATTCACAGACATGCTCTTTTTCTCCACAGTATGAAGTTCATTCTTCAACTGTATCTTACGTGCCTTGGTATTTGTTTCATAGAGCTTTACCAAGGTGTCCCACGCCTCCTTGGGGGACTTGGCATCCTGAATGTGCCCAATCATGGTGTCCTGTATACTAATGGAGAGCCAATACATAACCTTCCTGGCTCCTTGGTTCCAGTCTTTAAACTCTTTCACATCTGCAGCAGTCGGATTTATATCGGGTATCTCCGGTGCCTCTTCATGCTCACCTTCTATGTAGTCCCAATAGCCTTTTCCCATCAGGAAATTCGTCAACCTGAACCTCCAAGCATGGAAGTTATTCTTTTCCAGCTTCTCAGCCACAATCTGTGTTATGCCATCATTAGACATATTGCCAAACACACAATTTTACCAGAAACTGCACTCTGGTTTTTCCTGCACAAATGCTGTATTTTTTGCAGAGCGGTACTGTAGTACTCTCAAATGTCACAACCAGTGACTTCAATGTGCATACATACACCCAATGGCAACTGTAGACCTCTTTGCAGCACCCACAGTGTCTGCACAGTCAATCTGTCTTCCTGCAGTTCTTAAAACAGAGTTCTGCAGAGAATCGATGACTTACCTGCAGTGCTCGAAATCCCCTGCTTTCTGAAAAACGGAGGTCCAGACGCGCCCGAAAAATGTAGTCCGTAGGACTGTATAGTTGCCCAATAGCTTTACTCCCGCGAAGAAAGCTCCTCAATCAGAGATCGTTGCCGATGCCTCCCGTAGAGCTCCCGACAAGGGTGTAATCACCAACACAATAGGGAAGAGTAGTTGAAGCTCTTGCCCTCGTACCGCTTCCTGTGGTTCTCTTGCTTGCAGCTTAGCCCTTAGCACAAACCAGGCTCTGATACCATGAAAAGATGCAGGGAGGGAAGAGAGCTTGAGCTCTTGCAAGCACACACACACACTCACAAAACCCTAATAGAGAACACACCATATACAAGATAAGAGTACACATAATATGAAAGGTACTCAACCAATACATACACGGGTTCTCTATAGTGTGAACCCGACTAAATGAGCTGGCGCTATAACTATGCCAGTCTCTAGAATGGCTGTCACACAGCCTGTCATCCCACTGGCCGCATATCACCCAAGATCTCACCAACCATGCCAGTGGTGTAAGTGTGGGGCCTATCCCCCAGGCGGGTCATCAGTGGCCACCGCCTCACTAGACGAGCTCGATATCTCAACATGTTAGAGTTGTTTTGCAACAAGTTTTCGCTTGATGATGACGGCATGATGAAGTAAATAAAATTGAAAGCAAAAAGCTTTTTAATGAAAGGCTTTAGATGTAGCGCTTAAGCCTTGAGGAGCCTTCTTTAGAAAAGGAGAGATGGTGGGAAAAGCCTCTTGTGAGGATGGAGAAGAGCCTTTAATTCTTTAGAAATGGAGAGATGGAGAAGAGCCTTTAATTCTTTAGAAAAGGAGAGATGGTGGGAAAAGCCTCTTGTGAGCATGGAGAAGAGTCTTTAATTCTGTAGATTGAATCCCAAATGGCCATTATAGAAACGCTGGATTGCAAACAAAACCCTTCAAGATGGTTTTTTTTTTTTCTTGCTGCCGGACTGTTGTCAGAGAAGTGAGAAAAAAAAGAGAGAATCCTTGTCTCTCTCTCCACACGGCACGTCGTGCGCGTTCCATTATCGCCTGGCGCGTTTCTTATTATGGTGCAGCTGATGTTGCCGTGTTTGCCAACCGTGCTAGTGTAGGCCGGTTGTGGAGGCTCTATGGCACCCAGCTTACTGTGGCTGGCTGGCACCGGTTCTGGCTCTCGGTGCACAAGGCTGTTGCTTGCCTGATGGTAAGGCAGGTGGTGGTATTATGGGTACATTAGTGGGTACTCTATGCATAACCCTTGCATAGTTTTGCACATTTTACATTGGGCTTGTAGCCACATTAGCTTAAATAACTAGTGCTTGTAAAGCTTAAGATTGCCCTGGTGGTGCAGGCAATTGATCTATTGGATGTGGTCTAGGGAACCTACACATGGTGGTATCACGATTCCCTAAATGCACACAATGAGCACAATAGAGAATTTGTCTGGGTCACAAGTGCGGGCACTTAGTGTTTATATAATTATGTCTATATATCAAGAACACCAAGTTAAATCTGTTCTTGGGTAGAGATGCTCTTTATTATCTCTTTTAACTTCATCTTTTCTAATATGGCCGTGTTTTAATCGTCATGTTGCTCACTTATTTCTCCCAACCAAAGTCATGATAATTCAAGATCTATAATGGTGCTGGAGACTTAATATCACATTGGTTGGGGTAACTCCAACATGTTATCTTGAACTCTATGGCCAGTTTGCAACATATAGCCATAGAAGCTAGTCTAGATAAGAGCAGATAATTGTGCATCTTTGGGTCTCATACTCCCTTGCAAAATCATGGCAACAATTGGTCATCAGTCAGTATCTCCTAAACTTTACATTAAGAGATTGGATGTTTAAGTAGAGAGACGTAATCGCTCATTGGCTCATGCTCTTGTTGCTTGATGATATGGAGCTATGCCACTGTGCTCCATTTATCACCACTTCATGCAAAACTTGGCATGAACACATTTTTAAGCCAAGTGAAGTTAACTTTATCCTCAAGCTTTAAGGATATGTACCATTGGTGAGCCTTTCCATCTAGCATTAGGGAAAATGAATGAATCTTTGTCATGTCATTTATTAGCCATGTCTCACAAGTAGTAGCCTCAAAGATTTCTATATGATGAATGGTCTCCACCACTTGTAAATCTTTGTGTTAGCTTTGCCATGCGCTTTGGATTCATATATGTTAGGCTTCATGCATGAGCTATGCTCAATTACCTAGCCACCCCAAGTGCCCATTCTTAACAAGTCAATTGGGATAGTTACGGCCATTGGTAAGGTTGGTCCACCATCTATGTTGGGTCTTACTATGTTAATCACTCCTCTTCCTTGTCCTCTGCCCCTTCCTAGGTTAGGTACATATGGAGGGGTAGGGGGCTAGTTGGACATGATAGGAGTGTCTCTATAGTTCTCCAACTTTGTCAATCGGTTAATTTTGAGACAACATCGTTTGTATGTGTGTGGGAAAATCTGGTCTCACAATGGGTTGTTGATATCTTCTTTTATAGGCAACTAATCGATTAGTCCTCTCATTATGTCAGCATAAGGCTTCACAAATGTTAGTTCACATAGATTTCTTCCAACCCTCCCTAAAGCCTTCTTAAAATTGGCTCTAAGGGCGGCATCCCCTCTTCTAGTGCTTGAGCAAGTACCTAGGCTTGTGTGGTCACATAAGTTATCAAAGCTTTAACTGGAACTCTGTGGACTTCAGAGATCACAATCTCTCATTGTTTCTCCATTCTGCATTGGCTCGTGCATCCAACCAAGCCTTGCTTTTTGCGAGTAATAATTTTCACTCGTTAGCTGTGCCTTTTTTATTTCATCTTCTAAGAATTCTCCTCTAATCCTATGAGCAGCAAAAGCATCATCCCCCTCCAAGGGAAATGTATTTGTTAAGATTCTGTCCTCGCACCAAAATTGATGGGGGAGGAGGAATGGTTTGTGCAAGTGTTCCTCCCTTAACACCTATTAATCCTATGCTTATTCCTTGACCATAGTTAGGAATGGTTTATGTAATCATTCTTCCCTCAACACCCATTAATCTCTGGCTCATTTCCTAACCATAATCAGATGATTGAGCCTCTTGTTCATCTTCTAGTTGTAACTCACATAACCCTTTAGCATAGACTAAGAATGGTTTGTGTAATCGTTCCTTCCTCAACACGTGTAAGCTTATTGAACAAACCTCTTACATCATTCATATATATATATATATATATAAATTTAGTTTAAAATTTCTAAAAAATATTTTTAATAGTAAACCTCATAAGCTTTGTAATGTGATTATATTTTATTATTTAAAAAAATCAGACAGCTTTCAAAAACTCTCAAGGATTCTTCTTCAAAATTAGAAGATTTTTCAAGCTCTATGGACCACGAGGTAACAACAAAAACTTTACCAAATTAATTTTCCTATGTCGATAATAGTGCCTTGCTAATCATTTTTATACTTTAACTCAACACTTCACAAGTTAAGTATCAACACCTGCAAAATATTGTATGGATATTTTGTGCCTTATCTAACCATTTATTTTACAATTCAAGTCAACAAGCTTTGCATAAGATAAGTATTGTAAAATATATATATATATATATAATTTCGATTATAATGCTTAATACATGTTGTATTTTGTTACAAGTGTATATTTTCGCAGTTCAAGCTAAGTAATAATTACACTTTTTAAATTTTATAAATTAACAATTGAAGTGTTTAATGATTTACCAATTAAGTATTCACCTAATGTCATTTGATTATTTGCATAAAATAAAAAATATTATTTGTCAATTCGTTTTCTTCTATAGCTGATACTTTGCATTACAACCCAAGTAAGTTTCTCCAATTTCTATAATTTTAATCATCAACAAATTAAAAACGTCACATATGCTTGTGATTATTTGTGTCCTTTTAATGATGTATTTCGTAGAGCAAAGTTATTCAACACTTATTTCAATCACACCACAACGATGGAGGTATGTATATATTCACTTCCTTTTGTAAAACTTTTTCAAAAGCCTTCTATAATATTTTTACAACTTGATTAATAAACCATAGATTCAACATTAACATTAGTTGAAATTCAGTAATTTAAATAAATTTTTAAGATATAGAAAATTTATGTCGGAATTTAAGTTTTAAAAGGAACTGGTCACTCCGTCTCAAACTTCTATTATGAAGGAAGTGATGTATGGACTTAATCTGGTGGTATGGGACATCAGATTGGTTTCATATACTTACTCCAGACATATTTATGTCATCTATGTGTGTATGTGCAACACATTTATGTCATCTATCTTTCACCATTACCTCGCCATGCTCTCCCATTTGGGCGTCTTCCCCAATGCATACTGGTGCAAGGATCAATGATAGTCAAGTGAAAAAGGTTGTGCTTGGTTTATTCCAACTATGTGGTATGGGACACTTAGACTCGTTTTACTTACATTCATTTGATTGGTTCATTTCATATGCATTATGTGTAGATCTAGTCTTCCATACCAATCATGAAGCCATCCTCTCTTGCATTTACACAACTATATATCGAGGATGCCCATATATAGCATGCATGTGGGCCTCCACTGTTTATTCCAGTTGGTTTGTATATGGAGGGGTGATTCCCAGGTTACTTACGCCTGGCAAACATGTGTGTGGTTTATATTTGAATACTTATGAGTTGTCTATATCTCAAGATGACGTTGGGATTAATTGACATCTTCAATTAATTGTTTAACTAGCGTGGACAATTTCTATGAGTATAGCCAACAAGAAGTACGAGGGTATCGATTGAGGTGTCGCACTGCACGAGGGTACCGATTGAGGTGTCACATAGCTGGTGGATTGAGCGGTGGTGTGAAGATGGTGATCATTTTTGTTAATCATGTATTAGAATAGTCTTTCATGTTGCTAGGTCATTTTTTGCATATTATTTGTGATTTGATGATGAGTGCGAGGATCACCAATTTAGGTGTTGCACGAGTTTTATTACCGCAGTCATGTTCATCCGAGCCTCTGAGCCATGCCTTTGTGCCTCTGAGCCATGCTTGGGTAATGAACCTCTGAGTTTGTTTCAGGTTATGACATTGATAGCTACAAACATGATGATGATGTTGTAGCATTTTCTTCTACACAACTGAGGATAGTTGCTTCCTCAAACGGGAGGACTATTACAGAGGAATATATTTTATCATATTTTTGTTGAATTAATAATCATATAAAAATATGCTTGATTTAATGTGCGCATAAATTGGCTTAATGGAATGTGCAAATGTGCACAAGGTTATCATATATGTGCACAAAGTTATTTCATGTGTAAACCCAATAGCATTTATATTTTGGCAAAGGCTTTTATATATACAAAACTTAGGAGCTTTCATATGGTTAATAATATGTAAAGCAATACCCAAAAGTGGGAAAAGCAAGCCCAAATTGTATGCACATCTATTATTAGCTCTTTAGGCTATTTTTATGAATACAATTCTCTAAATTCTCATGTCATGGAAGTGGAGCTACATGCATGGGGGGGGAGATTGTACCCAATCTTGTCATGATGGTGATGTTATTCTATTTCTCTTGTCTTATGCCATGCTATGCTCTTTGATATCAATTTAATTCAAGTCTTTGTTTTAATTTTTGATGTATTTTGTGAGTTTTTAATTATTTTTTCAAGAAGTACAAAAGGGTCCCGTGACAATGGTGTAGATGGTTGCAACCTTTGCTAAGTAGAGCACATGTGTAGTGGATTATTGTCATTTCTATGGTGGCTAAACTGCTATAGATGGATAGATGCTTGCCACCATAAAAAACAAGTTTGACTACTATTCTTAGTGCATGCACTCAAAGTGGTGTGCTTACACATAGTGAGTGTGATTCAACCTTGGAATTTTTGGAGATTGCATTATTGAGCTCTCTCTCTCTCTCTCTCTCTCTCTCTCTCTCTCTCTCTCTCTCTAGCAAAGAGTTTAAGGACATGTGTAGTGGATTATTGTCATTTCTATGGTGGTTGAACTGCTATAGATGGATAGATGCTTGCCACCATAAAAAACAAGTTTGACTACTATTCTTAGTGCATGCACTCAAAGTGGTGTGCTTACACATAGTGAGTGTGATTCAACCTTGGATTTTTTGGAGATTGCATTATTGAGCTCTCTCTCTCTCTCTCTCTCTCTCTCTCTCTCTCTCTCTTTAGCAAAGAGTTTAAGGACTCTAATTATGCCAAGGAGGGAGAGGACTCTAATATTACCAAAAAGGAAAAATAAAAAGAGGGAGTAGAGAAAGGAGACTAACTTAAACCATAAATGAAGAAGAAATTCATAATAAGATATATTACCTTAATCAAGCATAAATCTAAGCTAAGCTACCCCCAGTGGCTCTGATACCATGTTCAATTCCATGCTAGATCAAAGTTTAGAGTGTTAAACATGATTGATGCTACTAATAAAAAATAGGAAATACACAAGAGATTAAGCACATAAAGCAACAAACGACACAGCTAATCAATCTCATAAATCGTGGAAATAGCTCTATACAATGTACCATACAAAAAGGGTGATCCAAGATCATGTAAGAAAGTGGCCCCAAAGTATCCAAATGACAACCAAAACTTTTTGCCAAGACCATGAAAACACGTATCCAAATGACAACCACAACTTTTTTCCCGTTTATAAAATTTTTAAAACCTTTTTTCATAAAATACTTAAAAATAATGAACTATAAAACCACGAACTATACTCTCCCCTCTATTACTTATTTCCAACATTTCTTTTAGATATTATAGGCAACATGCAAGACATCACTCTTTCATGAAGCTAAGAAATTTGTTTAATTTTATTTTTTAAATGATGAGTTTTTGACAAGAGTTTCAATATAATTACATCTTGACAAGATAATTACATATTGACAATATAATTACATCTTGACAAGATAATTACATCTTGATAAGAACATCTTGACAAGATAATTACATATTGACAAGAGTTTCAATATAATTACATCTTGACAAGATAATTACATATTGACAAGAGTTTCAATATAATTACATCTTGACAAGAGTTTCAATATAATTACATCTTGACAAGATAATAATGTTGAGATTCAAGCTCGATGTCAGCTTGTGCCAACTGTGCTATGTGCTGGTATGTTAGGTAGCAGCATGTGTGAGACATAAATGACCGCGTCCAGCTAGTCATAGTGTGTGGACATTAGCTAGGGTTAGCTGTGTGTGGACACAACACATAGTGTGTGTTGTGTATTATGGATTAAGGCTTTATGCATTGTGTGAGAAGGGAGATGGCTTCCCTCTATGGTTAAGGTTTGCAATATACATTAGGGTTTGCTCCTGTGTGTGTCTCCTCTCCCTCTACTTGTTTTTCATCATGGTATCAGAGCTTGGTGCTCTCTATTAGGGTTTATGAGTGAGTGAGAGAAGAGGGAGAAGAAGTTGTGAAGAAAAGCTGTGAAGCTTGCCATTGATGCTGTGAAGCTTGGAGAACATCGATTTCTATCAGATCTGAGAGCTTGGCCTACCGGGTAAGGACTACTAAACACCCTTGAGTGGATTGCAGGTGAGTCAAGCACAAACAAGGCAAATTAGGGTTGCCCAAAGCAAAAGAAAATTCTGGTTTTTTGCAAGCTTTCCATTGGAGCTTGGAAGCGGTGATGTATTGTGAAAATAGATGCAATCCGGAAAAGAAACATGTATGTGACAAGGATTAATGTATTGGCAACTCATGTGCAAGCCCTACAATGAATTTGGAGCAAGTATGATACATTTGAGTGATTAAAAAATTACTGTTTTTGAAGCTCTCACAAAACAGAGACACAAAACAGAGAAAAAGAGTCACTTGGTGGATGAAATTAGAGCTAGTTTTTGGTAAAAATTACACTATTGATGGGTTGTACACATGCCTTGGTGTGTTAGGCAATCATATATACTCTCAATTGACACTACAATCAGCCCAAATCCCCTCAGGAGCAGGCGGCGCAGATCATACAACAGAAACATAGCATTTTCTCATACTTTTTGATAAAGTGGAGGCCACATTCCACTTGTGTGGTTTATTAAATCCAAACTTTGCTTAGCAATTGTGTAATACACAAACCCAAGGAGGTTGCTATATGATTGGTTGGAGCAATTATGAATTATGGAGCTAGAAATGAGCTGATTAAACAGGCTGTCTATTGTGATTAGTGAAACAGAGTGTGATTAATCGGCTAATTACTCTCTCATCTTAAATAATTGGTCTAATTCCTTTTACATGGAGTTAGTGGACATCATTGCTAAGCTAATGAATGCCTGTCTCTCAATTTGGACAAGCATTGAAGAAATTAGAGCAATTCTACTACTGGTTTTACTGGTTTTTCTCAAAATAGAGAAGGGGGTTTGACAAAATTGGTATGTACACACCTTGGTTGGTGTTGATATGCAACATTGAGCTTGTTTAGGTATCAATGCAACTTATCCACACTTGATTGAACCACTACATTGCAATTTGAAGCCTTGGAAAGCTTGCCAAAACAGGGTACCTTGGACTGCATATGCCAGTTCATTTTGGATGCAATCAGTTTGATTTTTTACATCAAAAGTGAAGTTTGTTGACTACTTTGGAGTATTTGGAACACTCATTAAAGTGTGGTTGAGCTTAGGAAGGCTCGTTTACAGATTTGGACAGCAAATATGTCGGACAATCCAGTACAAATTGTGGGTGAAAAGTTGGATAGGAAGAACTTCCAGGCATGGAAGTACAAGATCAAAAGCTTTCTGAAGGGAAAAGGTTTTTGGAATCTTATTACAGGTGCGGAGCCAGAGCCGGAACTACCCCGACAACCTACACAGCACCAGCTTATAGCTCATAAGCAATGGTCAAAAAGAGCATACAAAGTTTTGTATTACCTGTCTATATGTATCTCGGATGCTATACTCATACATATACATGATGCTGAAAATCCCAAGGATGCATGGGATACATTGGTAAAGCTGTTTGATACAGACACTAGTGCTCGCAAGTCTCAGTTACGACAACAAATTCATAATGTGAAACGGAAAGGAAGGAGCATCCATGTTGAGATATCGAGCTCGTCTAGTGAGGCGGTGGACACTGATGACCTGCCTGGGGGATAGGCCCCACACTTACACCACTGGCATGGTTGGTGAGATCTTGGGTGATATGCGGCCAGTGGGATGACAGGCTGTGTGACAGCCATTCTAGAGACTGGCATAGTTATAGCGCCAGCTCATTTTAGTTGGGTTCACACTATAGAGAACCTGTGTATGTATTGGTTGAGTACCTTTCATATTATGTGTACTCTTATCTTGTATATGGTGTGTTGAGTGTTGATGAGTGAAGAAGAAAAAGATATTCAGCCTCTCACCTTGTGTGTTCTCTATTAGGGTTTTGTGAGTGTGTGTGTGATTGCAAGAGCTCAAGCTCTCTTCCCCCCTGGTTCGTGCTAAAGGGCTGAGCTGCAAGCAAGAGAACCACAGGAAGCGGTACGAGGGTAAGAGCTTCAACTACTCTTCCCTATTTGTGTTGGTGACTACACCCTTGTCGGGAGCTCTACGGGAGGCACCGGCAAACGATCTCTGATTGAGGAGCTTTCTTCGCGGGAGTAAAGCTACAGGGCAACTATTCTGTTCTATTGGACAAAAATTTTTAGGGCCCAAAACGCGTTTCGGGCGCGTCTGGTCCTCCGTTTTTCAGAAAGCATGCGATTTCGAGCACTGCGGGTAAGTCATCGATTCTCTATATAACTCTGTTTTAAGAACTGCAGGAAGACAGATTGACTGTGCAGACACTATGGGTGCTGCAAAGAGATGAATAGTTGCCATTGTGTGTATGTATACACATTGAAGTCACTGGTTGTGACATTTGAGAGTACTAAAGTACCGCTATGTAGAACCGCTGTAGAAAATACAGCAGTTTGTGCAGGAAAAACTAGAGTGCTGTTTCTGGTAAATTTGTGTATCTGGCAAGATGTCAAATGATGGCATAACCCAGATTGTGGCTGAGAAGCTTGATAAGAATAACTTCCATGCTTGGAGGTTCAGGTTGACGAATTTCCTGATGGGAAAGGGCTATTGGGACTACATAGAAGGTGAGCATGAAGAGGCACCAGAGATACCGGACATAAATCCGACTACTGCAGATGTGAAAGAGTTTAAAGACTGGAACCAAGAAGCCAGGAAAGTAATGTATTGGCTCTCCATTAGTATACAGGACACCATGATTGGGCATATTCAGGATGCCAAGTCCCCCAAGGAGGCGTGGGACACCTTGGTTAAACTCTATGAAACAAATACCAAGGCACGCAAGATACAGTTGAAGAACGAACTTCATACTGTGGAGAAAAAGAGCATGTCTGTGAATGACTATGCATTGAAGATAAAGGGTAAAGGGTATTGTGGAATCCCTTGCATCTATTGGTGTGTCAGTAGATGATGATGATAAGGTGGAAGTCTGTCTACGTGGTCTTGGGCCACAATACAAAGCATTTAAGAC
This sequence comes from Cibotium barometz, assembly GCF_041138505.1. Classification (NCBI taxonomy): domain Eukaryota; kingdom Viridiplantae; phylum Streptophyta; class Polypodiopsida; order Cyatheales; family Cibotiaceae; genus Cibotium; species Cibotium barometz. The sequence goes on from NC_141093.1 coordinate 32,966,954, forward strand.
GTCTATTCAGACTCGGGAAAACATTCCCAACTTTACAGATTTACAAATTTGGTGTCTATGCTGATTATAGAAGAGAAGAGCTTGGGTGAAGACCAACAGTCTTCACAAAACAAAAACAGTTCAGAGCAACAGGCCTTCTACACAAGTTCAGGAAGAGGACGAGGTAGAGGAGGCCATGGACGTGGTCAAGGAGGTGGCCGAATAGGTAATCAGAATTATGGCCAGCAGCAGCAACAACAATAGTCCCAGAATACACAACAACAACAACAACAACACGCAGGTGGAAGAGGCAAATTTAGAGGCAGGGGGAGTCAAAGAGGCCGTGGAAATTGGCAAAGGCAGTATAATGATGCACGTGCATGCTATTACTGTGGTAAGCCTGGACATGTGCAGGCAGAATGTTATAAGAAGCAGGCTGACATGCAAAATGGAAAAGTGCAGCAAAACAACTATGCATCCTCAAGCAGAAACAATGAGGATAATGAAAGGTTGTTTGTTATGCAGCATGTCGTGAATGCCATGTCTAAAAATGTTGAAGCAGCACAAAAAGATGATGTATGGTATGTGGATTCAGGTGCTTCAAACCACATGACAAGTCATGGGGAGTGGTTCAAGGAGATGAAAAACCTTGAAAGACCAGGTTTTGTGGAAACAGGGGATGACACTGCTCATCCAATTGCCCATGTTGGAGATGTGCCATTGTCTATGCAGGATGGCAAAGTGAAGTACCTTGCAGATGTACTTCACGTTCCGAACATAACAAAGAATCTGGTTTCAGTTGGCCAGATGATTGAGCAGGGTTTGCAGGTTCAGTTTAACCCTGATGGTTGTTATGTTGAAGACTTTAAAGACAAGTGCAGGTTGGTTGCAAAAGGCAACAGAGTGGGCAGAATGTTTACGTTGAATGTAGACATGCCTGAAATGAGTGCTGCGATGTTTGCAAATGGTTCAGGAATTGTTGCAGACATAGACATTTGGCATAAAAGAATTGGACATGTGAATGTGCAGAGAATGAAGTCTATGCAGACTAAAGGAATTGTGACAGGGCTGCCAAAATTTAAAGTGGAAGGTATGTAGAGAATATGTGAAGCATGTCAATTTGGGAAGCAAACAAAACATGTGTTTCCACGTAACAAATATGTGAGCAGAAATGCACTAGATGTTGTGCATTCAGATGTATGGGGTCCTATGAAGACCATGTCTATGGGAGGCTGCAGGTATTATGTGACATTCATTGATGACCACACAAGGAAAGTGTGGGTATATTTCATGAAGGAGAAGAGTGAGGTGTTCACTCACTTCCAGAATTTCAGAGTTTAGGTTGAAAAGCAAACAGGGAAATATGTAAAGTGCCTAAGGTTAGATGGAGGGGGAGAGTACTTCTCCAATGAGTTCTCTGAATTTTTGAAGAAGAATGGTATTCGGAGATAGTTTACATGCAGATACACTCCGCAGCAAAATGGAGTTGCTGAGCGGAAAAACAGGCACATTGCTGAGATTGCGCGAGCATTGATGGAAGAGAAAAATATGCCGCATAGCTGCTGTTTCTACAGCAGTATACATCATGAACAGGACTCCAACTGCAGCCATACATGATGTAACTCCAGAGGAGAGGTTTACTGGTAAAAAACCTGATTTGTCTCATCTGAAAGTCTTTGTGGATGCATTGCATATGTGCATGTGCCAGATGAGCTGAGAACTAAGCTGGATCCAAAAGCTGAAAAATGTGTGTTTATTGGATATTCCCTTGAGCAAAAGGGATACATGTGTTATAACCCTGCTACACGTGAGTTAAGGGTAAGCAAGGATGTTGTTTTTGATGAGATGAGCAGTTGGTATGCTGCTGAAAAAGAAGCTATTGGGGCTGATGTGAGTGGAAGTGTGGTTGCACAGAATGCAGGTCAGCAATCACAGTCTTTGAGTGGACCAGGAGAGTCCTCATCTAGTGGGTCTGTTGTGATAGACCATGGAGTGGCAGGCTGCGTCATAATACCAGTCCTGCAAATGTGATTAGTACATCACGTAAAGGAAAAGAGAAAGTGGTTGAGCCCCTTGGTATGCGTGACATTTCTGCAGGGCATTCTCATGTTGATGGAGAGTCTAGTGGCTCAGATACGAGCCTTGATGAGGAGCTTAGGATCCCAGCTATGAGAACACCTGGTGTAAAGAAGGCTATGGAAGCCATGAATGAAAAGCTACGAAGATCTGGGAGAGTGAAAAATCCTGTGCAGAGATTTACCTATGATGGTTATGTGGCACATCACTATGCATATATGGCAAAGGTTGTGCAGGTTGTTGAGCCCACATGCATTGATGAGGCTGTTGGAAATGTGTGTTGGGAGAAAGCTATGGATGAGGAGATGAATGCACTATATGGAAATGAAACTTGGGACTTAGTGCAATTACTTGAAGGCAAGAAAGCCATTGGATGCAAGTGGGTGTACAAAGTAAAACATAACAGTGATGGAAGCATAAACAGGTATAAGGCTAGGTTGGTAGCCAAAGGATATGCGCAGACAGGTATAAGGCTAGGTTGGTAGCCAAAGGATATGCGCAGACATATGGCATTGATTATGAGGAAACTTTCAGCCTAGTTGCCAAGATGGCAACAGTGAGAGTTGTGATAGCAGTGGCTGCGTCAAAGCAATGGTCTTTACATCAGATGGGGATAAAGAATGCATTCTTGCATGGGGATTTGCAAGAAGAGGTGTATATGTTGCAGCCACCTGCTGGTTATGAGGATGTGAGTCACCCCGAGCATGTTTGCAGGTTGAAGAAAGCCTTGTATGGCTTAAAGCAAGCACCAAGAGCATGGTTTGACAAGATTTCTGAATATCTTGTCACTATTGGCTTTCATGTAGCCAATGCAGATTTCTCGCTGTATGTGAGACATGGTGATAAAGGGGTTGTGCTTGTTGTCATCTATGTAGATGACTTGATCATTACGGGGGACCATGATGCAAAGATCTTTGATGTAAAGATCTTGCTTAGACAGAAGTTTGAGATGAAGGATCTAGGGGAGCTCAGATATTTCTTGGGCATTGAGGTGATTAGGTCACACATGGTTACTATAGAGACAGTATGGCTTGGACATATTGTCCAAGTATGGTATGACAGGCTGTAAGCCTATCTCAGTGCCATTGGATCAGAATGGCAAGTTGAGTGCAGACTCAGGAGAGATTTTGGAAGATCCTACTATGTATAGGCGCATAGTAGGAAGCTTGATCTATATGACGATCACCAGACTAGAATTGAGCTATGCTGTTGGGTTGGTGAGTCAGTTTATGCAGGTTCCATAGAAACCGCATTTGGATGTAGTGAGATGCATACTGAGGTATGTGAGGTCTACTTTGCATTGTGGACTATTCTATGAGACTGGGACAGAGATATGTGTACATGGGTACACAGATGCTGATTGGGCTGGTAGTATCTCAGATAGAAGATCTACCAGTGGATTCATGTTTTCTTTGGGGAGTGCTGCTGTGACTTGGAGGAGCAAGAAGCAGCCTACGGTTGCTCTATCCAGTACAGAGGCCGAGTATAGAGGAGCTGCTATGGCAGCATGTGAGGTAGCTTGGTTGCGAAAGCTACTTAGCAGATTTGGGTCTATCAGTGTGGACAGACAAGTTGTCATTTTCTGTGACAACATTAGCAATATACAGTTGGCCAGGAACCCAGTCTTTCATGCTCGTACGAAGCATATAGAGGTCCACTACCACTTCGTCAGAGAGAAGGTCTGGCAGGAGACCTTGACCTTGTTTATGTCAGCACAGAGGATCAGGTAGCTGACATCTTCACCAAAAGCATTGGGTACAGAGAAGCTCCGCAGATTCAGGGCTTCGCTTGGTGTGCATGAGATGGAGTTGAGCTCGAGGGGGAGTGTTGAGATATCGAGCTCGTCTAGTGAGGCGGTGGACACTGATGACCCACCTGGGGGATAGGCCCCACACTTACACCACTGGCATGGTTGGTGAGATCTTGGGTGATATGCAGCCAGTGGGATGACAGGCTGTGTGACAGCCATTCTAGAGACTGGCATAGTCATAGTGCCAGCTCATTTTAGTTGGGTTCACACTATAGAGAACCCGTGTATGTATTGGTTGAGTACCTTTCATATTATGTGTACTCTTATCTTGTATATGGTGTGTTGAGTGTTGAGTGAAGAAGAAGAAGATATTCAGCCTCTCACCTTGTGTGTTCTCTATTAGGGTTTTGTGAGTGTGTGTGTGCTTGCAAGAGCTCAAGCTCTCTTCCCCCCTGCATCTTTTCAATCCATGATTATGTACAAGAGATAAAGAAGTATGCAGATGCATTGGCAACAATCAATGCCCCCATGCCTGATGATGATTTGGTAGACATTACCTTGCGTGGTCTTGGCAAGGAGTATAAGTCTTTTGATACATCCATCTCGGTTCGGAGTACAGGTTTACCAGACTTTGATGAGTTGGTTTCACTCTTTCTTGTTGAGGAAATCAAACTCAGTGACTCCTTTCATGATGCATCTAATACTAGCCATGATGATAATGGCAGAAATCAGGCTTTCTATTCACAAAGGGGATCTAGAGGCAGGGGGAGATTTGCATCACGTGGCCATGGTAATGGTCGTGGATGGCAGGACAGGTCACCACAACAGAATTTTCAGCCTACATATGGTGCTAGAGGTGGTCATGGATATACACCTCAGAGAGGCAGAGGTAATCCTCGTGGTAGAGGACGTTGGCAAGGCCAACAAACATCTATGCAAAATGTGGAATGCCATTACTGTGGGAAATTTAGTCATATAGCACGTGATTGTTTCCGCTAACAAAATGATTTGAGAGGGGAAAGAGCACAACATGGTGGACATTATGCGGGGAGTGTTGAGAGCTTTGATAGCCCAAGCTCATCTACATCTTCATCTATGGCAGTACATCATGAGCTTGAGAGGGGCTGTTGAGATTCACGCTCGATGTCAGCTTGTGCCAGCTGTGCTATGTGCTGGCATGTTAGGTAGCAGCATGTGTGAGACATAAATGACCGCGTCCAGCTGGTCATAGTGTGTGGACATTAGCTAGGATTAGCTGTGTGTGGACACAACATATAGTGTGTGTTGTGTATTATGGATTAAGGCTTTATGCATTGTGTGAGAAGGGAGATGGCTTCCCTCTATGGTTAGGGTTTGCAATATACATTAGGGTTTTCTCCTGTGTGTGTGTCTCCTCTCCCTCTACCTGTTTTTCATCAAATAATGGGGAACTCAAGTAGGATTAAGAGATTTGCCTCATTGTGGTTTTCACCTACATCATGTATGCACCATTACAGACTCACGAACAATCATGCAATTTACTAACTTTGCTAGGGTGAAGCCTAAACATTCTAACTACTTCAAGTCTAGTCTTCTCCATTTCTATGATAACATCACCAATGTTGGCCTATCATTGTTGCTCAAGAAGATGAAACTCGTGCATGCTACTGTTAGGATGTGCCACTTAACATGAGGGTGGTGCTATTGAGATGTGGCTCTCAAGCTCTTAAATAATAGAGGTAATGATATGCACATCTTGGGCTAGAATGATAATGACTTGGTTGACTATAGCAACATTTGTCCAGATTGGGATAAATGTTGAGCTATTATGTGTGCCATATTGACATGTGAGGTGACGGTCATAGTGTGTACATATGACATGTGTAGCAGTTCGATAAAGTCTCAACAAATGTGAGGAAATGATAAGTGCTAGAAATTTAACGAGATACATAAGACCTACTGGTTCAGAGTTAGTCGAGAGTCCAGTAAAGTGTCCTTAGTGGTGTGAACACCCTCTTATTTAGGGTCAAAAGACAAAAGGCCTTGGTAACTCTATAAAAGCATGTAATTCGGTCCTTTATTCTTATATACGAGTACTACTCAAGTTGTGCAATCTCTCTCTCTCTCTCTCTCTTTTACACACTCCACTATGATGATGATATTTCATCCGCCATAGCTCCATGTGTGATCTTGTGGATGCCAACATGGTATCAGAGCTTGGATTACCATTGTCATGATCATCTTACTTTTTCTACATGTGAAGCCTTGTGTTTTGATGCTACAACCATCACCACATCAACGACATCTGCATTTTCATCTTTGTGGCTCTAAAATATCAGCCAGCTACATCATCGTTTACGTTCTCATCACTCTTCGAGCGTCGTCGTGCTTAGCCGCCCTAGATTCGGTGTCCGTTGCCTCTACCTACGCCATCGAGCGGCACTTATAACACCTTCAACAAAACAAACAAAACACCACCATGTGGCCACAAGGTGCTCTTCATCAGCAAAACCCCAAAAAAATGTAGCTTCAACATTTTAAAAAAAAATTGGAGAAGGTGTTTTCATTTATTCATACGATTATGAGGTGTTTTCATCAAAACTTCTAAGCTGCTATTCACATGGACACCTTTATGTGCCTGGCTTTTGAGCCCTTCTACACCGCATATGAACTCCATGCCTCCACAACATCCACCTTTTCTGCCGCCATGGGATCTTCTTCAACATCATCTTCATTCATGCTTAAGCTTTAGACTTAGGTATCCATCACTTGGTAGCGAAGATGCAAAAGGATCTACACCGGCATTGAGGGGCTTTCTTCCTCTACTTCTAAGTTTCCTATTATGTTTGAGTCTAGGGTTCTCTACCCAGTTAGTCCCCTAAAATCTAAGTTATTCATTTTTGGATCCTTTTGGATTTTTTAATGCCTTATTTCTATAAAAGGCTCCTCTCCATCATACCCTTTTGTGCCTTACTTTAGGAAAGGGCGTTTGTTTTAGTACGCCAATGTAGGCTATTTTTATCACCTGAGGTAGGACGTAACCTCTGAGTCTTTCGCCAAGACCATGCTTGTTAAGTTTGTGAGCCATGTTGGTTGAGCCTCTAAGCCTTTTGTGCCACACTCACTGGTCTCTGAGCCACGCTTACTGGCCTTTGGGTCTAAAGTGGGGAACACGTCTTATGTCTTTGCTTGTGTTGGTGTACGAGACTATTAAAGGTAATGTATGCAACTCCACCATCACTCCTAAGGGGGGTTTGTTAGATATTTCGAACTTACTATAGAGTTTAGTCAAGTGTCCTTGGTGGTGTGAACACCCTCTTATTTAGGGTTAAAAGACAAAGGCCTTGGTGCCTTTAAAAGCATGTACTTGGGTCCTTCATTCTTATATATGAGTACCATTTAAGTTGTGCAATCTCTCTCTCTCTCTCTCTCTCTCTCTCTCTCTCTCTCTCTCTCTCTCTCTCTCTCTGTCTCTCTCTCACACACACACACACACACACACACACACACACACACTCCATTATGATGATGATATTTCATCCTCTATATCTCCATGTGGACCCACATACGCTCACTTTTTTGCATGAAATGCCGTTCTACTTTTCACATAACCATAAAGAGTTATTTACATTATAATTACATAGTGGCCATGTTTTGGAAAGGAAATTTAACTCTGCCCATTTTGGCACATTTACATTTCAATTGGTCAAATTGCATGTAAAGCTCCCATGTCCAAGTTTACTTGGTCGTAGGAAAATGCCTTAACCCTGTATTTGAACCTAGTATTTGTCCACACAACTTTTGTGTTAGTTGCACGCTTCAATCCCTCGTGCATGCATACAGCTGAGCTCTTTACCTGTAAACTGTCGTAACCCAAGCCCCTTGCTATCCTTCAGCTTCTCACTTAAGTGACTAGTCACATTGGCAATCTCATGAGTGGCAATATGTACCCTTATGTTGTAAAAAACACTCTCTCGAGTAGTTGCTTTCCTTTAAACCTCTTATCCTCAAGCACTTTGCAAAAATCTCCCACTAAAATCTTCCAATCCTTACTAACGTATTAGGGTTTTAAACAAGACCATAATGGGCTTGTGTATTGGTTTGAAAGTTGATTTTTAGATTTTAGCTTGATTGTTTTGTTTTTACAAAGGTGCTTAGTCATAAATGCCCTTATTTCACCTTTGAAGGTTGTTGCATGTTGAAGAAAGAATATAAAAGAAAACGTTATTTTGGATAACCATCATGCTTGATGGGACCAAGTATTTGGTGGTCGGGAGGAGAAAAGAGTGTTTTTGTCCTTGTGTAGGCTTGTAGAAAAAGACGGCTTGTAGTGTTGTAGAAAAGGTCTTGAAGAAACTTGGCTTGTAGTGTTGTAGAAAGCTCGCCTGTAATGTGGGTGGGTGTGTGTGAGAGAAATGTTTGGGTGTACTTATGCTAAAAAAAGAAACCTATGATTAAGATTCGTTAAGGAAATGCGATAAAAGCAATGTTTTAGCATATATTAAAGCTGGATAAGATGCTAAGGTTAAGAAAGGTTGGTTAAGGAAATATGACGTTTAATTAGTATATTAAAATGGGCGGTGATGCTCCTGCATTGTCTTCTCCGCATTGGCGAGGTTGGCAGCTAACCCCACCGCATGTCGCGAGAGCCAAGCAAACGGCTTCTTCGACGCCTTGTCTTCTCCATGCTTCTTTGTCATCTCGACTTACCCCGACTTCGTTCTTTACAGTCTAGACGAGTAGTCCGAAGAAGAAAGCGAAAGCTCAGGGCTGGTTTAGGGTTCCATTTTACTTTTCTATATATAGCTAGCTTGAAGACAGCTGGTTTAGGGTTCTCGCACATGGTTAACTTGAACCTAGAGAGAGCAGAAAGCTGGTTTAGTGTCTCTAGGCAAGGTTAAAGAGGCGAATATGTTCAGATAACAAAAAGCAGCAGCATTTTGAGAGGTTAGCTTGATCTTACAGAGAATCTGCAATGGGGTCTCTGTGCATGCCATATATTCTCCCTCAACTCTGCTTTGTTCTGATAATGTGCACGATAGTGAGCAAAGGTATGGCTTCTGGTGGTTACCTGATTGGCCTTGGCAGCTACGACATCACTGGACCTGCTGCTGATGTGAACTTCATGGGGTATGCTAACCCCAACCAAACTGCAGCCGGCATCCACTTCCGGCTCAGGGCCAGAACATTCATTGCTGCCTCTGCCGATGACAACACCACAAGATTTGCATTTGTGAACCTGGATGCATGCATGGGTTCTGACATTGTTACCCTCAAAGTGTTGGAGAGATTGAAAAAAAGGTTGGATCCATTTTCCTAGTAGATTCTGTAAGATAAGGAATGTATGTCTCACTTTTTAACATAGATTGTATGTGTAATTATCTGTTTACATACATACATACATGTGACAAGCAATGCATGTGAAAATCGCAAACATGTCGAACCAGCATGCGCATGCAGACGCGAGGTAGTATATTAAGAGTTGTACTTGCCTTATTCCATTGCTGCAAATTGTAGTTTAAGCTTACTTGCAGCTTCATGTGCTGACAGATATGGTGAACTCTATTCAGAGAACAATGTGGCCATTAGTGGAACACATACACATTCAGGACCTGGGGGATACTTGCAGTATGTTTTGTACATTATCACATCTTGGGGTTTTGTTCATCAGTCATTTGATGCTCTTGTGGACGGAATCGTGATGAGCATTGTGCAAGCCCATGATAATTTACGCCCTGGATCAGTTTATGTGAACATAGGTGAGAGCTTAATTAGCCTAGATTTTTTCAACTCGTAGAGTCTCCTCGTTTAGCAGTAGACGCACTTGGTATGCTTATTATGATAAAATTCGTTCAACAATAGGTCCATCACATGGAAACAAATATTTGCGCATAGGTGAATGCGCAAGAATATGTGCCCACCTGTAGTCCATGCAGATGCATGCTGGTGCACGCAATCATATGTTGGTGGCATGCAGCTATGCACAAGCATGTGTTCTATGCCTCCCTCTCCACTTTTTATATGAAGTTTGGCAACTCTGCAAATCTCACTATTATCTGCAGACTCCTCACCCTCTCTGCATATGGTCCATTCAATTAAAATCAGACTAATCAGGCCATGCGTTTGTGACGATGAATGGATTTTAAATGTCAGGTGAACTGTTGGACGCAAATATAAATCGAAGTCCAAGCGCTTACCTTAACAATCCTTCAGAGGAACGAGCGCGTTACCAGTATGACACGGACAAGGACATGACATTACTCAAGTTTGTTGACGATGAACAGGAAACAGTTGGAGCTTTCAGTTGGTTTGCTACACATGGGACATCAATGAGTCGGACCAACCAGCTGATTAGCGGTGACAACAAAGGTGTTGCCGCTCGCCTTATGGAGGATTGGTATAATACCAAGTTTGGAATACAGGGTGGCAAATCAGTGAAGTATGCAGTTGATTCTTTCAATTCTAATTGGCCTGAGAGCATCACTCGAGGTATGGTGAAAACTATGCTTAGAAAATGTGAAGTAAAGGGGTTCTTTCTCATTTTTGTGCAATCTTTGGTGTTACAGATGGAAAGGACTTGAAGCAAGCATCCAGTACCGGTGGAAAGCTGAGCCAAAGTACTCCCAGTATGATGCCGCGGGTTAGAAGTGCCATTTCTAGTACTTCTAGACAGCCATTCATAGCGGCCTTTTGCCAGTCAAATGTAGGCGATACAAGCCCGAATGTCTTGGGAGCTGTTTGCATGGACACAGGCTTGCCATGTGATTTTAATCACAGCACTTGTAATGGGAAAAATGAGCTCTGCATTGGCCGTGGCCCTGCGTAAGGTTCAACCTTCCTTTTGTGTGAGCCTGTTCTAATGCACTGATTTTTTTTCACTGACCCCAAATGATGCTTTGAATGGCAGCTTTCCTGACGAGTTTGCGAGTACCAAGATTATAGGTGACCGCCAATTCAAGAAAGCGGCCACTCTACTCGAAGCTGCATCAAAGAAACTGGTGGGGAATATAGATTACCGCCACACATACGTTGACTTCTCAAATGTAAAAATGGTTTTGCCTTCCACATCATCTGAAGGTGACAAGGGAAGCGTGGTCACAACGTGCCCTGCAGCTGTAGGGTTTAGCTTTGCTGCAGGAACAACAGATGGTCCAGGAGCATTCAGTTTTGTGCAGGGCGATAATCAAGTTAGTTGGTTTCTTAGAAACTAAGCCTAGTTGTCATGCTTAGATGGAACATGGCTAACTCAATAATCTGACATGCAGGGGAATTTGTTCTGGAAGCTGGTTGGGTCCTTGTTGAAGGCACCCAGTCAAGAGCAAGTTGATTGTCAACAGCCAAAGCCAATACTCATAGACACTGGGGAAATGAATGTACCTTATGCTTGGGCCGTAAGACTACCTGTTCTGTTTTTCAAGCTAAAAATCCTCCAGCCAGAAGTCATGCATGTGCCTTGGAGTTTATACTAATTGACATTGAATGATTCTGACCTTTGGCAGCCTGCTGTGCTTCCTTTGCAAATCTTACGGCTTGGGAATTTCATTATATTGTGTGTTCCTTCAGGTATGCTATTTTTCTTTTTTGGCTACATGTCATTACACGCAATATTCTAAAAGGACTTGTCATGGCTGCCCATGTTTTATTGCACCTTCAGGCTGGGGGGAAAGGGAGAACCCGTGGGGGTCTGTGTGTGTGGAAGGTTTGTTGCCTAACGTCTGCCGGATGGGACTGGTGCCAGCCAGGTTTGCGACCACTATCAGCCGCTGAGCACAATCACCATGATGAGCTGCAGCTGCAGTGCCTTGTGAAGAAACTTAAGGGGATGAGAATTTGGTCAGTGTGCGGTGATTGGTTGTGATCCTGGGGTTCACACACAACCATTAATGTGATTAAACATTTAAAATAAAGGCACACATAAGAATCTGACACCACACTGGGACTGCAATGGGCTGGCCTCCCCCTTGGAATTTATGTCATATTACCAAGGAGTATTTATCTGTTACAAGCTTTGGGGGTGCTTTATGTGTCTAGCACCAGGTTACAGTTTACAAGTACAATGACTCAAAAGATATCACATATCCACAAATCCACGGATCCTTGTGAATCTAAGAGAATCCTCAAAACATAGGATCCCATCTTTAGTCTCCATCATGGAGCATATAGTACTCTCGATGTTGAGGTTCGGGCAGCGACCAAGAGGTGGCAACCAAGAAAATCTCCATAGCTCTCATAGAGTTATGACAAGGCTTGGACGGTGGCCAATCGATAGTAACCAAGAGTATCTCCACATGTCCATGGTTTTGATGGTAGCAGGATTCTTGACCTAGCACGTAGCGTGAATAAGTCTATCTGGCCTCGAGCCAAAGAAAGATGGAGGTCCAAGAGTATATGCATGATAACATCACTTCCCAAGCGCATACATGCAAAAGAAAATAGTCCCATAGAGCAGTCCAAGCTGTCCACGGTCTGAATTAGTTCGGACAGCAAAAAAGTATGAAAATTGCATGAAAAAGCCAAAATCGCCCAAAAACAATTGTTTCGAAGTTGGGTAGTTGTTCGAGTCTCCACCCTGGTACAGATCCGTCCGTACAGTGGATACATGCTCGTGCAGTATGTACATTGTCTGTACAACAGCACTTCTACATTCCTGAAATCTGTTGCAATATGATTTTTAGCCCTATCCTCGCGTTAAAGTGTGCCAAAAGTCCTCGTATTGCTCCAAAAATGTCCACAACCAGCCTTAGGAGGAATCAACTAGCTAAGGAGAGCCTCCTTGTAAGCATCAAGCGCTTGTTTTTCACATATCAAAACCAACGTACTTTTTTATAGTATTTCTACTTTTGTTGTTGCTTTCCTTCATTTAAAACAAGTGATAGTTTTTAACAATTTGCTTTTCTTCTAATAGGTGCCTAGAAGATGGGCTCTTCACATGTATGATACACTTGATCGCGATCCAAAAACACTTCAATAGCTTCAATAGTTTTTCTTAGTCATTTTTTAAATTAACTTGTCCACCCATTAATAATGATGTGAACATGCTCCAAATAACCTGCTGTTTTCCTCACATGTCCCTGTTGGGTCCACACTTCATGTAATCCAATCAAGCCAATATTATATTCAGATTTGTTCACCATATCCTTCCATGTCCCCACCACAAGGGCTCTCTTACAAGGCTCCTTTTTGAGTCCAAATTTTTCCTAATGTGAGGCCAGAATCCCGTTCTTGGATGCCTTCTAGGATGTCCATTATGCTCGGAACCCCTATCTGGATAACCTCCCATTTTCAAGGCCTGTCCAAAAGTCCATAAATCCAGTAAATTTGATAACTGCCTTTAAATCCTGTAAATCTTGGAAATAGTGAAATCGGAGCAGGTCCAGCTCTCTCTTAGCTGGAGCTATTGGAGTAAGAACAACAAGTGAGAGTGGCTTATTGGCATGAGGCCAGGTTTGGTCTCTATGGGTTATTCTGTTGGTACTTCCCAAGAGAATATACACAGTTAGTCCAGGGGGTGTCCGACTTTGGACACGAAGAGTTGCCTTGTAAGAGAGAGGCTTCAAGGAATTTGCAGGTTTGGTGCCAAGAAGAGTTTGCCCTAAGCTTTGGTCTGATCGTTGGCTCCCTTGCCACATACATCACTCTTTGATACAGTTAAGTACTGGGAATGGAGATTGTGGCTTCAGGAGTACTGCTCCCCATTAGGAAGAGCTCTTCTTTTTCTTGTTGGTGATGGCTCTCCTAACTGGCTGCACGAGTGTAACATCCGCCTGTATAATTGACAAAGGCTGGGAGTGGAAAGTCTATTTGCCCTTAATGGCCTCAACACATCATGATCTCCTAACCCAAGTCGTTTGGCTCCCAATAATCTTCCCCTCTCCTCGAAAATACGCCGGGACTTTAGGTAAGACTGACTTACAAAATGCTCTAGGATAGCGGAATCGATCTAGATAATCCTCCTTTGAACCCCCTATACCTGTAGTGAGTCTCCTGCTCTGCATGCAGAAGACCTTTGAAGGTCTTCCATGATCCTAGAGAAGAGGCATGGCCTATGTCCCATCTCTTTGTAACTCTATTCCCCCTGCTCATCTCTGCTGGATACTTTCCACATAAGGGGCTCTCTCTCAATCTCCTTCCTAGTGACCAAAAGTGATTGCCAAAGTTCACCAGCAAGCCTTAAAAAATGTGAGGCTGGCATTGGACCGTCTGTATCACTGAATATCCATCTCAAACTAGGCATCCATTCCCTGCGTGTGTGGCGAGGAGTACATTCCGTGATTCAATGTATAAAAAAGCTCTTCCAGATGCCTTGGACTACACAGCAAGGCTCTGGTCTGCATATCATTATTGATAATAACTAGATGACCCTCATGTTTGGAAAGGATCATGGTCTCCCAAGCTGTAAGACTACTAGTGCTGTGCAAGGGCTAACATCGAGAGAAAGGCAGCATAACACATTTAGACACAATTGCACAAAAGTGGTCCTAACCTATTCCTTGTATTATGTAAAATGAAATTAAGTACAGAATGTTCTGGACAGCAAAGCTCTGTTCTGCATATCATTGTTGATAATAACAAGATGACCATCATGTTTGAGAAGGATCATGGCCTCCCAAGCTGTAAGACTACTAGTGCTGTGCAAGTGCCAACATAGAGAGAAAGGCAGCATAGCACATTTAGACACAAGCGCACAGAAGTAGTCCTAACCCTATTTCTTGTATTATGTACAATGAAATTAAGTACAGAATGTTCTGGACAGCAAGGCTTTGGTCTGCCTATTCTTGTTGATAATTCCTAGATGACCCTCATGTTTGAAAAGGATCATGGTCTCCCAAGCTGTATGACTACTAGTGCTGTGCAAGTGCTAACACACATAACACAGAGAGAAAGGCAGCATAACACATTTAGACACAAGCATACCGAAGTAGTCCGAACCCTATTCCTTGTATTATGTACAATGAAATTAAGTACAGAATGTTCTGAAGATCTCCCTATATATCAGCCCAATTAAGTACACAATTCGGGCCACATGTAACCTCCTCTCCGAATCTAAAGACTAAAGGGGATACTTTAAAATCCCCGAGGATAGTATCTGAGATAAAATAGTTGTATATTAGTACCTGATGAAATAATTGTATATAAATAAAACCCTCGTTTTCTCAGTAATAAAAGTCTTTGAGGTTTTAAGTGATTGCCTATTTTTTGTGGTGAATCCATTTTTACTTTAATATTTTTTTCTTCTTCATTGCCTGCTCAAAAGCTTTAATTTGTATAAAGTGCTTAATAATATTCGTATACACCTGGTATTCCATGACTTAAAACAGAATGTCTGTTTGTCATGATGCCTGACCGAGTAGTGATGAGACAACCCGTGTGGCTGTCTTATGATGTAAGGAACCTCTCAAAGGGGTGAAGAGAAGATCCTTAGTTTAATCTTGGCAGCTAATGGGTCGCGGATGGTCTTTTAGTGACTATCTAGTCGTGAAGACCTAACACTTCAAGATAGTTGTTCGGGGGCTGGTTATGGCTAGCTGGTGCTAGATTGATCCAAGGTTTGACCATGGCATTCAGTGGGAGGCTTGGTGACACATCAAGGTCCGGTCATAGTGTGGGACTGATCTTCCTACCTATAGTCGTGTGCTTAATGGGGTTTTACGTGAAAATATATCCTAGTGGTATGGGACACAAGGATATATTTTTGTGCAAGATCTCTTGATGTTCTCCAATCTTTTAGATTTAGAATGCCCTATGTCCTTCTGCATAGCTACCCGTGGTGGGTAACTTTGCATGGTAGTGCCAAATTGCCAATCTGTCGTAAACAAGGTACTGGTTTCCTTAGTTGTCTTGAGCATGGCAAATTACTTAGAGTAGTGTAAAACGATTATGTACCTAACGTTAATCCTTGAGATTAGGTTCTAATCAGGGCAAGGTTGGGGAGCCTTGAGATTAGGGGGAAGAGTGAAGGAAACTTACATGTGGCTAGGGTTCATTATTATTGATAATCCATGGTCACTGGCTATTTATGAGTGGACGATTATTTATTGTGGTCATATATTGTCATACTTGGGAGTTGGTCTGTGCTTGGACTAGAGTAGTGTGCTTGGACTAGAGTAGTCTTACTTCTGCCATGGACATGGCGGTTCATAGGTGGTCTTGCCAAGGGTACTGACAGCCTTTGGTGGTATGGGACTCTAGGGCTGACTGGCTTGGCCTATGGGGAGTGAAACCTTAGCCCTTGGCTCGAGGGAGAGTCCACAATTGGGTGGTGAGTTAGCTTGCATCCTTCTATGTTGTTCTAACCTTGTGTATCAGCCTATCAGGTGATCCTTCAAGAAAGGTCTTACAGGTGGTATCCGAGCTTGCCTGATCATGGAAACTACAAGGTTTGCATGTCTTGCATGTGTTGTCAAGGTTGCCCTATCCAGATATCTCTCGGTCACACCAAATCTATGTTTTAATTTTGCGAAGGAGTAGGTGCTTTCTTTGGTTTGGTGGCGAGAAGAAGAAGATTGTATTATCGTCCATTGGGGGCCAAATATGACCCATGGAACCAACAAACTAGTACAAGACAAAAAAAAAGTCTCCTTCTGTTACTATGAAGGGTAAAACTAGCAAGCTATAGAGAGAGAGAGAGAGAGAGAGAGAGAGAGAGAGAGAGAGAGAGGGTATGCTGTCCCGGTAGCCTTAAAATGTAGAAACTCTAATTTGGTGCATGTTGTCTTCTGCCAGGTGTTGTAGTAATCTGTTGTGCCAGGCTTTCTTATGATTGCAGTGCAGGTTTAATGCTTGTATGTGGCTATGGGTGATGCATAGGGGTTTGCCTATGGGATCATATCCATGCTCTGTGTACATACAAATGCAGCAGCTGTGGTGGCATGGGTGGCTGGAAGCATGGCAGCCTGTGCACAGCCGGGTGTATGGCAACTGTTCAGGACCTTATGGGCCATCTGGCGGTGGGAAGCAAGCTGTCGGCAGCATGGCACTCATAGGACAGCCGGGAAGAGAGAAAGCATGGCGATCAGCAGGGAGCAGAAAAAGCAGCCGCTTTAGACGAATTAGGGGGCATGGTTTTTTTTTAAAGAAAAACATGTCACTAATTTTGTGCAAAAGAAAGCAAGGTCCTTTTTTTTGGGGGGGGGGGGGCGGGGGGGGGGGGGGGGGGGGGGGGGAGAAGTGGATAGGGGGAATATAATTGTCTTGGCACACCATAAAAAAGGCCCCTGTTGTTTTTTCCAAATTGAGAAGCACAAGAAGTGTGTTTTTTTTTTAAAACTAATAAAAACACAGCTAGGGGAGCTTAAACACATCCTGCCACGCTTTGGGTGTGAGGAAAGTCCTTGGAGATGATCTATTGGATGGATTCACAACGCGGTTTCCATCTCTCGTGCGTGGAGCATCGGTAGGTGGTGTTTTTGGCATTCTCGTGGGAAAGCGTAGTTTTCTCTCTTTAAATTTTGAAAGTGAGTTGTTGATTTCTATCCAAGATTACATGGAGCCCCTATAATTTTTGATTATGAATCTAGATAGGGTAGATGTTATCCTAGGAAAGGAATGGTTTTTCAGTCATGTTGTTCATGTAGATTGAAAGGGTCATACTTTGTCCTTTGTTATGGAGGGTCTTCCAATGTGTCTTAAGGGTGATTTTGTGGTCCCAACCTCTAATCTTGTAAATTCAGAAAAACTTCATAATGTAGTTGGAAATTCAGATTATGAGGGGTTCCAGTGTGTTCTTGATCTCCTTTCAATTGATGTGAAGTGTAGTTTGAGTATGATAAAGGGATGCTTGGCAGGCACATGCTTTAGAAGACATCAAGGCTGATTTTGGAGATGTCTTCCCTATTGAATTGCCTTATGGTTTACCTCCCAGTAGGTTGGTCGATTGTAAGATTAGTTTGCTTCCGGTGTCTCAGCCTGTGAATATTGCATGTTATAGTATTAGCCGATTGGAGGAGGATGAGATTGCTCGATAGTAGTTGGAATATCTTGCGATGGGCCAGATGGGGAGGAGTAAATCTCTCTCAAATACGCGAGTAAATCTCCTTGGGGAGCTTCAAAGCTTTTGAAGCACAAGAAGGATGATACTTGGCGTGGGTGTGTGAATTACAAGAAGTTGAATAAGTTTATGATTAAGAATATGTATCTTCTTGCGAGAGCGGATGATTTGATCGATTGAGTGCAAGGAGTTGCCTGTTTTACGAAGATTTCCCTTCATATTGGTTATCACTAGATATGTATATTTGAGGAAGATGCCTTTAAGACAGCTTTCTATACATGGTATGGCCATTACGAGTTTCTCGTATTACCGTTTGGGCTTACGAATGCTTTTGCTACTTTCGAGCAAATGATATATATCTTTTTAGGGATTGTTTTGGAAAGTTCATTGTGGTATTCTTAGATGATATTTTAGTTTGTAGTCGTATCCTCGAGGGGCATGTTTTGAATCTCATGGTAGTCTTGGGGATTCAAAGACAGGAGCAACTATACACTAAACTCTTAGTGTGAGTTCTTTTGTTAGGAGCTTATATATCTAGGTCAATGGATTTCTTGAGTGGATTCAAAAAATGTTGGAATGGTCAATTCCTCAAAAAGTGAGGCAACTTCGAGCGTTCCCGTCTTTCTTAAAAAGTCAGTGAAGGATTATTCAGACTTGACTGTTCCTTTCACGAACCTTCTTAGAGGACGGGGACGAAAGTCCAAAGTACTATTACTTGAACTAATAGGCTTGACGAGACTTTCTGTACTCTCAAGCTCAAGGTGAAGGATGTTGGATCTTGGACAAACATTTGTGGTTGAGATTGATGCTAATGATTTCGCAATTGGGGCTGCCTTGTTTCAGGAGAGTTGACTTGTGGCATTTGAAAGCAAGTAGCTTGATGATAGCCAGGTTAGGTGGCATACTCGGGACAAAGAATTGTATGCTGCTATACATGCATTGAAAATTTGGAGACATTACTTGTATGGATCCAAATTTGTTGTCTTGAGATTGACCATGAGTCGATTAATTATATCTCTAATAGACTTGAACTGAAAGGGAAGAAGGCATGATAGGTAGAGCTTATACAAGACTTTGATATGGAGATTCAATATAGGAAAGGTAGTTTGAACCGGGTTTGTTATGTACTAGTCAAGTTTGCTTATAACAGTGCTAAGCATGTGGGTACTGGTTATAGTCCGCTATGATGATGTAGGGATACCAACCTAGATCTCCAGTAATAGTTGGACTTTAGGGTATTCAGATTGATGCGGCTAGAGATTTCTTAGCAGATATGCAATAAATGCTAGTCAGTGCACGAGAGGCTATCAGAAGTGCATAAGATCGTGCACGATTTTATGCTGATAGGCAACGTTTACCGAGGAAATGCTAGTTTATTTGACAGTGCCCAAGAGTTTAGAGACGTTACGCATCCCTGCTAAAATAAGAGGAGCAGCTAGCTATGGAGGCTCATAGATGATAGCCATGGCTATGGTGTGGAGCTGACAGTGATAGTGAGAGAAATAGAGAGAGCTAGAGAGTGAAAAGTACGACTCCAGAATGATGTTGTCATGTGCACCTTGCACTGGGGTACACAGTGACACACTGGCATGATCATCAGTGCAGCAGCAATTGCACAGTAGTAGAACCTTTTTCTAGGATTATTTGTCGTACGCCAAGACCCCATTGTGAGCCTGGAGTCCAGGGACAATTAGGCACGAGCTATGTAGGTTAGTCTCTGAGCTTTAGAGGTCAGTCAGTTGTCAGTCCTTTGAACCCACTCGGAGAATGGGTCAGTTAGTGCATGTAGAAGTCAACCCTAGCATTAGGTGAAGCATTAGCATGCATGTAGAAGTCTTTAGATATGTACATGGGCTTATTTGGCCTGTCCAAGGGCTAAGCTTAACCCTGAACAACCTCACTGACCAGCCAACCAGCATGGGAGTTGGTCTATACCTAGTCGGCCAGCATCTACTGCAGACCAACAGCATGTGGGGTATAATACTCCAGTTGGCCAGGTCATAACAGGTTGGACAGCATAATAATCAGCATATTTTCCCATGCGCAGCAGTTAATAGCATTTAATGCTATTTATTGGGTATTTTTGTCCATGCTGAACTGGCCGCCTATGCTGGCCGACCAGCAGCAAGGAGGCATATATATACAAGCGCATCAGTCCTAGTCAGTTCATTCAGGTATTCAGCAGTGAACAACAGCAGTTCAGAATTCCAACACAACTCTAGGCAACAAGGAAGCTCCTCTTCACATTCAGCCAGCATATGTGCAGTCCTACAGCTATTTGGACTTGCATCAGTGGCCAAGGAGAGTCTTCAGCAGAGCCTCGGGGTAGCTGGATATGCAGCCGATGTACAGTCTTGCTCGTCCTTGCGTTGGGCATTCATCTCATTTGTACTTGGCATTGTACAACATTTCTCCAAAGAATAATATAAACAAATACTCCTGCTTGCAAGGGGGGCCCTTCAGTGGGTATTGGGACCCAATAATGTGTCATCTTCCACATTCTCATTCTCTTCTCTCTCTCTCTACTCTCTAAAGTTGATGCTAAAGATTCTCACTACATGAAGGTATAAAGGAGGTCCTGTTGTGCATTATCATGATCAACCTCAATGCATGTGTCACTAGCTTGGACATTTCCCAATATAAAAGGGGTCTGGTGGACTCCAGGATGTTTAAATATTTGGAAAGTACATGGGGGATTATCCTAGAATACAAAGGACCACACTCCTAAAATTTAGGAGAGTTGCTATTTTTGGCCTGACTCCGATGGAAATTTTGTTCGCGTCATTACATCTGGAATTGAGCAGATACCAAGAGTTGGTAAAGTGCCTATGACATAATGTCTACCAGTTGGGATATTTTTAGAGATAAAGTTTATGGAAGGACCCATCTCTTAGATTGGGACATGTGGCAAGAAAGTGGACCAAAGTGATACAAGTGGCCTGACACTTGTTAGAAAGTGGATCAAAGTGAGACAAGTGGCCTCACACTTGTCACTTCAGCTATTGTGTGGCTCTCCACTTGTCATTGTAGCCTTCTCTTGCCATTTTAGCTCATGGGAGGCCCAAATCTATAAATTGGAGCCCTCTCTCTTCATTAATAGAGGCTCTCTTGCTGCACACTAGCCTCTACCACCATTGAAGGCTTTCCTAATGATGGCTACTGGCTTTCCTAATGATGGCTACTACCTTTCTCTCTCTCTTGAAGGCTGCCCATGAAGAATACCGACTGTTGGGAACTGTTTTGGAGGCTTCCATCGCGAAGAAATATTGAAGGCAAGGGTATTTAATCATTTATTATGATTTCTAGCCGTGGTACTTGTACCAACCTTTGTACCTATTGTACCAGCCTTTGTACCTACTATACCAGTCATTGTACTGGTTGTACCAGTCCTTGTACTTGTTGTACTTGCTGCACCACCCATTGTATCGGCTGTACCAGCTTTTGTACTTGTTGTACCAGCCACTGTACCTATTGTACTAGTCACTGTACATGCTGTACCAACATTTGTACTTGCTGTACCAGCCATCGTACCGATTGTACCAACCATTGTACTTGCTATACTAGCCACCATACCGGCTGTACCAGCCATTGTACCTACTGTACCGACTGAATGGAGAGTTGTACTTGCTGTACCAGCTCTATTGCATGAAGACCCGTGGTTTTTGGGGAAGAATCAGTACCCACACGGAGGTATATGGATTATGTTGTCGGCTCGGCATTTCTACAACCTATGTTCCGGCTCAATTGTCTTGTGTTGGGCTGTGTTATGGCATTTGTATATGGATAATCCGGCATTTCTTGTGGAGAGAGTAAGGCTCTCAAAGCTTGTACATGATATTATTTTCCTTGGGTGATAAAATACTCCGGGGGGGGCGGGGGGGGTCGGCCCATTCCGGCCTCTATGTGGTGTCACATATGCAAGCTCCATTTTCAGCATTTGTGGATATTTTGTCCAGCTTTTATGTTTTATGCAAAGTGATGATGGATATGTGTTAAGGCTGTGGCCATGATTAAATGTTTTAATATGCATTGATGGTATCAACAAGTGTGCCAAAGGTCCTAGTCTCCCAGGCATCCCCCGCGAGTTACATTGGTATCATAGCATAGGCTTTCTTGGAAGCGGAGGCTTTCTTCTATCAATAAGGAAGAGAAAAGATCTCAAGTGGGGACCACACTTACCATCATTGCTGTTAAGCATGGCCAGCCGCTTCATAGCTTATGAAGCAAGAGCATGAGAAGTAGACAGCTTGTTGATCTAAGAATTTATGAATTCACAAAATTTATCTTGGAAGCATGGAGTTGGTTTTATGTGCACACGTTTAGCACTCTCTCCATATGGATATTGTGGATTATATTATCAAGCTTACAGGCAAGCTATATGGAGATATATCTCAGGATATCTTAAGGATATGGTGCTGAGATATTTCTTTTGGCTTCATGACCAACCTGGCAAAGAAAAGCTAAGTATATTTTGAGTTTGCAAAGTTGGTGCTTTGGCTATTTACTATGAAGTGTTTTTGATGTTCACTAACCCTTGTATAGCTATGCAAGGAGAAAGGTGTTGTTGTTTGCTCCTTGAGATGGTTTCAGGGAAACATTGTTTATGGCTCCCTTTAATGGGATGAATTCTTTTCATGGCTCCCTTTATTGGGATGGATTATATCTATGGAGATTTCTTTCTTGGACGAGATTTATATAGATATTTCTATGGACGAATCTGTCCGAGTTTATAGAGAAGAAATCTTTGGTTATCTCATGGATATGATGCTTTTATGGATAAAGTCCACCTCTACTCCAAGGTGTGTGGTTAGCACGGAGTATGTGGTAAGAGTTATGGTATACAAGGATTATGGTATACAGGTCTATGGATTCTTGGACTTCTTTTCTAGGGATTTGGATCCATCCTCAGGTTTATGGATTATGTTTATAACTCCCTTTTACTGGAATGGATTTTTCTTTATGGCTCCCTTTATTTGGGATGCATTGGACTTATGGAACTCATGGTTCACATACCTTGTGTAGTGTTCTCTTGTCCTACGTGCTCTCTTGAAGATTGTTTCTACCATGTGTGGATGGAACAATAGAGAGCAGATGGAAGGGAACATGGGCACTTTAGAGAGTAGTGTCGAGCACAACATGCCGTGTGTAGTGTTCTCTTGTCCTACGTGCTCTCTTGAAGATTGTTTCTACCATGTGTGGGTGGAACAATAGAGAGCAGATGGAAGGGAACATGGGCACTTAAGAGGGTAGTGTGAGTTGGTGGCCGAAATGCCTATAAACTATGTGTAGGAGAAATGCTTATGGAACACCAGGTTATCTATGCCTGCGAGTGATTGTTTTATCTTGTTACTTGAGCCCACCTCTCATCCAAGGTGTGTGGTCAGAGTACTAACACGGAGTGCAAGTGGTAAAGTGGACATGACGCCTAGTTGGCACAGAACTTATATCTATGCCAAGGGTCATGTGGACCGATGCCTTATTGGCAGGAGACTTATTTTGTCTCGCCCATTTACTTGGGACATGGATTATGGTATCTCGACTTATGGGACTGTTTTGTCTCGCCCATTTATTTGGGACATGGATTTATTTATCTTTATGCCATATTAGAATCACTATCTCCCCATACAGAGGCCAAGAGGTTCATTGTTCATCTCACCATGCATGTGGATTCATGTTGGGATTGTGAGAGTTCAATTCAATGAACACTCCACCATACACATGGATTCGTGTTGCGATTGTGGAGTGAATGTTTCATTGTTTCCACACCATGCTTGTTGATCAGAGTTGGGATTGTATGGGAGAACATGGAAACTGTTGGGATTGGGAGAAAGGATTGCCAGAACTATGGAGAACCAGCTTTTCTGTCATCATGGTTTGTGCTCTTGAATGGCACCAGTTTGTGTGCATAGCACATGTTTCTGTGCGAGGCACTAGTTTCTTGTGCATGGCACTTATTTAAGTGTCTTAGCACCTGGTTGGTGATTGTCATTGGCATATGATTATCTCATTGATATTGGTGATTGAGACATAATTGGCTCTTGTGCCTGTGTCTAGCATATCTTCCATGGTATTCTCGCCCATTTATTTTGGGACATGATTTTGATATTGGTATTGTGGAGACTTATTTAGTCTCACCCATTTCTTTGGGACGTGGATTCTTCAGTTATATTGGATTTTTGAGACTGTCTCGTCTCGCCCACTTGATGGGACATGATTATATCTTGAATATATGGCTTGAAGCTTAAAGTTGCGGACAACTCTTAAGAAGTTGAGGAGGATGTCACCAGCCTGGACATTTCTCAGTATGAAAGGGGTCTGGTGGACTCCAGGATGTCTAAATATTTGGAAAGTACAAGCTTTGGGAATGGAGGATTATCCTAGAATACAAAGGACCACACTCCTAAAATCTAGGAGAGTTTCTATTTTTGGCCTGACTCCGATGGAAATTCTGTTCGCGTCATTACATCTGGAATTGAGTAGATACCAAGAGTTGGCAAAGTGCCTATGACGGAATGTCTACCAGTTGGGATATTTTTAGAGATAAAGTTTATGGAAGGACCCATCTCTTAGATTGGGACATGTGGCAAGAAAGTGGACCAAAGTGAGACAAGTGGCCTGACACTTGTTAGAAAGTGGATCAAAGTGAGACAAGTGGCCTCACACTTGTCACTTCAGCTATTGTGTGGCTCTCCACATGTCATTGTAGCCTTCTCTTGCCAGTTTAGCTCATGGGAGGCCCAAATCTATAAATTGGAGCCCTCTCTCTTCATTAATAGAGGCTCTCTTGCTGCACACTAGCCTCTACCACCGTTGAAGGCTTTCCTAATGATGGCTACTCTCTTTCTCTCTCTCTTGAAGGCTGCCCATGAAGAATACCGGCTGTTGGGAACTGTTTTGGAGGCTTCCATCGCGAAGAAATATTGAAGGCAAGGGTATTTAATCATTTATTATGATTTCTAGCCATGGTACTTGTACTACTAGTCTTTGTACCTGTTGTACTAGCCATTGTACTGGTTGTACCAGTCCTTGTACTTGTTGTACTTACTGTACCACCCATTGTATCGATTGCACCAGCTTCTGTACTTGTTGTATCAGCCATTGTACATGTTGTACCAACATTTGTACTTGCTGTACCAGCCATCGTACCGGTTGTACCAGCCACCATACCGGTTGTACCAAGCATTGTACCTGTTGTACCGGCTGAATGGAGAGTTGTACTTGCTGTACGAGCTCTATTGCATGAAGACCCGTGGTTTTTGGGGAAGAATCAGTACCCACACGGAGGTATATGGATTATGTTGTTGGCTCGGCATTTCTATAGCCTATGTTCCAGCTCAGTTGCCTTGTGTTGGGCTGTGTTATGGCATTTGTATATGGATAATCCGGCATTTCCCGTGGGGAGAGTAAGGCCCTCAAATCTTGTATATGATATTATTCTCCTTGGGTGATAAAATACTCCAAGGGGGGGGGGGGGTCGGCCCATTCCGGCCTCTATGTGGTGTCACATGTGCAAGCTCCATTTTCAGCATTTGTGGATATTTTGTCCAGCTTTTATGTTTTATGCAAAGTGATGATGGATATGTGTTAAGGCTGTGTGGCCATGATTAAATGTTTTAATATGCATTGATGGTATGAACAAGTCCCCCGAGCACCTGCCGCGAGTTACAGCATGTAACATTGGTATTAGAGTATCAAGTTGGTAACCCAACTCGGCTACCTAAAGAAGTGAGAGCATCCAGTGGATGGTTAAACTGCGGTCTGGAAAAGAAACCTAGGCCTCCACCATGTCAAGAGAGACATCACATCAAGAAGAAAGCCAACAGGAAGGAATGGAGGCACAAAGCTTCCAAAGAGAAAAAACGCTTCTGCCAAGCATAGAAGAGCTCCTGCGAACAATGATGGAGCAAATAAATTCTCTGAAGATGCATCTTGCTGCCGAAAAGAGAAGCCCAAAGAAGGCATCTCAGATCTGGCACGGGTACTTCCACATATTGAAGAACAAAGACGAAAAGATAACAAAGCAAAACAAAAATCAGATGAAGAAAAAGAATTGAGAGGTGCAGAGGAACAGAGGGATAGGGAAGCCACACGCAAATATGAGGAAGACCAATGCCGCAGAGAGAAAGCCGACCGAGAGTTCCTGCAAAGACTCAACTGGGAGGTTGTGCAAATCCTAACTCAGCAAATGATGGCACAAATTCTGGCGGCTCTACCTCAACAGGCTCCGAGTTCCTCGTCCTCCACTGCCCTGACCACCACCGTCATACGCACCTCTCCAAATTTTAGTAAGTATGATGGTAAGTGTGATTATACTGTAGTTACTCAATTTATTTATCAATTTGAAGCACATTTTCCATTAGCTAAAATCACAGATCCACAAGACAAAGTCCATGTGGCAGCACCCCGACTCACTAGGGAAGCTGTCACTTGGTGGCAACATTGGTCACAACTTCACACAGACTCCATCATAGGCCAATTCCATTTTCATTTTCGTGGCTGACCTAAAAGCCCGTTTTCTTCCCCCACAATACATGACCAATCTTGAGGATGAGTTTTACAAACTCACTCAAGGTGGTTCCCTTGTTTTGACCTATTCCAGTAAGGTCATTACAATGGCCAAGCAATTGGGCATATCGGAAGAAGATAAGCTCAAGCAATTTATTCGAGGTTTAGACACGACCATTAGGTCCCAGTGAGGAATTTTGAGCCTTAGACTTGTGCACGGGCACTGACCCTCTCTCAGAATCAGGACCTGATGTTGAACGGAGGTAAGGCCAAGTAGGTACAATCTACCCCAAGGCCCCAACAGCAGTCATCTACCCAGGGTAAGGGGGCTCAGAACAGCAAAGACCAAAAGGACCAAAAGAAAAATTCTTCGGGTCCATTCGATAAGAAAGATTCTACGCCCAAGAAGACTCTTGAGGAAAAAGCTAAGGAGGGCATCACTAGAGGATATCTCCAGTCCGATGAACAGACACGGTACAGGGCAGAGAACCGTTGTTTCTTATGTCACACTATGGGACACGGGAAGAAAGATTGCACTAAGTTCCAGGCTGAAAAGTCTACCAAGGCATCCACTTCCAAAGTAGCAACCCTAGCATCATCATCCACACCTCCACCATTAGCCTCAAATGCCATTCAGCTTTTATCCTCTTTGAATTCAGTGCCACTAGTAGGTTGAGGGCAAGACAAAGGCTCTCTTCCGTGCCTATGGCACTGCAAAGGGACAATAGTTCATTGTCCTCTTTGACATGGGCAGTTCTAAGGATGCCATCTCTCCACAGTTGGCTACCAAGATGAGTTGTACCTTGGTTCCTTATCATTTAGATGTGGATGGGTTTACCCTTGGTCTACGTACACACATCACTCATAAAGCTCAGCAATTTGAGTTTCAAGTTTAGCGGGCCACATTCCAACGGGATTTCATTGTTTCCCCTCTTTAGGGTGTGACATGATCTTTGGGATCCAGTGGTTTCGACAATATGCACCCATTCTTGATTGGAGGCAGGACACTTTCACCATTGTTGAAGGCTTTCCTAAGCCTCTCATGATCCGCGGGGATCGGAGGCCCAAAGAGCCATCAGAAAAGGTGCAGAGTGTGCGTTGTTATATGTCCGTCCGCTCTCAATCTAATGCAGTTCAAGTAGCACCCATAGGGGAGCAGCAGATGGCTGGTCTTTTGTCTCAATATAGCAACATCATGCTACGAGACGACCTCCCACCTACTCTCCCACCTAAGTACTTATCCAAGCAACAAGAGGAGAAGCATTCGGATGTCGAGATCTCTGTGACAGTTCCCTCTTGCTCCATTTTTGTCGAAGAGGCCATGAGCTACTGCAGGGGAACAGCTGATTTTGGCATGTTTGGCATGAGCTTGC
Organism: Cibotium barometz; assembly: GCF_041138505.1. NCBI lineage: Eukaryota > Viridiplantae > Streptophyta > Polypodiopsida > Cyatheales > Cibotiaceae > Cibotium > Cibotium barometz. The sequence goes on from NC_141093.1 coordinate 32,994,603, forward strand.
TAATTGAGATTGAGCATCAGCTTATGGACATTGCTTTTGCAGATGATGCAGTTGCCTCCTAAGATGCTTCTTGCATGTGCTTGGGACTCCTTTGAGCAGGTGTAGAGCCACTTCAGGCTCTAGTGATTTGTATTCACAATGAACTTTGCACCATACAAGACATGTTTCTTTGTCTTCATAGCATGTATCGTCACCATTAATAGCTCTTTATAGCATGCTTTATGGCATCACAGCTATCCAGAACAATTCATCTGATCCCGCCATAGCTAGAACTGTTGATGTGGAGGCCTCTTTCAGCTGTGGAAAACCTGCTCCTCTTCACACCTTTCAAGAGGTCTGAAAGAAGGTATACAAGTTTCTATACCCCATTTAGCTTGTACCAAACCTTCTCAAAGCCTCTACTCTCTGATTGGGGAGTCCAAACCAAGAGGTGGGTTTAAGCTGCCTTACAAAATAGACAAGCCTGAATTCTGTGCATAAAAGGATAAGATTGGAGCATTTATTTCAAACATGGCATCCTAGCCTTTTAAATGCTTCTAAGTTCTGTTTCAGCCCTAACTCTAGAGTCTAGAAGCAGCCCTACCAGAAGAGAGGTGTGTTCTAGACCTAGCCCTATACCCCATTTAGCTTGTACCAAACCTTCTCAAAGCCCCTACTCTCTGATTGGGGAGTCCAAACCAAGAGGTGGGTTTAAGCTGCCTTACAAAATAGACAAGCCTGAATTCTGTGCATAAAAGGATAAGATTGGAGCATTTATTTCAAACATGGCATCCTAGCCTTTTAAATGCTTCTAAGTTCTGTTTCAGCCCTAACTCTAGAGTCTAGAAGCAGCCCTACCTGAAGAGAGGTGTGTTCTAGACCTAGCCCTAATCTGAACCCAAGAGCAGCTATGAGAACTCAGCTCCAACTTGGCCTACCTCACCCTCAAAGCTAGTCCAAGTGGGTAGTCAATTGCATAGATTGATGGAATAAAAAAAACTCTCATGAAGATGCTTTTCCAAGCAATAGCAGAACCTCTTATGATCACTGTGCGCACATCAAACACACTCGTTGCATATATGCATAGAAACTGGAAGATTTGGGAGGGAAAGTGCATATGCCCAAAGAAAGCAAAGTAGGAAGACAAGGTGGTCTGAGTGGGGGGCCTTAAGAGGTTTTGTATGATGAGAAATCTGAGTTTTTGAATTACTCAAAATTATCATACGTATCTGATGGCAAGTATGGAGTCGCATTTCACTATAAGCTGAGTATACTGAGCTTGAGGTTTACAGACAACTGTTAATTACTGTGTAAGGTCAAGCTATGAATTGACATCAAATAACAAATTTTGGATCCTTGGTGTTGCTACAGAGTTTACGACTATGGCGGGCAGGCGCTTAAGGGATGCTGTGAAGGCCACTCTAATCGCAAAAGGCAATGGAGACTTTGATGACGACACAGTTGTTATTATTGCAGGCCTTACAAATTCCTATTCTCAGTATGTCACCACTTATGAAGAGTACCAAGCTCAACGATACGAGGTATTCTTTTAGTGTGTGTTTGACTTCAGTGCTGCCAGGTAAGTTTGGGCTTGTAATGTTCATTGTGATTGAAGGTCAGCCATTGAACATCATCACACTTGGGGGAGATTTTGCAAGCGCTCATAGGGTGGGGATTGCATGTCTGCGTGTGCATGACAATGCGAGTGGGTGGGAGTGTGTGTGAATCTTTGTGTGCTGCTTGTCATTTCATCACGGTCAGCCATTGAACATCATCACACTTGGGGAAAAGACTTGTGTGTGTGTGAGAGAGAGAGAGAGAGAGAGGGTGCTTGGAAAGATGGTTAGTGTGGGGGGGTGTGAATGTGTGCAATATATCATTATTTCATGTTTGTGCTGCTTGTCATTTCATCACGGTCAGCCATTGAACATCATCACACTTGGGGAAAAGAGTCCTTGTGTGTGTGTGTGTGTGAGAGAGAGAGAGAGAGAGAGAGAGAGAGAGAGTGCTTGGAAAGATGTGTTAGTGTGGGGGGGTGTGAATGTGTGCAATATATCATTATTTCATGTTCAGCCATCGAAAATCATCACATTTGGCAAAAGTTTCCTTGTATTAATTTGTGTGTGCAGGTATGTGCATGGAAGCCCTTTGCCATGGGAAAACACTCATATACATGTGCAAAATATGCACATGGACCCGAATGCATACGTATATATGTTTGCATATTCAGTCTGGTCTGAATTCTCTTTTTTATTCTTTATCTGATTGTTCTATGTTGCAGGGGGCTTCAACTCTTTACGGACCACACACATTGAGCACTTACATCCTAGAGTTTACTAAACTTGCAACAGCTTTAGCAGAAGGAAAATCTGTTGAGCCTGGTGCACCCCCTCCTGATTTGTTTCATAAGCAAGTGGAGTACCTTCCAGGTGTGGTGTTTGATGACACACCAGTCAATGTGAATTTTGGGGATCTTATCGAGGATGTCCCTCCTAATGGGTCTCTAAAGGTGGGAGATGTAGTGACCGCAATTTTTTGGTCTGCATGCCCCCGAAATGACTTGTTTACAGAGGGGACTTTCTCTCTTGTTGAGGTACTTGATACAAAAGGAAGCTGGAAACCTGTTTATGATGATGATGACCTCTCTCTCCGTTTCTTATGGAGCCGTCCATCAAATCTGAGTCCTTACAGCCAGGCTACAATAAGATGGGAAATCCCTAACACTGCTACTCCTGGTACTTACAGACTACGGCATTTCGGTGCCGCAAAGCATTTTGGGGGTGGTGGTTTTCAGTACTTCAATGGTACATCCAGTACATTTGTGGTGTCTTAGTTTCAACAAGAAATAAGGGCCAATCCAGCCTCTTATCCATGCATATTACACCATCATGAAGCATGCTATGGTAAATGAAGCCTTTTATCCATACCTACTGCATCCACCACCATGAAATATACCAGCTTAAAATACGGTTATGTTATAGTATTGGTCATGGAATGAAGCATTAAAAAAGGACACGTGTGGAGGAACACAGGAATAATTGATGCTAAATCATAGTCGTATATATTATGGTCAGAAAGATCTAAAAAATGCGGTTTTTTCTATTTAAACTTGTATATGTAATAAAACTGTGTAATTTATGTCATAAAAGCGTGCAATGTATATGAAGTGTAAATGTGCGGCCACGGTTCGATCTATTGTATATTAAAACTTACGGTGAGGATTGAATGAGGAAATAGCTTTGTTTTTGTTCTTTTTGTTGCTTTTCTAATCAAATAGAAAGAATTAAACCTGTGGCAACCTTTAATTCTTAAAGTACACTTATCGTGGTGGTATTAATAATGCCAAGCACAAACTAGATTATTTTCACACATTTTGCCTTTATTATTTGAAGTGTTAACTCTTTTTGAGTGCTCCTCTTTTAGGGTTCTCCATCCTAGGGCATTTTGATACCCTAGGGTCCTCTTTTAGGAATGGGGCTTTTTTAAGGGAAATCATGCATGCAAAGAAACTACTCTAAGTGCTTGGGAGGGGGCTCAAGGTCTCTTCAAATGCATTTCCCTAGCTCATAAAAGGAAAACTAGATCTTGGGATCCAAAGACTTTGAAGGGGGATGCATAGCTAGAAGAAGAAAACCACCCAAGTGGAGTAGATTGATAAATAGGGAAGATCCACTCCTTTGGCATCATGGTGTCAATGTTTGTAAGGTAAGAGAAAAAGCCAAAGATTGGATAGGGTTAGAACTCAAGTTCCTCCAATACAAGGGAAAATATTAGTGGGCCTGTAGGTTTATTTCCATACAAAAAGCATGTAGAATTATTATTGTGCCAAAATGTAACAATATGACTTATGAGGGGAGTTTTCGTTTGCTTACTTATAGAACTATTCAGTATAAATAAGATACTCCTTATAAATATAGGAGCCTATCCACAACCTTTTAAAAACCATTATTTGAAGTAGTTAATAAATTTCTTAAAAATAAGGATCTTTTAGCAATTTTTACAAAAAGCCATGATTTGAGCTATTATTTTAAGTTCTCAAAAACTTCACAAAAGCTAAAGACTTGGCTTAATATAATTTTAAAATAACTTTGTTGAAAAGGAAGACTAAGAAAAAAAACCTAATTATTTTAGTATAAAAAGCATGTAGAATTATTTTTGTGTCAAAATGTTACATAACGACTTTTCATTTAGTGGTGGAATTTTTGTATGCTTGTCTGAACATGAAAATTACTCAACTTTTTAAGTTATACCTCACAAAATAACATTCAACAACCTTATTGTCAAGCTTGTTATTTGCTTAGACACAAGTATATAAGCAAGACAACCAAAAATGTGTAAGTGAGCCATAGAAGACCTTCTACCATTTCAAGCTTCAAAAGGTATAATTGTATTCAAAGTCTTTGTAAGATACTTATTTAAAACATATGTTGTATATATGATTGCTTCTAGCTAAAAAAATCACGAGGTAACTTCAGACTTCTGGCTATATAACATGTCATCTCTCATGAGATATATATTTTTGTATTTAGCAATATCATTTTGTTGAGGTGTATAAGACATAGTACATTGGTGTTTTATCCCATCAGCTATGTATGCATGAAACTCTTTTGATTTCTATTTTAATGGATAAATCCACGTATGTTTGAAATAATCATCAATGAATGTGACAAAATAGTGATAGTCCTTAATATATGTGTCCTTATAGGATCATATATATCACTGTGTATAAGCTATAGTTTTTGGATAGCTCTAACTGAACCATCTTTGAAAAATGATGCGTGTTGCTATTTTTCAAGAATATAACTCTCACAAACATGTTTGATAAGGGCTTTAAGATGTGGCAACTTAGAGACCTTGTCATGCTTATGCAAACATAGCAAGTGAGCAAAGGATAAATGCCACAGCTTAGTATTACTCATTGTCTTTGTGGCAAAGATTGTACATAAAATATGCTTTTGTCTCTCATATATATCTAGCTTGTAAAGGCCATGAGACAAAGTACCAAAAGCAACAATTGTATTATCATCATTGCAATCATGAATAATACATTTGTTATCCACAAATTGAATCACTAAGCCAGCCTTAGTAATGGCAAAGATAAATTACAAGTTCTTCTTGATCTTTGGTACATATAAAACATATGAGATCATGATTGTTTCACCATTTATAACAAATGAGACCAATTTTACCAACTCCTTTTACATGATATGAGGAGTTGTTTGCAGATGTAACATTATTTTCTTGTGGTGTAGATTTAAGTGATGAGAATAACTATGATGAGAAGTAATGTGCTTACTAACATCAACATACCAGACTCTGTACATTTGTGTAACAGCCATACATACATTCTTATATAAAGAGTAAAATCCTCAAAGTTCAAGGTAAGAAAAACTTTGATATGAGTCCATCGATAAGACAGTAAGCACCAAAGAATTCTCAGGATATACTTCATCAACACTAACTAGTTGCTCCTTAAAATCCTTGACTTTTGTGGGAAACTATTTATGGAGTCTCCCTCATTCATATGCTTCGACTCTAATTGTTTGTGTAGATAAGAAACATATGCTTCATTATCTATGTGGTACAATGATATAAATGCATCCCAAGCATGTTTAGTAGTCCTACATGACCGAATGTGAGGAATGATACTCCTCTGGACTAATAAATCAAACAATGCATGTGCTTGCATATCTCTTCCATCCCACTTTATGTGTTCCTGTGATCTTGTGGTAATGTACCGTGTGAAATTGAGTTTGTGCTTGCAGATGTGCCTTCTACATCATGTTCATCAAAGGAACCAAGATGTTCCTCAGTACCAACCACAACATTCCATAGCTCTTTGGCTACCAATATATGCCACATCATATAGGATCATAATGGGTAGTTTCTCCTGCCAAGCTTATCCTCAACCGGATAACATCCAAAATACATCATTGTGCCATTTTTGCTAATACCCAAGCAAGTGATCATGTAGCCTACAAAGTGTTAAGTGATCCTTTAAGGTGGTTACTACTAATAAGGTCACTAATAATGGAGACCTGTAAGGTGTATGAAAGAAATGTAAAGTGAGTAGAAGTTTTTCTTGTAAGATGTAGAGATCGATGTTGCTAAAGTGTAGCTCATAGACAAGATCTTGCGTGGTGAGTATTTGATGATGCTTTCACGCGTATTTGCACACCAATCTCTAGTAAATTTGATAATACTTTCATGTGTATCCACACACCAATCTGATAATACTTTCATGCGTATTTGCACACCCATCTCTAGTAGATTTAATAATACTTTCATGTGTATCTATACACCTTTTGATGACATTTTCACATGTATTTGCACACCCATGTAGTAGACCTGACAATACTACTCTACAATCTGATGAGTGCAAATCCCCGAAGATGTCTGTAAAAAAATCAAAAACCACACGAACGTCTCCCAAGACACGCCCAGAACAAAAATCTGACTGCAAAGGTGTAGTATAAAATACGGCACACTTCAAGGTTATCTTTCTTCTCCCAAAAGGGCTCCTTGAACCAATTCAAGAAGATAGGCGACTCGGGGTGAAGGGTAGGGAGCAGAAAGGGGCAAGGAGTGTGTGCTATGATACTAAATGTTGGAAACATGGTTGTAGGAACACACACACACACACACACACACACACACACACACACACACACACACACATAGTGTAGAAGCTCAAGGGAGCACACCATGAGATGATTGATAAATAATGAATATGTGTTGTACAAAGATGATAAGTATATCCCAAGATGGGTATATACTTGGACGTGAAAAAACCCTCCTAAAGAGGGAAAAGGTGTCTCGGATGGTCTTAGTGTGTTCACACACATCACTACCAAATATGGCTACACTATCTATGCTATGTGTGTGAGAGAGTAGATAGTGATAGGAAAGAGAGTCCTTGTAGAAGGTGAAGCAGCTTGTGATAGTAAAAGGAAGAGAGAGCTTGAAGGAGAGGTGTTAGTGCAAGAGACCCAAGCTTGGAAGGCTTCAAGAGACCCAAGCTTAGAGGTAAGGTATGTTTCTTGTTTTATGCTCTTTGCTTATGAATGAGGGAGTTATGGAGACAAGTGAAAATATTTTTTGCACTTAGAGACTCCACTCCCTAATGTAAGTATTTTTTCCCTTAGCCACCACTGGTGTAGATTGAGAAGAGGATAAGGTTGGGTGTTTGGAGGGAAAATGAAGAAAATAATGAATATTTTTTATGTTTTTGTTTGGTTTAGGTTTCTAAGTACTTAGGTGACCTTGAGGAAAGAAATTCATTTTTATGTATTTTTACTTATTTTGATTCCTGCATACATTTACTTGTTTTGATCCTTGTATATTTGCCATGAAAGTGCTGGTTTTTTGCTTTCTGTCTTTTTCAAAAAAGTCATTAAAATCATAAAAAAACGTGTTAAATTAAGTCATTGAAAAAAAAGGATTATTTATGCTTAGGGAACTTAATATAGAAACTTTGAATAAGAGAAACACATCCAAATCTAAGAAATCTCATTTATTGATTTTGCACACCTATGAAAATCATTTTTCATGTCTAAGAAAATATCTATGAAATCATGCTGTGATTGTATGGATTATCTTGCTAAAAATAGGAAGTCATTATATGAAGATTCTTATCTATTTATCCCAAAAAATCTTAGTTTTTCATGTCATGTAAATGCTAGTTTTTCACATCTGTGATGGAAAAACTCAAAAACTTTTGATTAAGGAAAGATTTGGGACCTAAATCATCATTGAACATTAAAAGATAATAGTGTGCATAAAAATAAACCTCCAAAATAAAATTCAATAGTACATAGTTTTTCATGTCGTGTGAAAGTCTTTTTCATATCCTCGAAAAACTAGGTAGTTTTTCTTGTAAAGAACTCAAGACCAGGTCAATATTTAGGCTATTGAAGTATAGTGCATAATTCCTACATTGAAAAACACCAATTGTGAGAGGTAGAGTACTTTGGATTTTCATGCCCATGAAAAACGAGGTAGTTTCTCATGCCGTGAAATAACTAACTTATGTAAAAATTAAAAAAATTATGAAACATTGAAATAGGTGTGAGTAGAATTTTGCATATCTTGACCCAATCTCATGCGCTTAAAATCTGGGAGAGTGATTGGTGATTATGTCACTCTAAATATAGTGCATCCAACCACCCAAGATCCTTATGTCAATGAAGTGTGAGGTATGGTGACTTAATGATGAGAGTACCCAATTAAGTGTGGGGTCTGGTGTCTTAGTGAACACCCAATTGAGTGTGTTTGCTTGGAAAGAACTAGAAGTATAAAACAAGTAGTGCAGTGTCCATGGAGAATTCTCTAAGATTCGAGGAGAAAGTAGATGAGATGATTGTATCTTCTCCCAAAAAATTCAATAGTCGTTATTAGACTATGCTAAGGGACTATTTGGGATAGAACTAGAAATCAAACAGAAGCTCAATCATCTAGCTATGGTCAAGTAATGAGCAAAGGATTAAAAATTTTTAAGGGTAAAATAATTATTCAAAGAGTACCTCTTTCAATTTAGTATTTATGAAATAACATACTCTTACAAGTATCTCTGAAAAACCATAGTGCCCTAGATTAGGAGAGATGTTGCTAGTGCTCTTAGAACTAGAGAATCATTCTTTCCTACTACAAAGAAAATGAAAGTAGAGGAAGAAATCAACCAAGCACAAGTGCGATATAAATGGATAGAAAGCAAGGGGATTGGACGTCAAAGAGCCAATGAGTGCATAAATAATGAGACTGTGACCTCTAAAATCAACTGAGTTTAAGCTCAAGCTTTAAGAAAATGCGAGTACACAAACCCACAAATTAGCTGAAGCCCTAGATTCTTTTAGAAGGCTTAAAGGAGGGTCGAAAGATGGCTACTATGTAACTTGTGACATTATAGAGCCTAACCCTGACATAATGAAAGAGATGACCAACTAATTATACATAAAAGAGGACATTAATAACCCATTTTCTAACCTAGAGTTCCTTGCACACATGCAAATAATTCTACCATAGAATCATGAGAGAGCTCAAGTCAATGACGTCTAAGAACCAATGGTACACACTCCTATTGTGCCCAATTTGGGACCTGTACCTATACATCTGACTACCCCAAGATGGGCTAGAGGAGGACAAGGAATGGGCGTGTTTAATAACTAGTTGAAGATCCAACATAGCTAGCCTTCTAGGACCACCAACCTACATGGCCACAACTACCCTAGCAAGCTCATCTATTGAGAATGGCTATTGAATTAAGAAGGGGGTAACTAGGGAATTGGGAACATCTCATGCACCAAGGCCAACATAGATGAAGAAACATCATATTGTAAAGTTGATATAAAGATTTATGGGTGTTGGAGACCCAATTCAATATGTAGAAACAATTAAGGCAACATATGAAACATGTGGGCCAAATATATTATCTTTTTCCTATTCATGCCAAGATTTATACAATGTGGTGATAAATGAAGTTCAGTGTCTATAATATTAATTGATAAGAGCATTATTGAATGAGAGATTATGTCTCTAGATTAAAACATAATCTAGTGTCAATATGCATATAGAATCATAGGAAAAGTGATTGCTCACATATGCAACCGAGATAAATGCTCTCTACTATGCCCATTGAATGCGGTGTTTAGGGATTCATGATACCACCGTGTGTAGGTTCCCTCAATTGCCTACACGAAGGCCACCTTAAGCTTTACCAGCACCACTTATTCATACTAGCATGGATACTAGCCCTACTGATCAAATATTTTCCATTCAAATTAAGTGGATAGGATCACCCGATCAAAGACTGACCATTTAAATCAAGCGGGGAGGATCACTTGATCAAAGACTACTTAATCGAATCAAGCAAAGAGGCATTCTCTACTAATCTTTCCATAATTCTTTGCATGATTAGTGTATATCTTGGATATCTAGTGACCCTATTAAATGTTTTAACTCATACCCAAGCTCAATAGAGCGAAAATAAGGTAGATGCTTAATTTTATTGATCTTAACCTGTAAACCATGCTGAAGAAGGTGGGTCAAGAAAGTGGAAGAGGGTGAAATATAGCTTGAATATAGGATGGTTCGGATAGGATGGTTCGGATGAAGGAATGCAGACCCTAACAAAAAGGATCAATAGGCCAACGATAGACCATGCAACTTCTTGAAGAGTTGACAAATACCCAACTACCAAAGAAGAATTTCAAAAACTTAAAACAACTAAAGCCCTAATCGAAAAGTATTAAGTGAAATTTGAGGAAAAAATAAGGGCAACAAGACATTAGATGGTGGTCAAATGTGGCCAGACAATTAGGAGATGGCTCATGTAGACTTGGCTCTCTGTGAAGTAGAATGCATGCTTGTGCAGGCTATGTGATTGCATTAGTGAGTGCTAGACAACAAACCAGAGGAGACACTACTCTCGAGATGTGGGGCCTATGTTTGAAGGTCAAGAAGGTCTTAGATGGCCATCGGAGCTCCGTAAAGTCTCTACGAGCCTATGTTATAATCTAACATGGTCCTAGTCAGATGATATGACCAATCTATGTCTATACTGACTCTAGGCACTATATATAGACTAGGTTGGTAGTATTAGCTCATTATCGAGGTTATTATGCTCTTGTAAGCATCCTCCATCCAAAGTTTGTCTAGATAGCCATCACAACTCCTTACGCGGATTGGAGCACACCGGTTGGAGCACACCGGTGGGCAGACTTTATAGTCAAAGCAGTATTATTGTTCACTCTCCATTTCTTTCTACAAGTTGGTGCTTCTTGCTTTTGCTATTATGTTTTCTTACAAAATAAACATGGTAATAGGGCCATTGTATTGCGAAGCACACCTATGCTATGGGAAGATACCAAGAAGTGAACCAAGAGGACCTCGACATGATATTGAAGTTCTATTCCAATCAAGGGAGAATATTGGTGTTCCCATAACCATTCAAATATGAATGAATCAAATAGGTCACTACTATGAAAAAGATGAGACCATATTAAACAAATGTGATCCTTGCAAGAGTGAGCATTATCACACCAAAAAATGTTTTAAAGAATGGGAAAAACCTAATTTTGAATGAACAGATTCAATTGTAAAAATGGCAGACATAATATCAATAAGACCTGTGGGAGTTATGCAAAACCTAAAGGTAAAGGTATTTAAGCTCCATTATAATTATACATTTGTGGAAATGAACTTCTTGTGCCAAACCCACTCACATGATGTCATTTTAGGGTTGACCTTTATGGAAGCCAAGTTGGTGCATGAATGGGCATTAGATCACATGTATTGTGAAACATACACAAGTTTAAAAGTTAGACTAACAAACATGAAAATAAGACCCAATGAACATAGTAAATGAATCTGACAAGACATCAAACCACTTCAGTGCAAGTGTGTACACTAAAGACTGCCTTGAAAGAGGATAGGATATTTGCATCCTTTCCTCTTGTTGACTTTAATGAGAAATGGATGCATGTGCTGGCCACCCACCACCACTGATGATGTGATGCCAATAAGAGGAACTAAATATACAAAGAGGGAAGCAATAGAAATAGGCCCCTCAACCTCGGTATTCATGCTAGATGTCGAAACTTCTAGTAATGATTCCGAAAGGGTGTCATCAAAAGCACATATAGTTTAGATAATGAAGAGTAGCCAAAAGATTCGCATTAGTTGAAACAAAAGTGCTATAGGGCTAGGCGCAATGACATGCAATGACACTGTACGTAGAAAACCAAGAAACATCAAAGCCACAAAAGTACATGAGGAATTCTTTGATAAATGGGGGGAAGAATTGAACATGGTAGTGGCCAATGGTGTGAAACGAACAATAGCCGCCAATGGTGAAAGAAGAAAAAGAAATAAAGCCTGAAGCTAAAAAGGGAAGCCATCATGATCATGTCTCAAAAAGAAGAAGAAAAAGACAAAGAGCTAGATCTAAGACTAGTTCTCAATCATTTTTCAACAATGCTCCAAAGAGGGACAAGAAGGCACATCATATAATGGGCTTGTAGAGGCATATCATATAATGGGCTTCTAGAGGTTAAAGAAATTGACATAAAAAAAACTAGTGAGGATCCCAAACCAGTTTTCATTGCTAAAGACTTGACCTTGGATATAGAAATGGATTTTGTTAAACTTGTGAGAAGGAATTTAAGGATGATTTTGCTTGGAAATCCATGCATATGAAGCAACTTCTGCTATAGAAGTGGTGCAATATACTATCCCCTATGAGATAGAGAAAGCAAGGGCCTTATCAACTGAACCCAAAGTACTCAAGGAAGAAACTGACTCATGCTGCTGGATTCATTTATGAGATTAAGTATACTAACTAGGTTTCTCCCATTGTCATTATTTCAATGTGTGGACTTAAACAATTTCAATGTTACAACTTGCAAAGACCATTACCTCTACCCTACATATCCTTATATAAAAGAGAGAGTGGCTAGAGAAGAAGCTTATAGCTTGGATAGTTTCTTGGGATAGAATCAAGTTTCTATTGCCCAAGAAGATTAACACAAGACACCATTTACCACTATGGGTGGAACATTTGCTTATAGGGTTATAGATGATGACAGAAGTGAGGAGCTGATTGTGATGCAACACATGCTCAGTTCCATAACATGAGATGTGTCAAGATCTCAAGATACATGGTATGTGGATTTTGGTGCCTCTAGCCACATGACCAATCATGCTAAGTGGTTTAGAGACATGTAAAAAATGGAAAAACTAGGTTATGTAAAAACAGGTGATGATATTGTGCATCCCATTGCGCATGTTGGTAAATTGCCATTGTCTATGTAGGATGGCAAAATGAAGTACTTGGCAGATGTACTTCATGTTTTAAATATTACAAAGAACCTGGTTTTGACAGATGGTTGAGCAGGGTCTGCAAGTCAAGTTTAATCCTCAAGGATGTTTTGTGGAAGACTTCAAAAATCACTGTTGCTTGGTTGCAAAGGGCAACAAAAATGGCAGGATGTTTACTTTGGATGTGAACATGCTTGAAGTAAAGGCAGGATGTTTACTTTAGATGTGAACATGCTTGAAGTAAAGGCAACCATGTTTGCGCACGGAATAGAGTCATTGCATATATTCACATATGGCACAAGCGCATTGGTCATGTGAATGTACAGCGATTGAAGCCTATACAGGTCCAAAATATTGTTACAGGTTTGCCAAAGTTTAAGGTTGATGATATGCACAAAGTATGTGAAGCATGCCATCTTGGTAAGCAGGCCAAACATGCTTTCCCACATAAAAAGCATGTCAGTGTTGTGCAAGGCCATTAGATGTCATACATTTAGATGTATGGGGACCGACCAAGACTACAAAAATTACAAGTTGCAGGTATTATGTTACATTAATTGATGACCACACTAAGAAAGTGTGGGTTTACTTTATGAAGGAGAAAAGTGAGGTGTTTGCTCACTTTCAGAGATTTAAAGCCTTGGCTGAGAAGAAAAAAGGCATGAAAATAAAATGGCTAAGATTAGATGGTGGGGGAGAATATTTCTCCAATGAGTTCAATGATTTTCTAAGGAAGTAGGGAATCAAGAGACAATTTACATGCAGGTACACTCCGCAACAACAGAATGGTGTCGTAGAAAGAAAAAATAGACACATTTTGCAGAAGTGGCACCACGTGCCTTGATGGCTGAAAAGAATATGCCACATTATTTTTGGGTTGAAGTAGTAGTGACTCTACAGCTGTTCATGGTATGACACATGAATAGAAGTTTACAGGCATAAGGCCAGATGTGTCTCACTTGAAAGTGTTTAGGTGTGTTGCATATGTGCACATTCCTGATGATGAAGTGAGAACAAAGTTGGAGCCAAAGGCAGAGAAATGCATCTTTATTGGTTATACTATGAAGCAGAAAAGTTATAGATGTTATAACCCTACCACTCGCGAGATGCGAGTAAGCAAAGATGTCTTTGACGAGATGAGTAGCTGGTATGCACTAGTAGTGAAGGTAACAGTGGATCCAATGTTAGCCCATGGTCATGCAGGTTGAGGAAAGATGTAGGTACACATGTATCATACAAAGGGAAGAAAAAGGTAGATCAACCTTTTGTGCCTGATCTATCAACAAGTCACTCATGTGTGGATGGTGAGTTTAGCGGCTCTGAGCAGAGCCTTGATGAGGAGCTTGGCATCCCATCTGTGGTTACTTGTGGTGTAAGAAGAATGAGGACTATTTTGAGGACACGTGGCAGTAATCCAGGTGTACGCAGGTCTACGAGGGTTAGTTACCCTGTTGACAAATTGAGATATGATGGATATACAGCCCATCATTATGCTTACATGGTTAAAGCAATATAGGAATTGAAGCCCACTTAATTTGAGTAGGCACTTGGAAATAAGAAATGGAAAGATGCTATGAAGGAGGAGATGGCAGCATTGGATTCAAATGCAACATGGGAGTTAGTGCCTTTGCCTAAGGAAAAGAAGGCAATTGGATGTAAGTGGGTGTATAAAGTCAAGCATAATGCTGATGGTTCCGTGAGCAGGTATAAGGCAAGATTGGTGGCCAAAGGCTATGCGCAGACTTATGGCATTGACTATGAAGAGACATTCAGCCCGGTTGTAAGAATGACAACCGTGAGAGCTATCATTACATGGTGATTTGCTACAACCATAGTAACTGTATACTGCTAAGATTGTGACAATCTTAGCAGTATACATTATACAGTTGGCCTTCTTGCATGGTGATTTGCAAGAAGAAGTTTACATGATACAACCACCAGGTTATGAGAGTGATGCACACCCAGATTTTGTGTGCAGGTTACGCAAAGCCTTGTATGGCTTAAAGCAGGCACCCAAAGCATGGTCAAACAAGATCAGGGAGGAGTATCTTGTTACCATTGGATTTCAGATATCCAATGCAGATTTTTCACTTTATGTGAAAAAGACAGATAGAGGGATTATGCTATTAGTCATCTATGTGGATGTCTTGCTTATCTCACTGGTTGAAAAGATGCAGGGGAGAAGAGAGCTTGAGCTCTTGCAAGTACACACACACACACTCACACAAACCGTAGAAGAGAACACACAAGGTGAGAGGTTGAAAATTCTTCTTCTTCTTCACACAACAAAAAAGGTCTACCAAGAAGATAAAATGACTAACACACATAATAGAGTATATACAAGCAGTCCATAATGTGAACACGCTAAGAGGAGTGGGTAGGTATGGACTAGTTGGTGTAGTCCAACTGTAGAATCTCTGGCGAACATATGTCGGTGCTTGAGCTCTTGCAAGCACACACACACACTCACACAAACCGTAGAAGAGAACACACAAGGTGAGAGGTTGAAAATTCTTCTTCTTCTTCACACAACAAAAAAGGTCTACCAAGAAGATAAAATGACTAACACACATAATAGAGTATATACAAGCGGTCCATAATATGAACACGCTAAGAGGAGTAGGTAGGTGTGGACTAGTTGGTGTAGTCCAGCTGTAGAATCTCTGGCGAAGATATGTCGGTGCCAGCTACCAAACCCGCCATAGTGATGTAAAGGTCAAACAGTCATGCAGGCACCTTGTGAGTGTCAGCTCATGTTGAGTTTGACATCTCAACACTCCCCCTCAAGCTCAACTCCAGCTCATGAACTCCAAGCATATCTTGAAATCTGCGGAGCTTCTTAGCTCCTAAGGCCTTCGTGAAGATGCCAGTAACTTGATCCTGTGTGTTGTAGGCTAAGTCGATGTCGCCTGCCTCTCTCCCTAATAAATTGGTAATGTGCCTCAATGTGTTTCGTCCGTGCATGGAAAATTGGGTTCCTAACCAACTGTATACTGCTAAGATTGTCACAATATATGACAACCTTTCTCTCCACATGCAACCCCAAATCAGCACAAGTAGCTTGCTTAACCAAGCTACCTCACACGTTGCCACCGCAGCTCCTCTGTACTTTGCCTTTGTACTTGACAAGGAAACTGTGGGCTGCTTCTTGCTGCTCCTGTCACAGCAGCACTACTACCCAATGAAAACATAAATCTACTGGTAGATCTCCTGTCTGAGATGCTACTTGCCCAATCTGCATCTGTGTACCCATATAGCTTCAATGGTACACCTGCTGCACAAAACAATGCACAATAAACAGTGGCTCTCAAATACCGAAGTGTGCGTTGCACACTGTCAAGATGTGGGTTGCGCGCGGATCCTGCATAAACTGGCTCTCTAAGACAATAGTGTAACTCAAATTTGGCCTACTATTCATGACATAGATCAAACTCCCCACAATCTTCTTGTACATAGTGGGATCTTCTAACACATAACCTGCATTCGCGTTAAGCTTGCCATTTTGATCTAATGGCACCAAGGTCAACTTACAATCAGTCATCTCATACTTGGACAACATGTCCATTACATACTGTCTCTGTGACAACCAAATATCCTCAGGTGTGCGAATCACCTCAATATTCAAAAAGTAACACAAATCTCCCAAATCCTTCATCTCAAACTTCCTTTTGAGAAGACTTTTCACATGCTCAATCTCATCCAAGTTGTAACCCCCAACAATAAGATCATCTACATAGATGGTGATGATCACAATACTCTCATCACTCTTGCGCACATACAAAGAGTGATCTGCATCTTCTATATAAAAACCAATAGTGACAAGGTACTCAGAAATCTTGTCATGCCGTGCTCATGGAGCTTGCTTCAGCCCATATGAAGCCTTACGAAGTGTGCATACATACTCCGGGTGACTTGTATCCTTAAAACCAGGTGGCTGATCCATATACACTTCTTCTTGCAAGTCACCATTCAAGAACACATTTTTTACATCCATCTAATGTAAAAACCAACCTTTAGTTGCAGCCACCGTAATCACAACTCTCACAGTTTCCATCTTTGCAACCGGGGCAAATGTCTTCTTATAATCAATCCCATGTGTCTGCACATATCCTTTGGCTACCAATCTAGCCTTGTACCTGCTTATGCTACCATCACTGTTATGTTTCACCTTATACACCCACTTACAACCAATAGCTTTCTTGCCTTCAGGCAATGGCACCAAATCCCAAGTCTCATTTCCATACAATGCATCCATCTCCTCATCCATAGCTTTCTCCCAACACACATTTTCTCAAAACATGTGGGTTCACAACCTGCACAACTTTTGCCATACAAGCATAGTGATGTGCCACATAACCATTATAAGTTAACCTCTGCACAGGGTTTTTGACTCTTGTAGTTCTTCATAACTTTGCATTCATGGCTTCCATAGCCTTCTTCACACCAGTGTCCTCATTGCTGGAATCCCAAGCTCCTCATGAAGGCTCATCTCTGAGCCACTAGACTCTCCATCAACAAGAGAATGCCGTGCAGAAATATTAGGCATACCAAGGGGCTCAACCACTTTCTCTTTGCCTTTATGTGATGTACCAACAACATTTCCAGGACTGGTATTATGACACAGCCTGCCACTCCATGGTCTATTAACAGAACCGTTGGATGAGGACTCTCCTAGTCCACTCGTCGATGACTGTGATTGCTGACTTGCATTCTGTGCAACCACGTTTTCACTTACATCAGCCCTAACAACATCTTTTTCAACAGTATACCAGCTGCTCATCTCATCAAATACAACATCCCTGCTTATCCTCAATTCATGTGTAGCAAGATTATAGCATCTATATCCCTTTTGCTCAAGGAAATACCCAATAAATACATATTTTTCTACCTTTGGATCTAGCTTGGTACATAATTCATCTGGCACATGCACATATGCAATACATCCAAAAACTTTCAAGTGAGACAAATCAGGTTTCTTTGCCAGTAAACTTCTCCTCTGGCGTTACATCATGTATGACTGCAGTAGGAGTCCTGTTCATGATATAAACTGCTCTAAACACAGCCTTAGCCCAATTGCTATGCGGCATATTCTTCTCTGCCACCATCAATGCCCATGCTATCTCTGCTGCAATGTGCCTGTTTGTCCGCTCACAACAACTTTATTTTGCGGCGAAGTGTATCTACATGTAAATTGTCTTTAAATGCCATTGGTTTGCAAGAATTCAGAGAACTCATTGGAGAAGTATTCTCCCCCTCCATTTGACCTTAGGCACTTCACATACTTTCCTATCTGTGTTTCAGCCATCACTCTGAAATTCTGAAAATGAGTGAAAACTTCACTCTTCTCTTTCATGAAATACACCCACACTTTCCTCGTGTGGTCATCAATGAATGTTACGTAGTACCTGTAGCCACCCATAGACATAGTCTTTGTAGGACCCCATACATCTGAATGCACAATATGAAAAACATTCCTATATGAAAATGCATGCTTTGTTTGCTTTCCAAATTGACATGCTTCACTTTTTGCATACCTTCAACCTTAGCCCTATCACAATTTCTTTAGTCTGCATAGACTTCATTCTTTGCACATTTACATGCATAATTCTCTTATGTCAAAATGTCTGTATCTGCAACAACTCCTGAACCATTTGCAAACATTGCAACACTCACTTCAGGCATATTTACATTCAATGTAAACATGCTACCCACTTTGTTGTCTTTTGCAACCAACCTGCACTTATCTTTAAAGTCTTCTACATAACAGCCCCATCAGGATTAAATCGGACCTATAAACCCTACTTTGTTGCCTTTTGCAACAACCAAACTGCACTTATCTTTAAAGTCTTCTACATAACAGTCCCATCAGGATTAAACCGGACCTATAAACCCTACTCAATCATCTGGCCAATTGAAACCAGATTCTTTGTAATGTTCAGAACATGAAGAACATATGTGCAAGGTACTTCACCTTACCATCCTGCATAGACAATGGCACATCTCCAACATGGGCAATCGAATGAGCAGTGTCATCCACTGTTTCAACAAAACTTGGTCTTTCAAGACTCTTCATTTTCTTAAACCACTCACCATGACTTGTCATGGTGGTTCGAAGCACCTAAATCAACATATCATACATCATCCTTTACTACATGCTGCTACATCATTTCCAGACACAGCATTAACTACATGTTGCATAACAAATAACCTCTATTCTCATTATTTCTGCTAGAGGACGCATAGTTGTTTTGCTACACTTTTCTATTTCGCATGTCACTCTGCTTCTTATAGCAATCTGCCCCTGCACATGTCCCAGCTTACCACAGTAAACAAAGCCTCGTGTATCATTATGATACCTTTGCTAATTACCACGACCTTGTTTGAAACTGGCCTCTTCCACTTGTGTGTTGTTGTTGTGAATCCTGGGATTGTTGCTACTGCTGGCCATAATTTTGATTATATGTTCGGCCACCACCTTGGCCACATCCACCATGACTTCTACCTCGGCCTCTACTGGCACTTGTGTAGAAGGCCTGCTGCTCTGAACTGTTTTTGTTTTGTGAAGACTGTTGATCTTCACCCAAATTCTTCTCTTCAATGATCAACATTGACACCAAATCTATAAAATTGGGAATATTCTCCTAAGTCTGAATAGGCACCTTGAATGCCTTGTATTTTGGCTCGAGATCACGTAGACACACTTCCACCTTATCATCATCATCATCATCAACAGAAACACCAATTGATGCAAGGGATTCCACAATTCCCTTGATCTTTAAGGTATAATCATTCATAGATAATTTTTCTTCTCCATAATATGAAGCTCATTCTTCAATTGAATCTTTCGTGCCTTAGTGTTAGTTTCATACAACTTCACCAAGGTGTCCCATGCCTCCTTAGGTGACTTGGCATCCTGTATGTGCCCAATCATAGTGTCCTGTATATTGATAGAAAGCCAATACATGACTTTCTTTGCTCCTTGATTCCAATCTTTGAATTCTTTTACATCTGCAGGCAGTTGGATTAATCTATGGTATCTCTGGTGCCTCCTCATGTTCACCTTTAATGTAGTCCCAATAACCTTTTTCCATTAGGAAATTTTTCAATCTAAACCTCCAAACATGGAAGTTTTTCTTATCAAGCTTCTCTACAATAATCTGGTTTATTCCATCATTCGACATCTTGTCTGCCTGTAGACATCCAACGGACACTATAGTTACGTGTCAATCTAGTAAGGGGCAACGGTTTGTGTGAGTGTGTGTGTGTTTGCAAGAGCTCAAGCTCTCTTCTCTTCTGCATCTTTTCATGGTATCAGAGCCTGGTTCATGCTAAGGGCTGAGTGGCAAGCAAGAGAATCACAGGAAGCGGTACGAGGGTAAGAGCTTCATCTACTTCTTCCCCTTTGTGTTGGCTACTACACCCTTGTTGGGGGCTTTTTGGGAGGCACCAGCAACAAATGAACTCCGATTGAGGAGCTTTCTTTGTAGGATCAGAGCTACAAGACAACTATATTGTCCATTGGATATCGAGTAGAGAAGCTACAAGACAACTATATTGTCCATTGGATATCGAGTAGAGAAGCTGAGCAGTACGAGGAAGCGGTACGAGAGTAAGAGCTTCATCTACTTTTTGTTGGCTACTACACCCTTGTCGGGAGCTCTTAGAGAGGCACCGGAAAATGAACTCCTATTGAGAAGCTTTCTTTGCGGGAGCAGAGCTACATAGTAACTATAGTGTCCATCATTCGACATCTTATCTGCCCTCCTATAGACATCCAACAGACATTATAGTTCGCGTGTGAGTGTGTCCTCAGCAGGGTTTATTTCATCATCGGACAGTATAGTTGCCTTGTAGCTCTGCTCCTCCCACAGTGAAGAAAGCTCCTCAATCGGAGTTTGTTTGCTAGTGCCTCCTGAAGAGCTCCCGTCGTCAAGGGTGTAGTATCCAACACAAAGGGGGAAGAGTAGATGAAGCTCTTACCCTCGTACCGCTTCTTGTGCTTATCTTGCTTGCCGCTCAGCCCTTAGCATAAACCAAGCTCTGATACCATGAAAGGATGCATTGATACCATGAAAAGATGTAGGGGAGAAGAGAGCTTGAGCACTTGCAAGTGCACACACACACACACACACTCACATAAACCCTAGAAGAGAACACACAAGGTGAGAGGCTGAAAATTCTTCACACAACAAAAAGGTCTACAAAGAAGATAAAATGACTAACACACATAATAGAGTATATACAAGCAGTTTATAATGTGAACACGCTAAGAGGAGTGGGTAGGTGTGGACTAATTGGTGTAGTCTAGCTGTAGAGTCTCTGGCGAAGATACGTCGGTGCCAGCTACCAAACCCGCCAAGATATAAATGTCGAAGAACGGTCATGCAGGTGCCTCGTGAGTGTTAGATCATGTTGAGCTTGATATCTCAACACTAGTGATAGTGATGTTGACATACATGATGTCAGGAGGCTTTTGAAGCAAAAGTTTGAGATGAAGGATTTGGGTGAGCTGTGATATTTTTTGGTCATAGAGGTGGTGAGATCACCTCATGGCATTTTGTTATTGCAGAGGCAATATGGCTTGGACATGTTGTCTAAGTATGGTATGACAGGCTGTAAGCCTATTTTAGTGCCATTGGAGAAAAACACAAAGCTTTTTGCAGATATAGGTGAGCTTTTAGAGGACCCCACTACATATAGGTGCATAGTGGGTATCTTGATCTACATGACCATTACTAGGCCAGACTTGAGTTATGTTGTTGGACTTGTGAGCCAATTTATGGAGGCCCCTAGGAAGCCACACTTGGATGCGGCTAGAAGAATTCTCAGGTACATAAAGTCCACACTTGATTATGGACTTTTCTACGAGGTTGGTATAGAGATACAACTACATGGGTACATAGATGCTGATTGGGCTGATAATGATACAAAAAGGAGATCTACCAGTGGTACATAGATGCTGATTGGGCTGATAATGCTGATTGCGTACATAGATGCTGATTGGGCTGATAATGATACAAAAAGGAGATCTACCAGTGGTTTTATGTTCTCATTTGGGAGTGCTGCTGTGAGTTGTTGTAGTAAGAAGCATCCAACAGTTGCCTTGTCGAGTACAAAGGCAGAGTACAAGGGTGCTGCTATGGTAGCTTGTCAGGTAGCTTGGTTTAAGAAGCTACTTGGTGATATGGGTGAGCCCGTGTGGTGGATAGGGCGGATGCCATTTATTATGACAATGAGTAGCATACAATTGGCCAGTAACCCAATAGTTTTGGTAGAGCTTATTAAACCAATGACTCTTCAACACAACCTGAGAGGGTTCTCGGATTTAGAGATCGCAACACAAGGCATACTGTGTACCAAGAGGCACTTTTAAGTGAAAGGATAGAGAGGATGAACCGTCCACGTGGGAACGCTTAAGTATGCTTACCAAGAACTTTCCCCAGAGTTTATTTTCACAAATGAAAACTCTTCTTAAGGGGGAGGTAATGTAATGTAGTCCATAGTGACTACATGAGGGCTCGTCAACCGGCCCCATGGAGCCTGATCATCGGAGTGTGATCGGTGAGGGTGTCCGGGGTCTACGGGTGAGACATTCGGGTCATAACACCATAGGCGTACGGGTTATTGTGGGGGCAGGCATGCCACTACATATAGCCCAGTGGAACTCTATGGCTCGGAGGTGAACTAGAGAGACATGCCTTCTTCCTCTCCATGTATCTCTGTGTAGTACGATAGCGTAACACTTGTACTTGGAGAAAAGGTCCTATAATAAAACCTTTGGTTTTTCACACCATGAAAATAGAGAGCATCTATATAGAGAAATAATCATATCTATCACCATAGGAAACATACCAATCTATTATTAATAATTGTGTATGAGGAGTAATCCTTTACTCCAAAACCCTTATCACCATAGGAAACATGCCAATCTATTATTAATGATTGTGTATGAGGAGTAATCCTTTGCTTCTCAGCCCTTACTTATAATAGCTCAAGCCTCACGAACCACTGTAGAAAAACAAGGAAAGGCAAGCATGTCTTGGTGCCTTCTAGCCTCTTGTTTTTCAAGGCTGATTAATCATTTACTTTTTTAATATGATGAGTCGTATCAACAAGAAGTTTGTAAAAGGTGCTTTCATTGACCTTGAGTCCCAAAAGAAGTGCTTCCATCGAACAAGTTGGAAGAGAAAGTGACCACAGCTCACAAAGGAGAAGAAGGTAGAAGGAGACATCATCAAAATCTTAAAAGAAGACACACTTGAGTCTATACATGGACCAAGTATCTGGCTACATAGTGCAAAAGGATGTGGAGACCCCGTCTACCACTCACAACAGTGTCTCTTGTTCTTGGAAGAACCAGATGTAAAGGCAAAGCTACAAGTAGTAGGATTAGACAGGTATGCAGAGAGCAACTATATCGAAGTATATAAATTTGGAATTGTGTGTAGACTTTCTAATAAAGAACTATGACCAAGGAACAAAGACCAGTGAGGTCACCACCACAAATGACAGTAATGACTAAAGAGAGTGATATCCAAGGAGTAATGCATCTACCATCACCAACCACACACACAAGGTGAAGAAAAAGAACCTTCCATTTGCAAAAGAGGCATGCCAAGACTTGACAACGATAATGCATGTTAAACCCATGGACAGGTACAATTGAGTAGATCTCCACCATAAGCTACCAAAAGTACATCTAGGTACACAAAATGACTAGGCGTATCTATAAGGAGATGCACAACTATCTCCAAGCCCATCAAAGAAAAGTGGTAAATCCTTACCTACTCACAACGGTGATAAGTCATGTTAGTGATATCCCTCTACCCACAACAATAATGGCTCCAAAACCATGAGGGATTAGGAGGAAGAGAAAGTAGTAATGTGTGCGAGAGTTTCTCCTTAACACATAAGAGATCCTTGAGAAACTAGGTAAAGAGTAGGTATAAAAAAGAGGAGGGTAAAGAAGATAGACGTGAAGCCAAAGCCACCAAATCCACGAGGTGAATGAGCTCTAGAAGAAGAGGAAGTGAAGGATGCTGAAGGAAGTTTGCTTGATAATGAACCACTATCGCCCTACCTTTGCTTCAATGTAAAATAACGACTACAAAATGGAGATAGCCACAATGGTTGATGACCAATAAACCAGCCTAGAGCATACAACCTTGTCTCACTGGCACAAGATGTGACTGATGCACAATAAGGGCTACCCAAAGCAAAGGTGCAAATTCACCAATGTAGGTTTGTAAGCCATGATTCATGTACCCATACAATATGAATTGCCGATGCTAGTGATGCCACAAATAGAATGCATGTTAGCTATAAAGGCCATAGATTTATCTATAACATGAATTGCCTATGCTAGTTAGTATGCCAATGCCTTTGCGGACAAACATGATGCATGATAATTATAAAAGCCATGGTGTATGTATCTACACAATAGGAATTGGCTATGTTAATGAGTATGCCAATGCCTTTGCCACAAACATAATGCATGCTAATTACAGAGGCTATAGATGTATCTACAAGTGTGCCTATATATGTGCCAATGCCATTGCCACTCACAAAAGATATGCAAGCCCCACCGATAGTGTGAAAGAAAGTCTATCAGTAACTGTGAAAGCATCAAAAGAGGTAGATTTTAATGAGTTAGCATCATCGAGATTGATGCATTCCGTAACATATAATCAGACCAAGGAATATAAACAACTGACAGCTCCTATGCCAACCCCTATCATGTTTACCAATGCAAGTGAGTGCTTCATGGATGTAGGTAGGCAAACGATGAAGAGGGTGCAAAAAGAAGAAAGATATTCAATCTATCACATGAAGGCTTGAGAATGTCAAATCTCCCCCACGAATGCATCAAGTGGACAAGGTACCCATAAGGTGTACTAACCTCAATGTTGGAAGGTATTGAGCACTACTTGACCTCAATGTTAGAAGGTATTGAGCACTACTTGACCTCTCCTTATGAAAACATTGATGAATACCATGAGAAATACCTTTAGGCCAACCAAGACATATGAAAACTGCATTGCAAATTGTAACACATTATCAACATATCTCATGGATTAGAACTAGACAAATTGTACAAACACATGATTAGTAAACTGATAGATTCCTTCAAAGCAAAGGACTTGGATCTCACAAGGGAAAATGAGAAGAAGACAATGACACAAATCTAAGTAGAGGAACTCGAAGTAGGATTGATGGATTCCCTCAAAGTTAAAGACTTACTGCTCACAAGGGCAAATGACAAGAAGATGGCAGCATAAGCCTAAGTAGCAGAACTCAAAGCAGCCCAAGATAAAATCAAAGAACTGGAGAACAAAAACAATTTAATAAGCAAGTTTTCATCATTGGAGAAAGAAGTTGAAGCTCAAAAGGCACAAGTACGAGAATTACATGAGAAACTACAAATATAGAGAGTCAACTACAAGAAACTCAGGTAAAATATTAGAAAGATATTTAAATTACAAGGGGATGATGCAAGCAAGGTTTACACATACAAAAGAGGTAGTGGCTGTATATGAGAGAATTTCCAAAAATGGAAGCCCATGAAGCAAACCCACAAAGCCACAATCAAACAACAATTAAGTAGCCTCTAAAATAAAAGGGAATTATTGAACAATTGCCATGCTCAAGCTATCATGACTTTACATGGAAAGTTGGCAGATGTTTAAGAGCCATCAAGATGTGGTAATCCATTTGTAGGAGCACATGTAAGAGGCACATGCCAATGAAGCTTAAGGTGAGATAGTCCAAGCAAAAAGGGAATTGCAGATGATGAGCCTTCTTCATATGTGAAGCTCACAAAAAGGGCCCAAAGAGCACAACCCCCCTCGGTGTTCTCTTCAAGCCCCTTTTTTTAAGTTTTGAGTGAGCTTCATAAGCACCTAATCAATATTATATGCATATGAATTTTTATGGTAACTAGTTAACAACTAGTTCATGATCCTTCTTCATGTGACACATGTGATTAATTTTATGTGTATTCATAATCTTTTTCATGGGCTAGAACATGAGCCTTCATGTGATGTGCTTTTGATGAGCCTTCATGTGATGCTCACTCAAAACAAAAAAAAGGGGCCCGAAGAGAACAGCCAAAGGCTGTGCTCTTATGTAGCCCCTCGCTGTGCTCTTATGTAGCCCCTCGTTGTGCTCTTCAAGCCCCTTTATGTATTGTTTTGAGTGAGCTTCTTGAGTAGCTAATCAAAATTATGTGCATAAGCTTTTTCATGGGCACTAGTTAGCACATGAGCCCTCTTCATGTGACACATGTGATATGTATAACCTTTTTCATTTGCTAGTTACTATATATGTGATGGGGAAAAAGAAAAAAAAAAGGGGGGGCTTGAAGAGCACGGCCAAGGGTTGTGCTAACCTAGTCATGCTCCTCATGCCACCATTTTTTTTCATAGTGACATGTGGACATGGTTGATCTTATAGATCTCATAGTCCATGCATCCCCTTTTTTTCTCATAGTGACATGTGGACATGGTTGATCTTATAGGTCTCATAGTCCATGCATCCCCTTTTTGTCTTCTTATTTTCTTGATTCCTTATTTTATTGGAAATAATAACTTGTCATTATGATTGAGACGAGTTGTTTTGACTCTTTCTATGTGCATGTGCATTATTATTGAGACCAGTTGTATTGACTCTTTCTATATGCTATATGCATGTGCGTGTGCACTCATTTAAGATATTCATTTCTATATGAAATACAGATGTGCTTTTGCATGTTTGTATAGTGGATGATGTTAAAAGGATTTTGGAGTATTTTGGCAAGGTGGGTGCCAAACAATCTCTCATACAAAGGGGAAATTTAATTGTTGTTACTCAAATAAGCATGAAACACCTGAAAAAGACTCCGATTTGCCAGCTTTCGATCGTTCTCTTGAAGAGTCAAGATGTCCTCCAAAAGAAAGTGTACTTCAAAGATCACTCCGCTTCTCGCAAAACCAATGGTAGATAGGAACCAAACTGTCTCACGACGTTCTAGACCCAACTCACGTACCACTTTCATCGGCGAACAACCAAAACCTTGGGACCTTATTCAACCCCAAGATGTGATGAGCGCCTACCCAACTAGGGGCATGGAAAAATTAATCGAAGCCTTCTTGTAGGCTGCCGAACGAAGAGTATTTTTAGTAGAGGAGAAAAGCTTTTATGATGATGAAATGCCGGGAAGACAGATGCCAGTCGGGAAAATAGAATCAATGTTTTTTTAAAATTTCCTTCCTCACTCCCAAGGGCATCTCTTGGCCCAGGCAATATATCACCTTGGCAAACAACCATTCCAACACCCCCGCGAGGAGGCTAGTGAGGCCATTGATCTGCATCTCTTCCAAAGCATGGAAGAGTAACATTATGGAGTGCATGACTAGAGGAAAGATGCATCGAACTAGGATTAGCATATATCTAGTTAAGGAGGGGTGGAGAGATCTGAGTTATTTTATGAGTAAGTTAATTGTTTAAGTAACGATGAAACTCAATAGCATGTTTATATATGGTTATCATGCTTGTAGTGGTTCTACTGGCTACTACAAAGCATTGTAAAGGTGTGTTCAGGCTATAGAGGACTTGGTTCCCTATGTCGAGTTATGCGTCTCCCATATTTATGTATGGAGAACGACCCCACTATTTTTCGCATAGGTCTTTCATGTGGAGTATGGATGTAGAGCTTGATGCACCTTTTAGCTTGTCATGAGATATATTTTATACACTTTAACTATGAGATACTGTAATGTTGACATACATGCTTGGTTGATTTTTTTTGGTATTGCTCTCCATATGTTCATATGTTTATCGAATGGCTATGATGATATAGCCATATATTTTTGTTATTTGTCCTACATGTTTTGGTTGGTATTTTGTTTTGAATCACGTTTTACATGTTGTTTCTCCAAGTGCTTCGAGTTGGTTTCGATATGGTTTTGTCACTCGTTCAACTCGCCATATAGTTGATTCTACATGATTTTTCTCTAAGAACCGAGAAAACTCTAAGCACATATTAGTTTGTTTAGTTAGTCATTTCTTTTAATTCTCAACATTATCACTAAAGGTATATTTCTTTACACTATTATTCACTATATAATCTTGGTATACTACGTACAATAATCATGCATAACCCTAGGTGAAAAAAGCTTATAAAAGTTCCACAAAGCTTGCAAAAACCATAAGCTCGCAAAAAAAAAAATCCTTAGGCTGACCAACATGAATGCGACTATTGAGTGAGCTAGCATGTTATAGGTCTGTATCAATGCCATGGAAACATTGACAATGAATGACCAATGCGTTGTATGCTTGATTTTGCATTAATACCACCCTTCAATAAGGTGATCTATCTCTTGGAAAGAGCTAGAGAGAAACAAAGAGCTCTATCAATAGGGATTTGTCAATGTAAGTCCATCTTCCCAATGCTCAACTTGAAGATTTTTATACAAAGAAAGCAGTCATTCAATTCTTAGAATCACGTTTACTTAGTGTTGTCCACATACTAAAATTTCATGAATTAATTGTCATGGATGCTCGTAAGATGGATCATGTGCATGATATGTGGTTCACATGCTTCTAAACTATATATGATCAGTTTGCCATGTTTACTTCCATCTTAACAAACAATGAAAAATATATTTCTTAACTGTCGTGTGAACAAGGATTGATTTATGAAGGCTTGTGTGATTTCTAAACATATTGTGATTAAACACTAAAGCCTTAATTCTGGGTAAGGGGGTCAATAGTGTGACGGGCTCCAAAAACAACACTCACCATACCACATTAATCTTTTTGAGAAAAAACATACTCTAGGAATCTTATACGTGTCCATTGTAGATTTTCCCTAAAGTGACACATATTTAGACCTTTTCCTTTAATTTTCTCCCTTTTATGATATGTCAGGACTTCAAACCTTCTAGAGAAGGCCTCTTGAAAAGTAGGGTTTCAAAAGAAGGTCACTATCCTTCTACTACAAGCTAGTTTAAGCCTTCAAATTGAAGGTTAGGGTAGATCACTATCCTTTGAAGATTTTCTAAAATTTACACAACATAAACATATATATTTTGTTAAGTTTTGAAGGTTAAGCTAGGAGGAGTTATTACTACACATGGTATTGTATGGTTGTGTACGTAAGGCAATGAGTGGTGTCCTCTCATGCATGCAGGTAAGGATGTCGGGGGTTGGGGGGGACTAGTGTAAGATTCCTCCCTCCGGCTTTGAGGTGTGCAGGTGTAAGAACCTCCCCTTCTGATCTTATAATTATTCCCCTCTCTGAAATAAAAGAAAGATCCTGTTTTACCCTGTTTTGGCCTAGAGAGAGAAAATGTCTAGAGTATGGATGATATGGATTGATGTGTGGATAATGTGGATTGATGTGGATGGATGTATGGATGATGTGGATTGACGTGTGGATTGATGTGGATGGATGTATGGATGATGTGGATTGACGTGTGGATTGATGTGGATGGATGTGTGGATAATGTGGATTGATGTGGATGGATGTATGGATGATGTGGATTGATGTGGATGATGTGGATGGATGTATGGATGATGTGGATTGGATGTGGATTGGATGTGGATTGGATAATGTGGATTGATGTGGATGGATGTATGGATGATGTGGATTGATGTGGATGATGTGGATGGATGTGGATGGATGTATGGATGATGTGGATTGATGTGGATGATGTGGATGGATGTGTGGATAATGTGGATTGATGTGGATTGGATGTGTGGATGATGCG
This sequence comes from Cibotium barometz, assembly GCF_041138505.1. NCBI lineage: Eukaryota > Viridiplantae > Streptophyta > Polypodiopsida > Cyatheales > Cibotiaceae > Cibotium > Cibotium barometz. The sequence continues at coordinate 33,024,143 of NC_141093.1, forward strand.
ATTGGATGTGATTTGATGTGTGGATGATGCAATTGCATGTGATTTGATGTGGGAATGATGTGATGTGATAGGGATCGATGAAGAAAAAAATTATGGGAAGATGAGAAAAGATGGGGACTAATGTGAAAGGATGTGGAGTGATGAGAAAAGATGGAAATATTATTGGAACTGTATTTGTATGTGAAATCTGTTTTTAAATGACTATTTTATGTCAAGAATGCTAGGGAAGCATTTTGACCGTCTTATGAATGAGGTCGTGGAGACCTATCTGTTAACGTTGCAACTGCTGTGACAGAGGATATCTCGCGTAGCAAGGTCGACCGAAGTCTTGGTGACCAGCCTCGGTTTGGTTTAAATGGTGAGCTTCCGGTACAGTGGATGAGGGACCAAGGAAGCGGCCTATGAGTGAAGCGCTAGGTGACCTACAAAGGATCCTAGTAGAGGGTGCTGACCATACGGTACTCAGGCTGCTCTAGGTCACCGAAGATACCCACACATACATTGGGGAAGATATTGGAACAAGGAGTAAGAGTTGTTTTCTGAATTCGGGCATGGATCTGGTTGATTGACCTTGCTGGTTCTCAACGGATGAGTCCATGGCTCTTTTATATGGATCTGCTGGTTCCCTAAATTGAGACTCAATTCTGTTCTGGTTCGATAGATGAAGTAAATCCCGGACAAAAATTGTTCTATGGAAAATAATCAACGGTTGTGTCTCTCAATGAGGAAAAAAGCGTTGGTCTCTATGATCCAAGTACAATCTTTTCCCTGATCTGACTACGAGACTTACGGGTTCGGTCAGATCAGTTCAGTTAGTTAAGGCTTTTGACTACGTTAGAGAAAAGTTATCTTGGAGGAATCGTCCGTGCTTTTCGGGCAAGGGAAGTTTTTTCGGGTTCGGTTTTGGAAGAACCGATGGATAAGTCTCTTTTCTGGATATCCGTGGTGGGCGAGGCCCCGAGTGTGGGACCCTGCCCCATGCAAGAAGTGCTACTTCCGCTACTAGCACCGTTGAATTCGCTGCGCGGTGGGGATAGGGACCTCACAACTAGAGGATCTAAAGGAAATGAAGCACAGTTGTGATGCTGAAGGTGAGGAGAGAGATGTAAAGAAATTGCATCTGGACTGGATCGTAGCAAGACTTAACGCTCAACATTAGAGTCTGCAAGCTGTTTCAAGGTATGTACGAGAGTTTCTATCGATCTGATTAGGAGACAGATAGGCCTCTTCTCAATGCGCAGTGCCATAGTCTTCTATCCTGGTAGACTACCAACCAAAGTAGACTTAAGGTTGCAAGAAGATATTTTCCATGATAAGGTGGTGTCACAGGTGTTCTATCTAGGTAAGGGCTTCTTTAATGTGCTGTTCAGAAAAAGCCAGGCTGTGTTTGATCTGTTTGCAAGGGATCCATTGTTTATGGGATAAAAACTTATACATGCTATGCCTTTCAACCCTTTGTTTGATGTTAACAAGAGTTTACAGGAAGCTTTCCCGGTCTGGGTTGAGATTGTTGGCCTACCACCTTGGCTAAGGCTTGCATTGGAGGAACTAGCCGGCACACTTGGCTCAACGTTGTATATTCCAAAATAAAAGGCCACCGACTGCTAAGCAAACAACATCTACATTACCTTGGAATGCCTTGAAAGAAACCCCAAAACTTTGGAAGTAGATTTGGGTGAGTTAGGGAGACTGGAATTAACTGTAAAATTTGACGCTTCAGATGCGGGGATTTTGGACATATAGTAAGATATTGTGGTGGAGAGACTCATGCAAAACCTGGAGGTGAGGAGTGAAAGGCTGGGAAACCACGTGGGGATAGCAAGGTAGGAAATAAAGAAAGCATCAAACACTTGAGGAAGGAGGATAAAGGGAAAGGAATGCTAGAAGCTAAAGGAGGAGGACAGGCTGAAGGAGGCTGGACCAAAGTGACTAATAAAACTAAGGGTAAGGCCAGTCTTAGGCAAATTAAGGAAGAAGCTAGAAAGGCTCAAATCAGACCTACAGCTAGGGAAGTGGGAGGCAGTAAGTCTTAGAGTAATTTAATCCCTTTAATATACTTGAATCCCTTCAGCACCTTGGGTAGGGTAGATAGTGAGACATCCTCTATAGAAAGATTCAACTGGTAGATAGAGATAGCTTGGAAAGATATTCAGAAAGGAACCCCTGAAGAGGGAGGTGATGAGGAGGTAGACATGGTCCCTAAAACTGCCTTAATACGAGAGAGTGAGGAAGTTAGAGGCTGTACTTGGGATGTGAAGGGGATTAAGATAAGACGAACAATGCTGCCTTTTGGGGAGAGTGGGGACTTTCTATTATGGCTACCCAGGAACACAAATTTTTTGGTCTTAAATTAGTTAGGAGTGATAGGTATAAGGATTAGACTAATGATCTTAGACTTATGTATGTTGCATTTGGATCCAGAACCCTTAGCAAATTCTTGTATAATGGCTAATGTTTGTCTTAGATTGTTATTCTCTGCTCTCAAGAAGAGCAATGAGTGATCAGCAAAGCATTGAATAACCATTTACTCATCACTCCTCAACTTTAGTCCAGTCACCCTCCCTTTTCCACATGCATCCTCGAGGGCCACTATGAGGGGATGGGAGGCAATAGCAAACAACAAGGGGGCAAGAGGGCATCCCTGTCTCACAGACCTCCTAATGTCAAACCCTCCCACCAGTCTTCCATTCAATAGCAATTTAGAGTGACTACCCAAGGTGAGGGTATAAATACAGAAAGCCGTCTTAGATTCAAAACCCAGCCTTTCCATTACCCTTGCCACAAAAGACCAGTGGATCCTATCATATGCTTTCTCTAAGTCAAGCTAAATCAAATTGCATTTTTGATCTGTCTTCTGAGCCACATCACTCCCCAACATAGCAGCAAATATGTTGTCATATATAGATCTACTTTTAATGAAGTCATTGTTTCCTAGATATAATCTCTTAGAGGGTAGGAGAGATCCTCAAAGCAATGACTTTGGCTAGGATTTTGTATATCATTAGTTAACAGAGTGATGGGTCTCCAATGGTTAAACTTGTTACATACAGCCTGTTTAGGAATAAGTTTCACCACTCCCTCCTTTAGATCTTTGTGTAGATTACCAGTATTAAAAGCCTCTCTTCATATATTCCATACCATCTCCTTCAATGAGGGCTAGAAAGAAATGAAGGAACTCCATAGATAGCTTATCCTAACTAGGGGACTTCTCTTTCCCTAGCTTTAGTAGAGCTAGCCAGCATTCATCTAGTTCCACCTCTCTCTCCAGCCATCTAGCCTTGTCTGCATTCACCCTTTGGTTGATTAGTCCTTAAAGATTATTCTCAGCTTGGAACCTTTTTTTAGCAATCTTCCTTTAGGCTTAATGAGGGCTTAATATAGAACCTCTAGGAACTCCACCCATCTCTTCGCTGCCTGGTTAATCTCCCTCAAATTTTTCCCATTTTCATCCTTGATCTGCTCCACCACTTCCCTATTCCCTTTAGCTTCTACTAACTTGAATAGGTATCTATTAGGTTTTTCTTGTTATTGTAGGCTCTCCATCTTTGTCCTCTTACTCTCTCACTGGCAAGCTTTGTCAGCTTCACTTTTTAGGCATGCCTGGCATCTGGTATAGAGGCTAACCTCTTCCTCAATTAATTTCGCAACTTTCCTTTTCCTTTGAAGAGACTCCAATTGTTCACTCCATCTTCTCCTTTCTTGTCTTCTCTCATTGGCTCTCAGTTTCCCCTCTCTTCTGATGATGCCTTGCATATCATTGGTAAAGGATCTCCATGACCCCTCATTGTTCCCTCTTCCTCTTAATCTACCAATGGTCTTTTCAGTGTAGGCAATAAACAAATCATCCTTGAGAAACAAATTGTTAACTCTCAATTTCCTTGCAGGGAATCAATTAAGCTTCTCCTCCTCCCAATCTTTCACATACCATTCCCACTTCAAAGGTATGTGGTCAGATAAGGCAGTGCAATAATCAATAATAACCTTCAGGGTATGAGGGACCCATACAACTTGTTGGTTAAAGAAGACTCTGTCGATTCTCGAGGAAGAGCCAAAGTTACAGACTGAAATAAGTGTGGCCAAGGTCAGATCCCAGTCCCCCATGTTCCACCCATTAGCAAGCCCCATTTTTCCCCTCAACTCTTCCCATTTTCTTTTTTCTTGATCCATCTGAATAGTGTTCCCTCCACACCTATCTGATTTCCTTTCAACCATATTGAAGTCACCCATTAGGATACAAGGGCCCTGAATATGAAGGTTGGAAATCCACTCCCACATTCTGCACCTTACCTTATAATTGTGAGCCCCATACACATTCACCACCCATAGCCTTTCACCCCCAATCTGAATCTTAACAACTAGAGTCTTACCATTAGGATGGTTTGCAACTATGCAAGGATTTATATTTTTTTTAAATGATGGTCATCACCCTGCTATAGCCCCCCAACTCGACCATGCATCTGACCTAGAAAGATGGGGTTGTGAGGTAATTAGGAGGGGCTAAATAATTAGACACCTAGGAATTAGGAGGGGCTAAATAATTAGACACCTAGGAATTCCTTTTGGGTTGGAGAGGTTACAAACAAACAGCCGATTGATCGGGCCCTAGAGAGGTTTCCTTTCATAAGAGGATGACTATCTGTAATGTTGTTTTAAATGCCTACATCATGTTTCTGAGTGTTGGATTTCGGTAAATGCCTTTGGAAGAAGGTTACGGGGCCTATAAGGGACTTTTTATGGAGAAATAGGAGGAGCAGTAGAAGAGTGGCAACTTGGCTTGCTTAGGACAAGTTGAGTATGCTAAAGAATGAAGGAGGCATTGGCATCATACATTTACCCACTCATACTATAGTGAGGATAGCTCTTTATCTTCCCAAGTGTTTACACTAAAAGGAGACAAGTGCCAAACTGATAAGGGAACTAGTGGAAGACTCTTATGTCCTTATTAAAGGTAGATGGTTGGGGTTAAACTCAAAAGACAGGCTGCTATCTTATGTTCCCCAGAAAATTACAGGCTCCTCTTTTTGCAAATTCCTATGTGGTAGATGGAAGGAAGTGTTGGGGTTGGTGTTTTGGTATGGTTGCTCCAGAGCTACAGGTAATTCTTTGTTTAGCTTGGGTGCTATCGTGGACTCATAAGTTTAATCCCCTCTAGCTCTTCTGGACATCAGCTTAGCTAAGAAGTTGAACAATAGAGGTCTGAGAAGATCAGCTGATTGTTGGGACTGGTCACTAGTGGGATGGAAAGAACTGGACCAAATGGAAGAAGAGTTTAGACTACTTCCAAGAGAGAGGCAGCTGGTAAGATAGGTGTTGGCAGAAGTGCAGAAAGAATGGGTTTCTACAACCTTTAATGAGTCATGCTAGATAGATGACTGGGTGTGGTCTAAAGTTGGACAAAGGGGCAACTAAGGTTTTATATTTGGAACTAAGAAGGAGTGAGGTGAATGTAGAGTACTGCAATAGAATCTGGAAGGTAGGATGGAATGCCAGCATATGGAGGAAGAGGTGGAAGATTATCTAGGAAGCAGACATTCCAGTGAAAGCCTAAGCATTCTTGTAGAGGCTATGCATGTGGGCCCTGCCTATAGGGCTTAAGCTATTATAAAGAAATCTCACTTTTGGATGTTGTCCTCGTCGGTGCATAACTGCTCTGGAAGATGGGAGGCATGCCCTCTAGGAGTGCCCAACTATTAGAGGAGTATGGGGAAGGATTGGGATTGGGTCTCAAGCAACATAGGGATGCAAAGATATTGGGGGGATTGTTGGAATTAGGGTTGCAGGAATGCACACACAACTTCAAGAAGATGAGGAAGCTTGAGCACAACACTGTAGTGTATTATGAGTGCCAAAAATGAAAGATAACCAACCCTAAAAGATAATGGGCGTATATACAATGCACGGGGGAAAAAACCTCCTAGTGAGGGAAAAAGTGCCCCGGCGGTCCTAAGTGTGTTCACACACATCACTACTATAATATGGTAACAAATCCCCCCTGGAGTGATGCGGTGAACAAGAGCTAGCACTCATGTATAGGGAAGTGTCTAGCTATGTGGACGAATCCACAAAAGGGAGTAAGCCCAAAGCTTTGCGAAAAGCTTCGAACTTTTCACGAGGCAGAGCCTTTGTGAAAAGGTCTGCAAGGTTATCCTGTGTTGGCACATAAGCCAAACTGATCTCTCCTGCAGAGAGTCTCTCCCTGACATAATGGTAGTGCACCTCAATGTGCTTCGTACGAGCATGGAACACTGGGTTCCGCGCAACTGCCAATGCGCTCTGACTGTCAGTGAAGATGGTGGTGGCAGATGGCTGCCCAACACCCAAATCAGCCATAAGGCGTCTGAGCCACACACACTCAACCGTAGCTGTGAAAGTTGCCCTGTACTCAGCTTCACAACTAGAAGTGGCCACAGTAGGCTGCTTCTTGCTCAACCATGATATGCATGAGCTTCCAAGCATGAAGCAAAAACCACTCGTGGACACGCGTGTGTCATAACAACCAGCCCAGTCAGAATCTGAAAAAACATGTAAATCTGGCGGCAATGATCCCCCCTTGGGATAAAACAACCCAAGATGCCGAGTACCACTCAAATAGCGAAAGATACGCTTCACTGCCTGCCAATGCTTAATGCCTGGGCTATGCATAAATCTGCTCACCTGTGAGACTGCAAACTGAATGTCTGGCCTCGTAATGCATACATAAATGAGGCAACCAACAGCTGTCTGATAGAGTGTGACATCAAAGTGATCTCCAGCATCATGAAGACTCAACTTCAAACCTGTCTCCATTGGAGTAGCAATAGGCTTGCAGTCTTCAAGGCCAAATCTCCGCAACAATGTTTCAATATACTTTGTCTGACACAAAGCAATACCTCCATCACACTGCTTAAATTGTATCCCCAAATAATGATGCAAATGCCCCAAATCTGACATCTCAAAAGAGGCATTCAAATCAGCCTTAAAATCAGCAATATGACTCTCATTTGGTCCTGTGAGCAGCATGTCATCGACATAGAGAGCAATGATTAGATGTACACCATCCACACGTTTAACATACAAAGTGCTTTCTGTTGGACTATTCTGAAACCCATGTGCAGTCAAATATGCATGTATTTTTTCATACCAAGCTCGTGGAGCTTGCTTTAAACCATATAAAGCCTTTTTTAATCTGCACACTTTGTTTTCCTGCCCTCTTTGAACAAAACCACGAGGCTGCGATACATACACCTCCTCATGCAAATCTCCATTTAAGAACGCAGTCTTTATGTCCAGCTGATGTACATTCCAACCATTATGAGCTGCTAATGCACAGATGCTACGAACAGTGGTCATACGACATGTGGGAGCAAAAGTCTCATCAAAATCAATGCCCTTCTCTTGAGCATAACCTTTTGCAACAAGCCTAGCCTTATGGCGATCCACTGTGCCATCAGGCTTACGCTTCAATTTGTATACCCACTTAGTGCCAATGGCCTTCTTGCCAGGGGGCAAGTCACATAAAGACCATGTACCATTCTTCATAATAGCATCGTATTCTGCTTGCATAGCAGCCATCCAATTTTCTGAACTTTGTGCCTCATCAAATGAAACAGGCTCACTTTCATCGCACATACTAGAAACAGCCAATGCATAACAATCTGACGCATAAGAGGCACCATGAGAGCCAGAACGAGTGCGACTAGACAAAGGGGCATCCAACTTGCTGTCACGCAAAGTCTGCACCAGCCATCTAGGCATATTCCTAGAGCCCTCAATCTCTTGTCTCTCATCCTCAAGTGCATCATGCACATCTGCATCAGATATAGGCTGATCTGTGCCATCATTTAAAACCTGCATAGGCTGAAAAACTGCCTCATGAGGTATTGCACTTGACTGTGCACCACTGAAAAGAGGCAACAATGTATCATAGACATCACGTGAGCTGATATCTGTCTCCTTAGTACATGAAACCAAGGGCTGAACTGCATCTTCCACAAATACAACATCACGGCTAACCAAAATGCGCTTTGTCTGTGGATGATACAAACGATAGCCTTTGCTCTCAGCACTATATCCAACAAAAATACATTTGACAGCTTTGTCATCCAATTTTCTGCGATGTTGCACAGGCACTAATGCATATGCCAGGCAACCAAAAACACGTAAATGGCCAACAGATGGCTTGCGGCTATGCCAAGCCTCATATGGAGTGACAACCTGTAATGCTTTGGTGGGACACCTGTTTAGTACATAAGTGGCACACATGACAGTCTCAAGCCAAAAACCATGTGGTAGACTTTGACTCTTAACCATACATCTTGCCATTTCCATGAGAGACCTGTTTTTTCTCTCAGCCACACCATTTTGCTGTGGTGTATACGGTACTGTACATTGGTGTTTTATCCCACGCTCAGCCAGAAATGCATTAAATTCTGAAGACATATACTCCCCCCCTCGATCTGAACGGAGGGTGCCCATCTTACTTTCTGACACATTTTCAGCCATAACCAAAAACTGTTTGAAGCACAAAAACACTTCGGACTTTGCCTTCAAAGGATATACCCATGCATGCCTGGTAAAATCATCAATGAAAGTCACGAAGTAAAGGTAGTTACCAAATGATGGAGTTTGCATGGGACCACAAACATCACTGTGAACAAGCTGCAATCTGCGTTCAGCTCTCACTGATCCATTTTTGGGAAAGGAAGCACGCTGCATTTTACCCAATGTGCAGCCCTCACAAACATGCTTGACAGGTGCCTCAAGCTTAGGCAAAGAAGACACCATTTCAGATTTCTGCAGGCGCAGCAAACTTGCAAAATTCAGATGACCAAAACGTGCATGCCACAGTTTTGCATCTGAAATAGCCTGCGTATCCATAATAGCACATGCTGAATCCTCTACACATTTGCCACCCATATTGAGCTTATACAGCCCTCGACATAGTGAACCAGATGCTACAATGATGTCACCACAAGAGAGATCATGAACAGTACATCTGTCATCCACAAATTTTACAACCAAACCTGTTTTGGCAAATGCGGAGACTGACAGCAGATTCTTTTTGATCCCTGGCACATACAATGCATCAAAAAGTGTAAAGGTGTTGCCATTTGCAACATTCAGCACAATCTGTCCAACTCCTTCAACGGGATAAGAGGAGTTATTGGCACAAGTGACAGTATTCCCTGTGGGAGCAGACTCAAGGAAAGTGAATAAACTGCGCTGCGAGGTGATATGCTTAGTGGCACCACTGTCAAAGTACCATACATCTGAATCTACTGCAGACATACATGTGTCATGCAAAGATGGGTCATAACTGCACTGCGCATTGAATGCCCATTCTGTATCTAGCACAACATTAGCAGATTCATTGTTAGAAGGAGAGGCATCTGCAACAGCCATACCAGCCTCTTTCTTCTTAGCCTCTTTCGCAGCCAGCTTAGGACACGCTTTGATGACATGATCATTTCCCTTACAGTACTTGCAAAATGTCTTCTGTTTGTCACCCTTCTTCTCATCTTTGTCTTCCTTCTTTGGTTGCGCAGCATTTGCAGATTTCTGCTTACTAGAAGAAAAGCCAGCTTTACCTTTCCCGCTTCTCTGACTAGCAACGAAAGCTTGATCTGCGACACGCATAATATTCCTGTTTTGCCTTGACTGGTCTTCTTGCAGCAAAACAGAAACTAACTCCTCAAATGATAAGGCATTGGGATTGCCTTTCATCATCAAGCGAAGAGTGGAAGCAAAACCCTGATAAGAATCTGGTAGACCATTCAAAACAGTCTGCACAAGTGAACTGTCTGACAGGATTTCATCTGCAGAAATGAGCTGCTCTTTGAAATCCTTGATCTTTGTCAAAAAGCTATCCATAGAATCACCTTCGTTCATATGCTCACTCTCCAACTGTTTTCGGAGATAAGCAACACGAGCCTCATTTCTTGCCTGATACAATGTGGCAAGTACATCCCAAGCATCCTTAGAAGTCCTGCAGGAGCGAATATGTGGGATAATGGTACGTTTGACAGACAGCGCAATCAAGGCATGAGCCTGCGCATCTCTACCATCCCAACGAATCTGCTCTGCTGAAAGTGGTGGTTCTCGAACAACTGCTACAGCACTTGTGCCTGCACCATCATCAACAGTACCTGTTTCTGATGTGTTTGCAGCATTCCCAGCCACAATAGGACGTGCATCAATACCCTGCACAATGTTCCATAACCCCTTTGCTACCAATACATGTCGCATCATATATGCCCACAATGGATAGTTGGTGCCATCCAACTTATCCTCAGCAGCCAACATGCGGAATACATCATTGTTGTCAGCCATGGCCAATGACTGTACTACTAGATGTAAATGCTGTCTGTAAGAGGTAAACCTGTATAAAATCGACCTGTGCTATGTAGCACAGCCCAAAACAGACGAATGGGCACCTGTCCTGCAGATTTTAATCTTGACAGAAAATCTGCACAGTAGGACGATTTTGCCTGCGCAGTACTTGGAATGCAAAAACGGAGGGCGAAATGACTTCAGATCAAAATTCTGAAACGAACAAGCCCTACGGGCTTGCCCACGGCATATACTAACCTGCAGACGCTCGTGAAACCTCGTTGCAATCGGAGGAGATGAAGCGGCAGGTGCCGGTGATGCTGCCCGGGAGGAGGAAGCCTGCTCTGATACCAATTGTTGGAATTAGGGTTGCAGGAATGCACACACAACTTCAAGAAGATGAGGAAGCTTGAGCACAACACTGTAGTGTATTATGAGTGCCAAAAATGAAAGATAACCAACCCTAAAAGATAATGGGCGTATATACAATGCACGGGGGAAAAAACCTCCTAGTGAGGGAAAAAGTGCCCCGGCGGTCCTAAGTGTGTTCACACACATCACTACTATAATATGGTAACAGGGATTGGGTCTATTATGGAAATGTGAATTGTGGAATTATTGGATATTTTATATGATATTTATGGTAGGCTCATTTGCCACACGGTCGTGACTGGCTACGCGCAAGTGCGTGGAGCAGTGGTCACATTGTGATGGGCAGATAAGTGAGATTTAATGTGTCTAGTGTTTTGGGTGAGCAGATCAATGCACGGAGTAGCGTGGGTGCAATGGATTTTGGCCGGTGCATGGCCGTTAGGTTTTGGTGTGCGCCGATGGTCGCCCACCCATAGTTTCATTTAATTAAATTGTTACAAATTGAATGTAAATAGCCAAGCTTGGAGACCAAGTTACTTTTTGATATTAATAGCCCAAAGTGGAATGTATGAAGCTATTCTTGAGCACTTGCTTTTTGGCTAATACAAAAATACATGCATGAGGAAGCGTGGGTACCCATTCTCTTTGTCGTGTATATTGTGCTTTTGAGGCTCTTCTTGTTTATTTTGCCATGTTATGCTATGGTGATGGTGGTTAATTACAGAACATTGGTATTAGAGCACAGAGGAGACACGCTAATCGCGCTCTCTCCTCTCTCTCTCATACGCAGGTGAATTCTCTCTCTCTCTCTCATACGCAGGTGAAGATGACACATCAAAGGTTGTGACATTGAAATTGGTCAATAAGAGCAGGTCCTTAGCGGAAGGACTTACAACCGAGCCCACTCCCGCATGCCCTTGAATTATGACGAAAGCCACAATCCACAAGCCCAAGCCTAAGCCTTGACACACGACCATAAAGAAGGTGGCATCAGGCAGGCAAGCAACAGCCTTGTGCACCGAGAGCCAGAACCGGTGCCAGCCACAGTAAGCTGGGTGCCAACAACCGGCCTACACTAGCACGGTTGGCTAACACGGCAACATCAGCTGCACCATAATAAGAAACACAACAGTAACGCGCCAGGTGATAATAGAACGCGCACGACGTGCCGTGTGGAGAGAGAGAGACAAGGATTCTCTCTTTTTTTTCTCACTTCTCTGACAACAGTCCGGCAGCAAGAAAAAAAAAAATTCATACGGCTCGTCCAAAATATCTGAATGTATACCATCTTGAATGGTTTTGTTTGCAACCCAGCGTTTCTATAATGGTCATTTGGGATTCAATCTAGAGAATTAAAGGCCCTTCTCCATGCTCACAAGAGGCTTTTCCCACCATCTCTCCTTTTCTAACGAAGGCTCCTCAAGGCTTAAGCGCTACATCTAAAGCCTTTCGTTAAAAAGCTTTTTGCTTTCAATTTTATTTACTTTATCATGCCGTCATCATCACCACGTGTTGATTCGTAGCACAAATATCCTATCTTTTGTTATAAATGCCATAAACAGTCTCAGTGCCCTGCTAAGCTTCCAAAGGACAACCCTGCATCGGCAAAACTCCACTATATTATTGAAGAGGATAGCGTTATTGATGATATCGATTTCGCTCCAAATTGGAGTGAAGACACTCTTCAATCCAAGGTGAACAACACATAATCTATTGATCCAAGTATGCCTCCCTTGCTACATGCTTTATTGCAAATGAAAGGTCATATAAATGATTGTGAAGTATGTGTTTTACACAACGATGGTAGTTCACATGACTTTATCTCTGGAAAGCTTGTTAAGAAACTCCAACTTGAAACTTCTCCTTCTACTTATAAAGTTAAATCTGCTTTTCAAGGAACTGGGTACAATGGTACACGTGAAATAAAAGATCTTGAAATTTATATTGGTCCTTATAAGGAAAAATAAAATTTTCTTATTTCACCTTTGCATTCTACAAATGTCATTCTTGGTATACCATTTAGACACCAACATAATCCACAGGTTGATTATTATACACACACTATGTCATTCAATTTCAATAATCAATCTCTCCCTTTATCTAGTCACTCCTCTCTTGAAATGTTTCCATTCATCTCTCACACACAAGCACGTCGTGTATTAAGGAAACATGAGAAAGCGTGCATGATTTATGTTAATAAAGTAGAAAAGAAAGAATCTTCTCTCTCACCACAACAACAAAAATTTCTTACTTCATTTAACGATTGTTTTGCGGATGACTATCCTCCCCATCTACCCCCTTCTTGTGGTGACTTAGACCATAAGGTAAAACTTTTTCCAGGCATTCAACCACCTCACAAAGCACCATATAGACACGGCCAAGAAGTGCAACATCAAGTAGTTGAATTACTTGACAAAGGTCTTATTCGCCCTAGTAGCTTCCCATTTGGTATGCCTGTCTTGCTTGTGCAGAAAAAGAATAAAACCTTTAGGATGTGCATTGACTATAGAGCATTAATTAAAGTGAATCTTAAGAACCGCTACCCAATCCCTAAAATTGATGACCTATTAGATGAATTGAAAGGTGCAAGTGTATTTAGTAAAATTGACTAAAGTCTGGGTATCATCAAATCCATATTATGGATCCTGCTGATATCTTTAAGACTGCTTTCCGTACACAATCAGGACATTATGAGTTTGTTGTCATGCCCTTTGGTCTGACTAATGCTCCTACCACATTTGCGCACATGATGAGAATTTTTTTTATAGATTATCAAAACTTTGTGATTGTTTTCTTTGATGATATTCTCATTTACAGTCACTCTGAAGAAGAGCACAAGGATCACTTAAGTATTATCTTTGATTTGTTACGGGAAAATCAATTATATGCTAACCCTTACAAATGTTCTTTCTTTCAAACTGAGATGGAATATCTAGGCCATATTGTATCGGCCGCCGATGGTATTCGAGTAGACCCTAAGAAAGTTCAAATCATTCAAGACTAGCCTACTAAAAATGCCCATGAAGTTAGATCTTTTCTAGGTCCAACCGGTTTTTACCGCAAGTTTGTAAAGAATTTCTTGCTCATTGCTCTCCCATTGACTATCATGTTTTGCAAGAAGACAATTTTTCGATGGGGTGATAGTTAACGAAAAAAAACTTGTTGACCCAATCTTTAATATCGGATTGCCACATCAAATGGGCTTCTTTTATCCTAAATTTTCACCCTATGATCCAATATCAACCAGGCCACGTTAATGTAGTTGGCAGATGCTCTAGGTCATAGACCTCTTGATGATAATCAAAGTTCTGTTTGCAATTCTAATTTATTTGATGAGCTTAAATATGCTTATTTGAATAATGTGTCTACTGTTCAAGTGCAATCTTTCGATGTGCCATGATTGACTCATATGCTGATGATCCTGATTTTTTGCCTGTAGTATGGAATGTCATACATGCTAACAATTCTTTGCAGCTAAATGATTACTCTTATGCAAATGGATTTTTTTTCTTTCAAAAGAAACTTTGCATCACTGCACCATTTAGAGAACTAGCCATAAATGATATGCATGCTCCTGCATATATGGGACATAGAGGAATTCAATCCACATTAGCTTCATGTAAAGAATATTTCTTTCGGCCTGACATGAAACATGATATCGAATTTTGTCTGAATATATTGTTTGTCAAAGAATTAAACACCATCATGGTAGATCTTTTGATCTTTTAATGCCCCTACCGATCCCTCCCAAAGGTCCATGGGAAGAGATTTCAATGAACTTTATTACTTGTTTGTTGACTACGTCCTCTCATAATGACATGATATGGACTATAGTCGATAGATTTAGCAAGCAAGCATACGTTGTACCTTGCAAGTAGACCCTGCCTGCACCTCAAGCTGCTAAGCTATTTATTAAGACTATCTTTCCTCACCATAGCTTTCCCAAAGTCATTCTCTATGATTGAGATGGCCGTTTTTACAATCATTTTTGGGTTGCTTTATTCAAGAACTTAGGTTCTAAAATGGACTTTACATCCGCTTTCCATCTAGAAAGCAATGTCCAGATTGAAGCTACCAATAGCACTGTTATGGATCTTCTTAGATCCTATACTATTAACCAACTCTCTAATTGGGATCAACATTTGCCTCTACTTCAATCTGCTTACAATATGCTTACAATAATACCCCTCATTTGGCTACTGGTCGAGCTCCGTTTGAAATTGTCTATGGCAAGAAACTTCATATTCCTATCTCTACCATAATTAGTGATGTTCCAACTACCGACACTTAAGCTCATGACCACGCTACTATTCTAGTTGAAGTCACTGAATCTATTAAGCGAGCACAATTGAAGTACACCGCTCAAGCCAACAAGAAATTCCAACCAATGAAATTCAAAGAAAATGATCTAGTTTGGCTTCACATAGAGAAAAGACGCTTAAAGAATATTGCCAAGCATCCTAAGATCAGGTTAGCTCCTAGATTTTATGGACTGTTCACAATTATCCAACAAAGCAATGAAAATGCATTCCACTTGGGCATTCCCACTCACTAAAAGATAACTCATTTCATATTAGTTTATTGAGACCCTTTAAAGGCCCCACTACTGTTAACCCTGTTATTGATGATCCTCCTCTCCTTGAGAATAACTCTGAAATTCTAGTACTTGAAAGTATTATTGACCATGACCAAACACCACCTGTACTGGCACTCTGTATCATTGTTACTTGGTGAAGTATAATAATCATTATATTGAGGAATCATAGTGGATTCCTGAAACATTGCTTACCCTACACTACCGACACTTGTAGCATACCACTCACATTCACATTGATTCTTTTATGGACAGCGATTCGTCGACTGAGGTAGTGTCATAGTTCTTCCACATGTTTTGGTGCCGATTTGTCGACTGAGGCAGCACATTCACTTAGTGTCGATTCATGGATTGAGGCAGCACGTTAGTTTAGTGTCGATTCGTCGACTGAGACAGCATGTTGATTTAGTGTCGATTCGTGCAGCTAAGGTAGCACTATAGCATGGGGTTCACCACCCTTGCTTTTGTTTATTTCGCACAATTGAGGACAATTGCTTTTTAACCCCACGATATGCTATGGAAATGTGAATTGGAGAATTATTGGATATTTTATGTGATATTTATGGTACGCTCATGTCGCACAGTCGTGTGACTGGCTACGCGGAAGAGCGTGGAGCAGTGGTTGTATTATCGTGAGATGGGCGAATAAGCGAGATTTAATGTGTCTTGTGTTTTTGGTGAGTAGATCAATGCACGGAGTAGAGTGGGTGTGATGGATTTTGGCCAGTGCGTAGCTGTTGGGTTTTGGTGTGCACCAATGGTTGCCAGCCCGTAGTTTCATTTAATTAAATTGCTACAAATTGAATGTAAATAGCCAAGCTTGGAGACCAAGTTACTTTTTGATATTAATAGCCCACAGTGGAATGTATGAAGCTATTCTTTTAGCTCTTGCTTTTTAGCTAATACAAAAATACATTCATGCGGAAGCATGCTCACTCATGCATGGGGGGAGATTGTACCCATTCTCTGTCCTGCATACTGTGCTTTTTAGGCTCTTCTTGTTTATTTTTGCCAAGTTATGCTATGGTGATGGTGGTTAATTAAATAGCAGGGTCCTGGGTAGATTGGTAGCTACTGATAGAGCTGTAGATTTAGTCTTTAACATAATTAGATTCTATTGTTTGTGGGAGATTTTGAACTCTAGAAACAATATAGTTTTTTAGAAAGAGACTAGTCTTGGGGTAGATGTGCTAGAATTAATGTGTGTTGGTCAGCATATTATGTTAATAAATTGAATGATGATACTGTGGTACAGTTAATTTAGGCCCTTTAGGTTGGGATTAGATGATCTTCTCTGCAGTTTGGCAGACTCTTGTACATGCTAGGCCATCCTAATTGTTGCCATCATGCAAGGATATTCAAGGCTTGATGTGAAAGTAAAGCAACCTAAGTTTGGGACAAAAACAAGGAGGTGGTACCTGAAAGAGAAGTAGCCTGTCTATACCTTTGTGGCATTCATTGAGAACCCCCTGGGACCAGCCAGTGGTCCAAATCTGGTCAAGAGGGGAGGTCTTGGAGAAGCAATCTCCTAAGGGCTGCACTTCTGAAGTTATGATTGTTGCTTGTATGCAGCTAGGATATCACATCTCATGGGGGCAATCTTCTTTTGTCTAGGAAGATGAAAGGTACGACCTTATCTGCCTGCAGATTACTCAATACTGAACTGGAAGATCTCTGAATGTTTGGGGTTTCAAAATATGATGCAATTAAGAGAAGGGATGTAGGAGGCTAGTTTAGGCCTTCAAATTGAAGGTTAGGGCTGAGTTGGCTGCTCAGTCAATGTGCTTTCATTGACTAGACTTGCCTTAATAAATACGAGGTACATTTGCCTTCATTTAAAAAAAAAGGAATTTCAAGTCTACTGTATTAGTCTTCAAAATATAAAGTGTCCTTTTTACGACTGAGAAACACAGAGATATATATAAGGTACCTTTGTTTCTCTCTGTTGTGCCGTAGTCTTTGACAATGGTGAAGGTTTCCCTCACAACAGCCCTTCCTAGCCGCGCTCGCTTCCTCGACCTGCCCTCAACCATCGAGGTGGATTTATTTATTTGTTTATTTATTTTGTTGGGGTCTTTAAGTAAGCATGTCGTTTTCTAAATTTTTATTATTGTTACTATCATTATTCTGTTGAGGGTGGGTAGATCTGCATTTTGTTTTGCACAATCTGTGTTCCTCACAAGGTTGTTGGAGATCGTAATTCTCTGATCATTACAGACTTGGGCTAAATCTAGGTTTGCAAGGGGTAGGCTCTTGCCAGAGTGGCTAGCTCACAACCAGCCTCCCTAGAGGCCGTGAGTCCTGCGGTGCTTGCCCTCCACCTTCCCTTAATCACTGACACAGCAATATTATCTTGTCCACCATATATCAGCTGTGATCTTTTCGTTTAAAGTCAATTCTCCACCTTCTGTATGTAGTGCATGAGTATAGTCAAGCTCATGTTTGTAAGGCCCCCTTCATGAGGCGCAACCATGTTTGTTCAGCCTGGGTGCTCAGTAAACTCGGATAGTGGCTGTTAGAACTGAAAAGGTTTGTAGAAGGTTGAGGTCCATTTGGTTCATATTTGTGAGGCCCCTTCATGAGGTGTACCCAAGTTTGTGCTGGCCTGATGCCTGACAAACCAAGTTAGCTCAAGTAGATTTGACACGCTGCCAAATAGGATATGTGCAAGTCTCGATTGGTATTTCTATGATGGATGGCACTAAGTGTTGCATGCGGAAGACTTGTACATGAATCGTAAACTTGATTAGAGCAGAAATTCAGCACTTAAACTTGATGATTTCATATGCAAAAATGAAAGAGAGAGAAACCAGAGAGAGGTCCCAAATACCCCCCTGAAAGGCCCCATCATGAAGCTGTATTTGCTTGTGCTGCAGAGAGTGTAAGGGGCTGACTGTTGGCAGCAAATAAGAACCAAATAAGCAACTTTGGATCTCTGCAAATCCCCTGGGAAGATGGACAAACAGGCCACCTCCCTTCTGTGCTGCTGGACAGCATGCTAGTTGCTTGCGTTAATCCATTGTATGCCCCTCTATGGGCTACGGTCCCCACAGAAATCACTCTTCTTACGTTTACCTTGTCTTGTGGGTTGCCCAAGGCATGTACACAAGCAGGGGCTTTCTTGCAAAGGTCTGAGATGATTAACACAAGGCTGGAGCACGGGTTTTGTATCCTCTATGCATGCAACCTCCATCTTAGTAGATTTTGTCTAGCCATTAAAGCTCCCTTCACAGGAGCACATGGGTGGCAAGAGCAACTATATATGATGTGGTCGGTTTTCAACAGTAGTTCGGTATTACTTTTTGTGTTAGTTATTGTGCAATTTCTGTATTAGTTTGGCACGTGGGAAGATGTGTTGTGCAAGATCCGAGTGTTGTTATATGTACACTGCATGTGATAATTTCTTACACCTTGCTTTGTTTTTTTCAACTTGCTGTGTAGGTTGCCGCTCTCAGAGCATTGATAGCACAGGAGACTTCTCTGCCCCTTGAGAGATTAAAGCTTGTATTGAAGGGAAAAACTCTACTGGACATGCACAAGGATCAAACAGCTTTCGTAAAGCTCGTTGATGGGGGTATGTCTTTTCAAAACATGTCTTCATGCCTCCATGCTTTGAAGGAGTTTAGTAACAGTTTTTCTTTGGTGGGGCATGATTAGGCAGACTCCATAGTTGCAGTGGTTGCGCCCAAGGCTCCTCCTAAGCATGTCCAAAATAGGGATGGATTTGACGATGACGATGAGCTGGTAAGAGTATCTCTCTCTCTCTCTCTCTCAATATGTATGTGTGCCTGTGTGTAAGCATGCATGGATGTGTGCAAATGTGCAATAGAATAGAGTAGTCACTATGCAGGAGACACCTTTCTGTTCTTATGAATCTACCCTTTTTTAAAGACTGGCCTGTTTTGTGCACCTTCTTTACAGAGATTTAGGGTCCCAGAAACGGCCACACGCTTTCAAAGGCAGCTTATCTACCTTTTACAGCAGAAGCTAAAGCTACCAGGTTTCCCTTGTACTGCTTCTCTTAATTGTACTTTTTTTGTGCACTTATGCATAAGTTCACCCCCCCTTTTTTTACTCTTATGCTTGTGGTGGTGAGGCAGACATCATCTTGATCTTGGTTTTCTCGGTCAGTCTACGTGCATGGATTATATTTCTTGCTTGGTTTGTCATGGCACCTCTTGCTTACAAATGGGATTTAGGTCCTCTTTATGTAAGTCACTTCTTCTTCCTGTTGTACTTTTTTTGTTTCATAAGGATGGTTAACTGTTGCATTAATAAAGTTTTTCTTCTGGAGTAATTGTTTTGCACGCCAGCCGTAAGTCACTTCTTCCTGTTGTACTTTTTTTGTTTCACAAGGATGGATAACTGTTGCATTAATAAAGTTTTTCTTCTGGAGTAATTGTTTTGCACGCCAGCCCTCATACTTGCACATGGCTGTTTATGGGGTTGTCAAGTTCAAATCCCAATCGCCTCAGTGGATGGACAGTAAGGTCCTTCATTGCCTACAGGCGAACTATGGCCTCTCCTTGCCCCCGTGGGTTGAGCTTGGAAAGGAGCAGCATCCTCCATTGGTTAGCAGGATCTCTACCCCAAGGAAAAATAAAGCTAAAACTCCCTCGTGGCCAACACTCTGAGCGCCATGGCCAACACTCATCTAATCACTCATTGTTCCCCATTAGTATGATGACACATGCATTCTATGTTGGATGATGCATGTGACAT
Organism: Cibotium barometz; assembly: GCF_041138505.1. Lineage (NCBI taxonomy): Eukaryota > Viridiplantae > Streptophyta > Polypodiopsida > Cyatheales > Cibotiaceae > Cibotium > Cibotium barometz. Next base: position 33,044,139 of record NC_141093.1, read on the forward strand.
TTGAAGCTGCAAATGGAGAGCAACTAGGAAGAATGCAGCAGGACACTATCTTGGAGAACAAAATCATTGGATTGTTACCGTGCAGCTGACCATGATAGGGTTTGTAGTTCTGATTGATGTGCAAAAGGACTGATGATCCCATATAATTGCAGGCTTGATTCCATAAGCAGGATAGGGACCTGATTGAAGGGGGTATGATGATGTCCAATGGAAGCACTAAATCATCATTTTGGTATCTTTGGCCCTATGATAAAGCAAGAAGCCCCCAAGCTTGCCATCGGTCTCTTTGCAATGGAAGCGCTGGTTGTCCAGTTCGGGCTCTAGCCAGCAAAGTGAGCCTGCTGGTCAGCCAGGTGCTCAAAGCTGCCCTCAATTATGTCCTGCCTAACCTAACTGCTGTGCCACAAATCAAGGCTCACAAATGCAAGAAGAGATCTACTTCCATGGTGACATAGGAGTTATGTCACATGCAGTGGGTGAATGCTATTAGGCTTATCTTTTCACTTATAATTTTTCTCTTGTTGTGACTGACCTCTTAATGGCTATTTTGCATGGCAGATCCTTGCAACTGCATTTACTGTGATATTCTTTAATCTGGGGAAGCGTCAAGAAGGAGAAGTCAGGTGTGTTGCCATGCTCCAAGTATATTTAGAATTACTTTGTCAATGGAAAACTACAGCTAATAAATATGCTCTTTTTGGGCCGTCAGTGCTTACTCAATTTTTAACGAGGGATTCCGTGAGCTTCCGGGCACACTAAATGCAGAGAGGCTGGACAGAGATATAAGAGCGGGTCAGTTCTAACGGTGATAAAATTCTAGTAGTACTCACAGTTTTCTCAGACATGGCCATTATTGTTGGCGGTCACACAGCTCAAATGTCACCAGTCGAGTTGCATCCCTTTTGTAAATAGTTGTGTAACATTCTTGAGACCTCAAAGTTTCAGTTCATCCTATAATGCAAAAAGCTGTATCTTAAAAAATAATAATTTAAGATCTCTATTAAGTGATATTGCACTCAGGGCAGTAGATTAGGGAGAGTTAGAACTTGTGCCGATGCTGTGGAACTCCTTAGCGCTTATCACTAGACTACATGCCCATGGGTGAAAAAGCATACCTTCAAACAAGCAATGTAGTAACTTATAAGCCTTCAAGAGTTAATGCAGGTTGTGAGGTTTAAGTTTTAGTTGTATCAGAAAAGAGTGTAACCAGTTCTCCCCCCCCAAGGCCCAGGATCCTCCTGTAGTTATTTTCACCGCCCATTGTCTCAGTCCATCTCTATATCTACGTATCATGTCAGATCCTCTCTCTTTCTCTCTCTCTCTCTCTCTCTCACACACACACACACACACACACACACACACCCACACACCCCTTAGACCATCTCTCTCTCTCTCTCTCTCTCTCTCTCTCTCTCTCATCTCAGTATTAATATCAAATCCAGCTCCCCAGGAAAAAAATTTCGGCAATCTCTTGCAAGTTGCAAGTTGCAAGTTGTTTTGTTTGCGTCAGATAGTTTTTTTTGAGAGTCACGATTTTCTGTAGGAAAAGGAGCCATTAGTTATTTAATAATTAATGGTTGTTTAATAACTAAAGTTGAGGTGAAGTATTGATTACTAGAAGGCCTTGCTTGAATGCATTCCACTGCTTTGTTACATGAAAAGGCAAGGTGTAAGGCATTATGTTTTTGGCATGCCACATTCTTTAAGGTTCCTATTCACGGCGAGAAATCATATTGCCTAGGGTTCCTCCCAGCCCATTTGGTTGGAAAGGAAGCAAGTTTGCCAATTTGAAGTCTTTTCGAGCTTTGATGAGTCATGGCTGCTGCAAATGAATGTAATTAACCTTAGTTCACTATCAGAGTTCGTTTGGGGAATAAAAGTTGCATAAATTAAAATGTCGTTATTGAAGATCAGGTTAGTAATTAAGAGAGTCCGTAAGCTTGTGCATGATTGAAAATCTCTCCAAGAGATGTGATACGGAGATTATGGATTGTTTATGTTTCTTTCTTCAAAGTTTTGCATGAATTGCCAAAGCCTTTTCTCAAATACATACAGAAGTCATTAATAACAGCAACAAACACGAAAGGTCACCATAACACTAGGACAGATGGAAACAATCATCAATTTGAGTTGTCTTCAGAAATGTCTCAAAGTAGAAAGTACCATTCTTTGCAAAACCCAGAAACGAAATAAAGGGCAGGTTTATTAAAGGAGGACTCTCTTTTGTAAGGGTTCTCTGTTTTCAATCATTGAGTACTCACAAGCTGGCAAAACAAGGAGTCCACCATTCCTGGGTATCCGAAAGGCAAAACAGAGTCTCACACACATTGTTCTAGTAACTCTCAGAAAGGGTCTTAAGACAACCTCTTGAATCTACATGCAACCTCTTGAATCTATATCCTCATGAATTTTGGAAGATTCTTTGTTTCAATGCACAAGAAGCATCTAATCCCCATGACAGGGTAGCATGCAAGTGGTACTGAAATTCTTCAGGATGCTAGTTTGGGAACAAATTTTGGTTCGAGAATTGCCTCAACTTTTATTATTTAATTTTGGTGACTTGCTAAAGGAGCCACTTAATCTTGAAGACATTTATTTTTTATGCTCCTAGAGGATAGAGACTCTGTCCTTGAAATATGCATAATTCTGGATTCAAGAAGAAATCGTTGAAGAGCTGAATAAGAGGGTATAACACAGCTAATAATTTGTGAAATCAAAGACTCGATGATAGTCTTACCCCCAAGGAATGGGGGGGGGGGGGGGGGGGGGGGCGGGTGGGGGTACGGGATGGCACCTTTGGGAAGACAAGTGCTTCCTAGGGTATTCTCTCTACCAAGTTCAAGGGATTTCTCCCTTGTGTATAGTTCCTTCCCATGCTACTTCTTTGGAAAGCTCAATGCAAATATTCTCTCATTAAGACTCATACTTGCAAGATTTTAGTTCCACTCCTCAATCCCTACACTTTGTCAAATTAGTTTCACTAGCTGCACTCTATGCCAACCTTCCTACTCATAAGCTCCACTCATTTCGTAATCCTAGGCTTTATTCCACTCAAGATATAGAGGCTTCAAGCAAGAGGATTTTCTCTACAACTCGAGAAAGAATCTATGCATGCTTCCTACACATACCATAGTGCTTCAAACCCAAGTCATAGCAACAAATCTCCCACAAAACCAACAAGCACGTGCCAACTAGAGATTGATGGAACATTCAAAGTAACAAGAGCATCCCTTCATAAACATAATCGTGAACCAACAAACAAGAGGACAAGAAGAAAATAATCTCTCAATGTAAGCTTTGCACATATAAAAGTAGAGTAGAATGTAGATAATTTGACTTGTATACAAAATGATAAGTTGCATTCAAACATCCTTGGACGATAATACACTTCTACTTTAATTTAATATGATTCTATTGTCCACAATCCTATTAAGCAATAGGTATTAGCTTAGGCATAGCAAGTAGGATGCTTTTATACCATGGAGAGCCATCCTCCTAAAATTACCCAATATAATGAAGATTGAAGTTGAAATGACTTTATGTCATACAATGTTTCACTCCTAAGGTATTATAAGAGCCTATATTTAGTCTATGTGGCCTTTGAAGTTACCTTGATTTCCTACCTTTAATCATTTTGAGTGTGCCTTATGCATTGTACAACTAGCTTAGGAGCTTGACCATTGATAAGTAAAATGGATTATGTGGAGTGGGATAGCTGAAATTCCTAACACTCAGAATCACTTGAATTAAATGAAGATGTTTCTCATATAAGAAAATGCAATGCAAGGATCTATACCTTACAGACATGAACAATGTATCTCACACACAACTATAAATGTATCAACAACAATAAACTACCATATGTTATGGCCCTGAGGCCCAATATTTATACAAGTGTGGGCAGGTGTGCATATTTATATACAAATGTGGGCAGGTGGAATAGAAGCACGTGTAGAGTAGGTGCCACACCAAAAGAAGTACTAAAATTTGAAGCCTTCAAAGGGCATCAAAGCCCTTGAAACCATCTAGAGAAGGCCACTTAGAAATTAGGGTGGCAAAAGAGGGCCACTATTTTGAAGATTTCTCTAAATTTTACACAAACATACATATTTAGTTATTTTTTGGAAGGTCAAGCTAGTTTGTGTATTTTAATTTTTAACCGTGATGTCACCACATAAAGATAATCGCATGTGACACTATCAAGGAAAGTTCTCAAAAAGTTTCACAAGTCAACAAGATATGATTGCCATGTGGTGTAAAAACAACAAAAGGACATACCAAATTTGCCAAGTGTGGTGTAAAGTCAACAAAAGGACATTACCAAATTAGCCAAGGGTGCTAATATAAAAGCCTACTTTAATATGTGCTACTACTCTAATGTTGACAACATTTCATTTGTTGAAATCCTATTTCTTAAGGTTGAAATCACTAACTCATCATAAATAAGTTAAGTGCTCTCCATTGGAACTCACTTCTAGTTTTTACCCACAACCTATCCATTTTGCTACTTTCAACAACAATATCATTGTCAAAGAGGGATCATTTTTCCATAATATTGCTTATGGATCAAATTGAAGCATCAACAAACTTCTTCTTATAAAAGGGTTTGCATAAAAACCTTGGAGCCGTTAAGGTTTAAATAAAAAACTTGGAAAAAGCTTCCAGCGATTTAATTAAAGCTCTCTAGATTTCAAAACGAACTTTGAAATGCAAATATAGCCTTATTAGAAAAACCTTTTTTATTAATGAAAGCCAAGATAAAAGGTCAATGCAAAAATTTGCTTGTGTAAATTTCGACGAGCTCGCCCTCCTTTACGTTTTCGTTTTCGTTTTTGTAGTGATGAAGTCTTTCAACAAAAAAAGACCTAAGTTCTGGCTATGCCCAACCCAACCACACTCTCATACCAATGTTGTAAAAGAATAAGAAAATCTAACCCTACTCTACTCTTTCTATTATTATCAAAAGAGTATACAATGATTTTTATAGTAGATACATCAAGCTACTAGCATCTATTCTTAACCAAAATGTCCTAAAAATAAATGCATGAGACTCGACTATGGTCTCAACCATATAATATCTAATTTAGCACCCTCTCCACACATATTACCCATAACTTATCCATTGCTACTTGCATCAACATAATTGTTAGAGAGGAATAATTTTTTCCATAGAATTTCTTATCGATGGAATTGAAGCATTCACAAACCTTTTTTTTTAAATATTGCCATGATTTTATCCAAAACATTCTTTATTCATCCTTTACTGGAGTGGAGGGGAAGGGTGAGCCAACTCGTGTTAGATGGTAGCTCTGGTAATGTCCCCAACCATTTAATTTTAAAAAAAGTGATTGTTCAAATATAATAGTGACCACTGTGATAAATTAACAAACACGTGTATGGATAGTTGCAAAGAATCCAAGCCCATTATGTGAGTGAGATTCCTCATTAAAAAATATCCCCTATCATAAGTATATTTTAGTAGGTTTTTCTATAACTTTCTACAATTTAAATCCTCTCTTTTGGAACCCATATAGCACTCTTACATGTGATTGGGCTCTGATAAGAGAGGGATATTGTCTCTCAAGAAAAATTGAGGAATGGATGATTGGGATTGGGAGTTTTAATCTTTTCATGCCATTTGAAAGCATTGAATGTTATACATAGCCTCTTATATGACATTTTATATCATTCATGGCCATTCACTTTTTCCAAAACCGAACCTGGAAAAACTTTCTTTGCCCGAAAAGCACGGGCGATTCCACCAGGATAACTTTTTCCTAACGTAGTCAAAAGCCTTAACTAACTGAGCTCATCTGACCGAACCCGTAAGTCCCATAGTCAGATCAAGGAAAAAGATTGTACTTGGATCATAGAGACCAACGTTTTTTTCCTCATTGAGAGGCACAGCCGTTGATTCTTTTCCATAGAACAATTTTTGTCCGGAATTTACTTCATCTATCGAACTAAATAGAAATTGAGTCTCGATTTACGGATCCATCAGTCCAGCCTAACCCCATCCAGTCCCATGGGTTAGCCAACCGCCCAACCACTGTAGTGATGGGATCCCATTAGAAATTTGGTTAGGTTTTGTTCCGGGTACCAGGGAAAAGAGTTCCTAGGCCCCCTAGTCAGATTTTCAAGCAAATTTAACTCCAGTCACACCACTTACACATCCAATATAAAATTGCCTTTTTCCCAGATTCAAATGTATTTAAATCAGTCATTTAATGAAATCATAGTGTTACTGATCATAAACTTCCGATTGAATCTTGATTTCCAATCATTCCTTCATCGGAGTATCTATGGCATCATTGGCAACCAGAACGCTCACCACCTGTTCACTCAGGGACCTTTTCGATAGTTCCTAGCTCATAGTACCTGGCAATTATTCACTTATAACAATCAAGATGGAATCCTCGTTGAAGATCAGCAAGATCAACCAACAGATCCATATGAGAGAGCTATGGACTCATCAGCAAGATCTATAAGAGAGCTATGGACTCAGCAGTTGAGGACCAACAAGGTCAATCAACCAGATCCATACTTGGTTTCAGAAAACAACTCGTACTCCTTGTTTCAATATCTTCCACGACGCACGTGTGGGTATCTTCGACGACCTAGAGCCCGAGCACCGTATGGTCAGCACCCTCTAGGATCCTTCTCGCAGGTCACCTAGCGCTTCACTCATAGGCCGCTTCCTTGGTCCCTCATCCACCGTACCGGAAGCTCACCATTTAAATCGAACCAAGGCTGGTCAAGACCTCGACCGACCATGCTACGCGAGACGTCTTCCGTTGACTCTCCGTCAGCTGTTGCAACTTTATCAGTTTGGTCTCCATGACCTTAATCATAAGACGATCAAAATGCTTCCCAGCATTCTTGACATAAAACAATCATTTACAAATACGTCACAAATACAGTTTCTATAATGAACTCTCGTCTTTCCACATTATCCCTCATCATTCCACATTACTTATTCCACATTCCATTCATATGTGTACTCATTCTCATCCAATCACATCATTTTCCATCTCATCACATCAGATTTATTCACATCACATATCATTTAGTCACATCCTAATTCACATGTTCATCACATCTCATCCATTCACTCATATCGACGTCTCATCATTTCACATACACATTCGCATTCATTATTCCACATACACATCCACATTCGTATATCCACATCCATACATCCAATTCCACATCCGCATTCATACATGCACATCCATATCCACATCCATACATCCACATCCACATCCACATTCATACATCCATATCCACATCCACATCCACATCCATACATTCATTTTCACATCCACATCCACATCCATATATCCATTTTCACATCCACATTCATATATCCATATCCACATCTACATTCATACATCCACATCCACATCCACATCCATACATTCATTTTCACATCCACATCCACATCCATACATCCATTTCTACATCCACATTCATACATCCGTATCCACATCCTCATTCATACATCCACATCCACATTCCATATCTTCATCCATACATCCACATCCACATTCATACATCCACATCTACATTTCATATCTACATCCATACATCCACATCCATATCTATATCCATACATCCATACATCCACATCCACATCCACATTCATACATCCACATCTACATTTCATATCTACATCCATACATCCACATCCATATCTATATCCATACATCCATACATCCACATCCACATCCATACATCCATTTTCACATCCACATCCACATCCACATCCACATCTACATTCATACATCCACATCCACATCCATACATCAATATCCACATTCATACATCCACATCCACATTCATGCATCCACATCCACATTCATCCATTTACATTTATCTGATTCATATCACTTCCATCTCAATCCATTTACATCTATCTGATTCTTATCACATCTCACCACATCTATTTATAGAATGTAAGAGAATTCTAATTTTTTTGATATAAAGATTCTTTACGCATTCTAATTTTTTTTAATATAAAGATTCTTTACGCATCTAATTAGGCATAAAGACAACTTTAGTAGGAATAACACTTTTATAAAAATCCTTTTATACATCTATTTAAGCATAAATTTAATTTTAAGGAAAATAACACTTTCGAATTAAAAATAAACCTTTTATGCATTTTACTATGCATGAATTTCATTTTAATGAGAATAATACTTTCAAAAATAAAAAAAAATCTTTTATGCATCTATCTATGCATAAATTCAATTTCAATGAAAATAATACTTTCGAATAAAAATAAATATTTTATGCATCTATCTATGCATAAATTTAATTTCAATGAAAATAATCCTTTTGAAATAAAAATAAATCTTTTATGCATTTTACTAAGCATAAATTCTATTTTAATGAGAATAACACTTTTAAAATAAAAATAAATCTTTTATGCATCTATTTATGCATAAAATCAAAATTCATGAAAATAACTCTTTTGAATTAAAAATAAAATCTTTATGCATCTTTCTATGCATAAAATCAAAATTGATAAAAATAACTCTTTTTAATTAAAAATAAAATTCTTTATGCATCTATTTATGCATAAAATCAAAATTGATAAGAATAACTCTTTTGGAATAAAAATAAAATCCTTTATGTATCTATTTATGCATAAAATTAAAATTAATGAGAATAACACTTTTTGGATTAAATTAAATTCTTTATGCATCTTTCCATGCATAAATCCAACTTAGTAGGAATTACACTTTTAGAATAAAAGAATTTCTCTTATGCATCTAATTTATGCATAAAATCCATTTATGATGAAAATCACACTTTTAATATAAAAAATCACACTTTTAATATAAAAAATCTTTTATGCATACAAATCATTTATACTGAAGATCACTCTTTTAATATAAAAGAATTTCTTTTATGCATCCATTTATGCATAAAAATCATTTATGATGAAAATAACACTTCTAATATAAAAATATCTTTTATGCATATGTTTATGCATACAAATCATTTATGATGAAAATCACTCTTTTAATATAAAAAAAATCTTTTATGCATATGTTTATGCATACAAATTATTTATAATGAAAATCACTCTTTTAATATAAAAGAATTTCTTTTATGCATCCATTTATGCATAAAAATCATTTATGATGAAAATAACACTTTTATAATCAAAATAACAATTTCAATATGCTTCCTTCTATGCATGGAATTTAATTCTAAAGAAAGTAACACTTTTTTAATAAAATATTTTTAGTATGCATTTTTCTATATCTAGGATGAAAAATAACACTTTAAGAATACATATATGATGGAAATTACTCTTTTTGAATTAAAAAAAAGTAAAACTTATTTTACATAATTTTAAAAAATTTTGCCATAACCTCCTTTGTATAGCTAACCATTTTTTAATTTTTAACTCTCTAAAATTAATTAGAATTTCACCAAGAGTATTTAAATCATTCTAATGTAAACATTTTCTACTTATTTAAGAGAAACATTATGAAAAACTTGATTTTATCCATTAATCATTCATCTAGGATAAAGAATAGTTGGATTTACTAAAGAAGAGAGGGGAATGCCTTTTTTCAATGAGGCATAACATCATATTCATCTTAGAGAAGACAAAAATCATAAAAACCATAAAATGGAATAGAAAAGAGAAGAATCTCCAACTTACAAAGGAAATAGAGAGCCTTCCTTTGGCTTGATGGTTTGAGGGATCTACTCTTGTTTGAAACAAGAGTGGGCACCAATCTTTAGAAGAGGGAAGGTCAAAAACTAATGAATTATGAGTAAATTCACGGTTTTTGGCTCTTGGGAGAAGCAGGGTAACAGTGTAAAAACACTATTAAGCTCCAAAAAAGGGGAAGGCTTCTATTTATAGGAAAAAGTGAGCTTCTAACCAAGCCAACTGATTCTAGAATTTTTCAGTTCAGTTTGGTCAATTTTTGACCATTTTTGGGTCAGTTTAGTCTACTTTTTGGATCTAGTTAAAATAGGAGAGAGGAGAGATAAAAATATCTCATTATTTGGGAGTTTAAAACTCTCCCACACGTGAAATAGGTGCCTCCTTTATGAGGGAAATTCTCTCATATTGAGGTGTCAAAAATGCATCATTTCTTCTAAATATCTCTCTTTTTTTAACTATTAACCTTGTCCTTAGTCAACTCTTCATCTTATGTGAGTTTTTACTCATTTTTGGGAGATTTTTCTTTTATTCTTCTATTTATCTTCTCCCTACATTTGGATGAATCTTATTGGTCCATAAGAACCTTAATTTAAAATTTTAAAAAAAATCTTGACCTCTAGGATAAGGTCTCTTGAACAGATTATAATTTATTTCGAATGCACCTTCTTAAAATCTTTTTGAACTTCTGTTTCGGGGGAACTTATTTAAATATGAAGAGATATTTTTTCATCCAAAAATATCCAAAATTTGAATAATCTCTCTCTAAAATATTTTCTCTCTCTAGACCAAAACAGGTAAAAACAAGATCTTTTATATTTCTGAAGAGGGATTTGACATCTACAAGGGGAGAATTTGGACATCATGAGGGACTGGGAGAGGAATCTTACAAAGAAGATTGTTTTCTCTAATTCGCTTTGAATATGCACATCAAACGAAAGTTCTAAATATGTAGACAAATGTGATGAGGGTTTTAAAATCCTAAGTGTCTATTTGTAGTGATTGAGATCTAATAAGGTCAACAACACTATGTAGGCAATTGTAATTTGTGATGATGTTTGGATTTCTTAAAATCTTAATTCCTAAGGTTTTCAAACACTTTACGGTTGCTAGAAGCAATCTCTACAACGTCCTAAAATCTTAATTTTGAATGTTTTCAAACACTTTACGACTGCTAGAACAATCTCTACAACGTCAATTAATGAATTAGCATTTTTACTCATTGTAGGTCTCTATTTATATTCGGGATAGTGTGCTAATAATTTATTGGCACCTTTAATTAATTAATGCTCTTATGGGTGCTAATTAATTATTAGCTCTGTAAGGTGGAAACTTTAGAGAGCACACAAAGTCCTAAAAAAAAGAGGTTTTTTTTTGGAATGTCTGCTCTCAGTCGTGCACACGCAGCGAAGGAAATTTTTTTCTCTCTCGTGCTCTCTCTCTCTCATCGTTGTCGTGCTCTCTCTCTCTCTCTCTCTATCAACTAAAGCATCGTTGCACACAATCACGGATTGTCATTTTCAAAAATAGACTCTTGCATCAACTCTCTCACAAAGTTCAAATAAGAACCATATTAACAAGCATAATCAATCCATCATCTCTCTCTCTCTCTCTCGCAAGGAAGCAAAAAGCCTCACGACCAACACGTAACATTCCTCTATTAATATGAAATAGAGATGCCACACGTCAAACTTGAAAGCTCGTGTGAAATGGCCGACGAACACACCGAACGGCTCTCAGGTGCCACGTCATGCGCAATTTAAAAAAGAGGGGCAAGAAGGGACGAGCATCTTCTGTCTGGGCGAGGGTTAGCTGGTGCTACACAGGAAACCTTAGAAAGGCAGAAATCTCGCCATATCCATGGAAGCGTATCGGAAAATTCTTTTCCGTTCCGTGCTTCGGAGCTTGACTCAGGCCGTCGACTGTAAGCTCCATCTCTCTGCTTGCTTTTCTTCTGTCATTTCCAGCTTGGCATCAACAGTTTCGCCTGCAAATCAGTGCTCTCTTTCTTCATCTTTCTGATTTTTTAATAGTCACCCGGTTAGGCTTTCTTCTTCAGAGTAGCAGTTATTTTCTTGTTTCTTGCATCTTTCTGTAAACATCACGCAGATCTACAGTAGTTTGCAATAGTGCATAGCAGCAGCTTAGTTTAACGATCTCTTCTGCGGGTCGTTTTCTTCTCAGCAGGTAGGTCAGTAACGTAGAGACAGCTGATTTTATCACAGAACCCTAACTTCTTCGCCAAAGACTTTCCACAGAAACCCTAACGTCTACGCCAAAGACGTCCCACAGAAACCCTAGCTGGCCGCTTCGCATAAACCCAACAGTTCTAACGTCTTTGTCAAAATGGCCATCAATTTCATGAAGGGACCTCTTGTGGCTTGATCTAACACTTGATTGGTCATTGAGGGAGTGGATGTTTTCAAGTCTGGCGACAATGTGAATGCTGCCCAGACAGGGTACAATGTTGGCCCCAGTGCCTGATTTCACTTGACATGGGATACTGGAGACCAAGGGCTTTCAATGGGAACCGTAACACTCACACGATCTCAGAGTCGCAAAACTAGGTCAACAAGCACAGCAGAAGCCACTGAGAGGGTGTTGTCTTCGCCTCTTGAAGTCATACATGGTAACCATCTCCGTTCCTCCTCCAGAAGACATATCAAACCATCGGCAACTTTCAGGCCTGTTGAAAAGGAAAATGCCCCCCCATCTCTCACCAGCTTGCAGAATGCAAACAGTTATCCAGTTCAGGGCAAAGTGCCTGTTGATCCTAAACTGCCGTTGGCCATCAAGAAGAGGAAGCAGTCTACAACAGTGCTAGACGGGGTCTCCAACAGGACAGAGAATTCCAGGGATGTCAGTTTGACCAATGTTGCAAGTGGATCCTTCGAAACCCATACAAGGGTCAAACATTATCCACAAATGACTGTCGACACATGTGCAGAGACAAGGTTCCACGCTGATAATGGATCCTCTGCAGGACCAAGCTTTCCTGATCAAAAAAACCATGCAATAATACATTCCACTGTAGCAGAGGAGAGAGATCCTGCCTGGAAAGCATCGGGAAGTTGTATGTTAGTAAGGAATGACGCTCCAAGCAACGAAAAGGGTATCAACAACAATGCTGGGATTTTCCTTTCTAGCACAAATGTTCTGCAATTGGTACGCTTTCTCTTCTAAATACATCACAAAGTCAGGCTAAAATTGTACTTGATGTTTGTCCATCTGAAGTTCATTTTAGGCTTCCCATAGTTGGTCCAGACATGCAAACTTAATGTCTAAAAGGTCACTTTACTCAGCAAGAAAGTACTGCCTTGGTCCATCATTGCCACCATTTGCAGCTTAGTTGCTAGGTTCTTGAAAAAGGATTTGGTAAGAGCATTTACCAGGTTTTTGGGTCTAATAAATTTATGCATCTCTCTCTTGTCAAGGAATATTAGGTTTAGAAATTTAGAATTTCGGGTGCGGAAAATATGGAGGATTGTCAGAGGTTGAGATTCAGAGTTTGTAAACAATGTGGTCCTTTCTTGCAGCTACAGAAGGATTACGAGAAGCTCTACAGAAAGTACCAGAAACAAAAGGTAGATCATAACGTGTGCTTTCTCAATCTTTCTACTTGCAGAAGTGGGAACTTCATGGTCCTTTACCAGGAGTGCAGTTGGCATTGTTCCAAAATATTCTATTATCTGAATGTTGCTGACAGGCAAGGAGGTTCGATGAAGTCGAAGCTCTGTACGAGGAACAGAATTTGCGAATATCTGCCTTTATACAGGGTATGTGCTGAATCATATGACCAATTCTTGGAAACATGTGTTGTATCTATAAATATGATCATGAATATAAATCCTTTGTACATTTGCTTTTACTGAGTTTTTAACATTAAGAGCCTTAGTCATCTCCAACTTACAATACTAGACAACTATTCTATTCATCAATTGTTAAAAGATTGAACATAGCACCTCAAGCATGCATGGTTATGATGTGCTTAACTCTAATTATTGTGATTAAAAACACTAATCTTATGGTGGGTGTAGCATAATTAACAACATAATGATGATCTTAATGACTTAGTCAAGCTTGAATCAAGCACAATTAGGTTACAAGTTAGAAACTTGTACTCATAGACAACAAAAAAAAAAAATCAAAATTTAAATTTTACGTGAAGTCAGGTTCACGTTGTGAAAATTGTACTCAGAGAGAGGCTTGAGAGCTACTTGTATTTCATTGCTTGTGAATGCCTCCTTTTATAAGATAAACTACATGTCTTGGAAGCTCTATGGGATAATTCCTTGCCTGGCATGTGGCGGCATACTCTTGTTGCAAGTCCTCTACTCATGCCTTGCTCTAAACATGTGCTCATTGGCACCACATTTTTCAACACCCTCCCTTGGTGCCATTTTTCTAGGCTCGTGCAAGGTGATCGGATGTGAATTACAGCAGTTTCATCACCTCCCCTTAGTGCAACATGCTATTGGGTAGTTGAGTGTGGTATACATGTCATCACTTCCCTGGGTGCATAAGATGCTACTCTTAGGTAGTCAAGTGCAGAAAAAAAAACAAAATGCTAGGTTTACTCATTTGGTGACCTTTTATAATCATGGGCTAGTGGTGAGGCTTATTGATGTAGCTTTGGTGCGCTTTAGAGAAGTGAGTCGCTAGAGTTCTTCTCTTTGCTTGATGAAGACTCCTTCCTTCATACTGGCTTCATGCTTCTTGTTGCTCTTCGGCAGGGTCTTTGCTCCTTGGCTTGACTTTTGGCTCTTTGGAAGCTTCGTCTTGTTTCTTGTTGGCGTCTTTGGCTCGGTGTAGCGGTTTCTTGGTCCCATTGCTAGTTATCACATGAATTAGCCAATTTTGTCGCCAGCTACCCAAAAAACACGCTGCACCATTTACAAGTTTTTTTTGCCATTCGTCATGTGTGCCTCGAACACGGTAAGCCCTCTTAGCTATGGATTCTACATAGTAAGAACTCCTCACCATTCAAATTTCAACTCATTTGGTTCATGGGGTGAAGCACAACATAAAAAAAAAACACTTGGGATTCTCATGCTCCTCCCGCCTTTTTACGCAAGTTTTTTTGCCAATGTGTGGACTTTGAGGTCTTTACTCTATCAACGGTTAAATAGCTAAGACAAAAGCCCCTTCCACAATTCATCTCCTACAAGCCTAATTTCATCCTCTAAAGACTTGGTGTGCTAATCACTGGAATAGCTACCACTAATCGCTATCATTACACAAAATCAGCATTAATTAAAAAAAATTGAGCATAGAAATCATCAATTGGGGTTGTATCATCATTTGGGAGAGACCATTTCATTTGCATTTTGAGAGCTTCATAATTGTTGCTCATTGCTCAAAAGTCCAAAAATTTTCATCATCAAGAATAGATGTTGGGAGTAAAATATGCCTACATTGCATTAGTTGCGTCAAATATCATCTTAAATCTTTATTTGGCACATTAATCACGCTCTCACATTCAAATCATTGCAAGAAAGAACCTCACATTACCGATTTGTACGAGATATAGACATTGTTTGAGTATTACTCGAATAAGATCGTCTCAATGGCAAGAAGCACAAAGCACACTCTGCAAATGTCATTAACCATTGGAAAGTTCATTGGGGAAGGGTCACATGTCCTCGAGCATATCAAGCACCTCACAAAGCAAAGCATGGATGCACAAAGCACAAACCTAAGCATGCCTAAAGCTCATATGGATGAGGTGACCACATCACAAAGTACGGCACCCACATACAAAGCACAAGTGTCACTTAAAGAAGAAGAAGATGTCCCTTGAATGGCTATAAGGATAAACAGAGCTCTCCAAATTCACCTCCACAAAGAGGTGTGTGGATAAGCTTGGGGTTAACTAGCTTAATGAGCTTGATTAACACTAAGGAATTAGAGAGAGCTAAAGCTAAGCTAATGGAGAAGCACATGAGAAGAGGGGTGGCTTTGATACCATGTCGAAAGGTTGAACATGGCACCTTAAGCATGCATGGCTATGGTGTGCTTAACCCCAATTATTGTGATTAAAGAACACTAATTCTATGGTGGATGTAACCTAATTAACATAATGATGATCCTAATGACTTAATCAAGCTTGACTCAAGCACAATTAAGTTACAAGATGGGAACTTGTACTCGTAGAGAAGCTTGAGAGTTGCTTGTATTTCGTTGCTTGTGAATGCCTCCTTTTACAAGAGAAAGTACACATCTTGGAAGCTCTATGGGATAATTCCTTGCCTACCATGTGGCAGCATACTCTTGCTGCAAGTCCTCTACTCATGCCTTGCCCTAAACATGTGCTCAATGGCACCACATTTCTCAACATCAATCAGGGCCTTAGCGTCAGCTACAACTTCTTACCATCTCCAACTTACAATCCTTGACAACTATACATCTTGCATTGCATAGTTTAAGAGCTATTATGAAGCCTTGCCCTAATGCAGTTCTGTTGCTGAAGGATTGAAGGATTGATCAACACACTTCCACAACAGAAATTTACTGAGCATGCCCTATTTTTAGCCCTGCAACGAGTTTGTGATTGCACGGATTTGCATATTAGAGAGGGGGATTTATCACCTCTAGGCAAGACATCGCTCATGAAAGTGGGGCAAGGAGACACCAAAGCAGCAGCTAGCTAGCCATGATCTACAGTAGGGGCACCAATTTGACAGGCAGAGTTTGGGCAGACCATTAACAGACAGGGCAGTATTAGCAGGGACAGCAAAAAGCCCCACAGGGGCAAGTCGCTCCAGATCTGCTGACCACCGTTGTGCTGGAGCCAATCTGGGGACGAAAAGGTTCCTTTCCAAAGAACTTGAACTTCAATATATATTCACCTTTCGAGACTCAAGGTCATCACCCTATCTTGCTCCAGTTTTTAGTAGTTTGCTTCCCAGTTTCAGTGTACCTGTGAGTTTCACCAGACTTTTCCAGCTTTTGGCTCATATCATGTAAGTAGAACAAATACACTTCAGTCATGGAAGACACAGTAGCCCAACGGGACTCAGTGCCATGTCCATTCATCCTACATCAGCCTGCTTTCTGGTTATTTTTCTATATTATGGTTTGGGTCCCTTTTTCATTTTAACTAAGTTGCTTTTGCAGCTAGACTACAGTTTTAACTGGTTCTATGCTTAAGGCCTTTCTAATGTAGGCAGGATCACCCAGCAGTAAATGGTTTCATTTGTTTATAAAATGGTCGAAATGTGCTAACGTTTTCTATCTAGAGGTGGGTAGGCTTGTACGTGTGTACGCTGTTTTCAAACTGGCTCTCCCTTTGTGGAGGGGCCATGGAGCAAGATGATATGTTAATAATATGTCATATGATTTACTATTGTTTAGCTTGAAAGAGAAAAGGTCTGCAGTGTGCCCCTTCATGGTTTTTCTTTGGTGCTAGACTTCATCACAGACTTGGTCTGCACTTGAGCTCCCAAGCAGTCAAGATCTGGCTACAAGATTGAGATGATGTAACCTGCTTCATCTTTGGTGATGGCCTTCCTCATGACTTTGGAGTTGATGATCTGAAGCTAAATAAATGAATCTTTGTTAACCCAAACTTAAATGCTCCATCGGTCATAGTCCCTTAGAAAAATTTCGAGCAAGTCCATTAGTAACCGGATATTAGATTCTAGAATTGATGTGTGCAAGAAGTGTATGAAGTGGGGAACTCCTATACTGCCTTTCCAAGCAAAAAGGGCATAGACCTCAGGTTATAAACATTAGCTGGCCAAGGACGCCAAGACTCATGCAACACGCTACTCATGCAAAATGAATCTTTTGTTAACCCAAACTCAAATGCTCCATCGGTCATAGTCCCTTAGAAAAATTTCGAGCAGGTCCATTAGTAACCAGATATTAGATTCTAGAATTGATGTGTGCAAGAAGTGTATGAAGTGGAGAACTCCTATACTGCCTTTCCAAGCAAAAAGGGCATAGACCTCAGGTTATAAACATTAGCTAGCCAAGGACGCCAAGACTCATGCAACACGCTACTCATGCAATGTCGAAAGACTGCCATCATTGAACTGTTGAAGGGTGTTTTTCTTCTTATACTTCCCACAAATTATTTGAGAAAATAAAAGTTGGAAGGTTCTAGCTATATAATGAATGCATGCTGCAGAGAGAGATCATGTTTACCTATATTAAAAAGATATTTATGCTTGCTGATTACAGAACACCTCTCTTTATACATCCGTCACTCATGAATATTATGGCATTACTAATCTTGAAATTTCTTTACAGCAACGGAAGCCTTGCTAGAGTTCTACAAGGGGGAGAATTCTTCATTGAGACAAAAAATTCAGGAGGCAAACATTCCAGAGATTATGGATAGGTACACTTTATTTTGCTTCCCTTGTGTTGATTGCCCTACTTTTCACTGCTAGGCAGGCTGGATTATGTTAATGTTATACAGGCAAGTGCAAGGGCCTGGACGTTTCAGTATTCGGTCATGAATACCATTTTTCCTTGTTTAGAACTTGGAGTTCAAATGTGTTTGCAGATGCAAGTGGCTGGAGAAGGTCAATGTGGAGTGCAGAAACGATCTCTTACTGGAGCAGTCAAAAAGTGAGTGCACTGACATGTTGGTCTTTTATTACTTTTTGGCATCTTTTATTCTAAATATGCTCATTTGTATAGTCTGTTAACCTGAAGTTTTGTTTTGCCTTAACAGGTTTGGAGTTGTGGCAAGAAAACAAAAGACTTAAATCTCTTCTGCGAGAACATGTTGCAGACAAGAAAAAACGTTTTGAAGCTGGGCCAGGCCTGCTACCAGCTAGCCACATGGGGGACACAAACAAAAGTGAGTAAAAGGTCTTGTTATCATGTGGTTCTCCCACACGTGCATGAACAAAAAGCTTCTATGGGGGGGAGAGAGAGTGATGATGATGTTGTTGTTTTAACATCCACAGGTGGTAAAAAATATGACCTATGGGACATATTCAGGCAAAATTGTTCTTTGCTAAAGTGGAGTGCTGTATTGTCTTGTACTTTGATGCCTCCTAGATGCTCCTATGATGCACTGTTGAGGCTTCTTGTAGAAGGACGACGGGATGGACATGGTGGGAGGAGGTTAACTACACCCCATCCGCTCATGGAGGTAGTTCTTGGCCATGGGCATGCAAGCTTTGCCCGTACCGGCGAACGGGTGGCGCCGACAAAGTGCGAGCCCACCTCTTGCATGAGAGTGGGCATGAGGTGCGGTTTTGCACGAATGTCACGTTTGAAAAGCGATGGGAACTTCTTGACAAGCTTGCCGTCTATGAGGTGGTCGAAGCGACAAGAAGGACACCACGAGTGGCCGTGGATTCCGTGACGATGGGAAGAGGAACTCAAGTCTCTACGTTGGAGTGATATGGTGGATCGGGATCATGCATGCCATCACCTTTACCATTGAGTCGGAATGTTGCTCCATCCATGATGCTGGCATCCTCCATCTCCATGGCCTCTCAACCCTTGCGTGCCACGGTGACAATCTGTAGAGCAAGCGGTCGACAATACAAAGCGGCAATGGGAGAGGAACGGAGTCTCCCTCATTGTGGATGGATAGAGCGACACTCGCAAGAGGAGTATTCATGGCGTGGTTGCATATTCCTGCGGAGAGATGTATTCATCTCATCTAATGATGCATCCGGCATCGGGAAGAGCGCGGATGTGCTTGCGGCGGAGTGGGCTATCACCATGGAGATCATTGGTCCCGAGCATGTAGTGAGCCTTCCAATAGGGCGGCGGGAGCTATCCTCCAAGGTATGTATGGACATGTCACGGTGTTCTTTTGTATGGCTGATTGCCTAAACAATCTTCTCAAGGACATAGGGGCATTGCCATAGATCAGTCTACTCAGTGAGGAGGCCAACACCATGATCTTCTTTATCCTCAACCACCAAAGACTTCGGCATGAGTTCAACAAGAGGTCCTCCCTCTCTCTCTCTCTCTCTCTCTCCTCAAATATTCCGACACCCGGTTTGCCTATAACTTCCTCATGTTGGACCGGTTGAAGAATTGTAGCGGTGCTTTGAGAGGGCTTATCCTTAGCGACAAGTTTCTGGACATGCAAGAGTCTCGTACAAACACTGCCAAGAGTACAGGTTACGGGCAGATGATGCCTCTTGCTCTGGGAGAGAGTGAAGATCACGGATGCTATGGTGAGGTCATAGTCACAAGGGACGGAAGGGACGAGGGCTTGGAATGGAGGCACTCCGAAACGGGACGGACCGGCGACAGGGACGGCAGGGAACAGACGGACGTCCCTTAGGATCGTCACTCATAGGGGACAAGGATGGACACACCTTCAGGAAGGGGGACGTTGGTGGGGGGCGGCTCTATGGGGGGACGACAAGGAGCCATTGTGTGATTTTGTGCCCATTTCTAGCCGTTTATGGCTGTTGGCTTGGCCGTTTGGGGATGGCTTGGCCCTCTCTCTCTCTCTTGCCCTTGAGGCTTGCCTCTCTCTCTTACCTATCTATATAAGAACAAGGCTACAAGCACACATAACTTTCAAGCTTATTCTAGCTTCCAACATCCAAGTTCCAAGCCTCTCACACAAGGCCCGCCGCTCTACTCTCTACTATCTAGATTCTCTCTCTCTCTCTCTCTCTCTCTCTCTCTCTCAAGCCTTTTGAGTCTTTCAACTTTCAAGCGTCTAGGCTCTAGGCCTCTCTCTCTCTCTCTCTCTCTCTCATTTCTCAAGGCTCAAGAGTCAAGCCATCTTCAACCATGGCATCCTCCTCACGTGCCGGGGCTTCCTGTAGAAGGACAACAGGATGGACATGGTGGGAGGAGGTTAACTACACCCCATCTGCTCATGGAGGCGGTTCTCGGCCATGGGCATGCAAGCTTTGCTCGTACCAGCGAACAGGTGGCACCGACAAAGTGCGAGCCCACCTCTTGCATGAGAGTGGGCATGAGGTGAGGTTTTGCACGAATGTCATGCCTAAGAAGAGAAGGGAACTTCTCGACAAGCTTAGCGTCTACGAGGCGGTCGAAGCGGCACGAAGGACGCGACGATGGGGAGAGGAACTCAAGCCTGTGCAATGGAGTCATGTGGTGGATCGGGATCATGCACACCATCACCTTCACCATCAAGTAAGAGTCCATCCACGACGCTGGCACCCTCTATCTCCACGGCCTCTCAACCATTACGTGGCCCACGACGACAATCTACACTTGGGGAGAATTGGAACCCCAAGTTGAAGAAGGAGGTGGATATGGTGGTGGCTCGCTTCTTCTTCCACGACCACATTGCCTCTCAAGCGGCTAGGTAAGTGCATTGCCAATTCATCATTCATGTTTTCATCATCCTGGTTCCCTTCTCATTAGTAAATTACTTTCTTGAATAGATCGGAATACCTCAAGGTCATGGTTAAGAAGATTGGGGAGTATGGCTCAACCTATACGCCCCCCTCATCCGAGAGCTTGCGCACTACATTGCTCGAGAAGGAGAAGCGGTAATGGGAGAGGAATGGAGTCTCCCTCATTGTGCATGGATGGAGTGACACCCGCAAGAAGAGTATTCACGGCATGGTTGCATATTCCCGCGGAGGGATGTACTTTATCTCATCTCATGATGCATCCGGTACCGGGAAGAGCGCGGATGTGCTTGCGGTGTAGTGGGCTACCACCATGGAGATCGTTGGCTCCGAGCATGTAGTGGGTTTTGTTGTGGATGGGGAGCCTTCCAATAGGGCGGCGGGAGCTATTCTCCAAGGTATGTATGGACATGTCATGGTGTCCTTTTGTATGCCTAAATAATCTCCTCAAGGACATCGGGGCATTGCCATGGATTAGCCCGCTCATTGCATATTTCCGCGGAGGGATGTACTTCATCTCATCTCATGATGCATCCGACACCGGGAAGAGCGTGGATGTGCTTGCGGCGTAGTGGGCTACCACCATGGAGATCATTGGCTCCGAGCATGTAGTGGGCTTTGTTGCGGATGGGGAGCCTTCCAATAGGGCGGCGGGAGCTATTCTCCAAGGTATGTATGGACATGTCGCGGTGTCCTTTTAAAAACAAAATACATGTAAGATATGATGATATCACAAATCACGTGGGTGATCACTGATGACTAAACAAAAATCAAAAGCATCACCACGTGGGTGATGAGTCATGACTCAAAATCCAAGATCAAAATAAATAACATGTCCAAAGTTCAAACTAAATAACATGTCCAAATAAAATGATACTGGCAGCTGCTAGCTACTATTTGCATCCTCATCGGTATCCTCATGCTCATCCTCATCTGCATCTTCTGCCTCTGCAGCCTCACTCTCAAGGTCACTGCCGGTAGCCGAGTCCTCAAAGGCCTCATCCTCTAGAGATGCAGGTGCACCACTAGTACTAGCCTCTCGAGAAGATCGTGTAGTGCGAGCCGGAGCCATGATCTCCTCATAGAGCATAGAATAGATGTCTCTCTCCTCCTAAGGAATGTCGGGAATCTCCTTGCACTTCATGATATCAATCTTATCTGGATTCACTTGGCGAGGCTCAATGGGATGACCCTTTTGTTCTAGCAATTGGAGATTGCAATGACAAAAGACAAGCCTCTCCAATTGTGCTGAGGAGAGTCTATTTCTCTTTTTCGTGTGAAAAAGAGCCCATGTACTCCAGTTTCTCTCACAAGGCCCTGAACTGCAATCCTGGGAGAGAACTCTTAGTGCAATCCGTCTCTACATTGTACAAAAAAGAATGTTAAGTTAGAGTCAAAAAGAGAGTAGCATTTGAATGTAGATTTTGAAAGAGTAGGACTCACGAGAGTTCGAGACAAAGATACAAGATTCAAGAATCAAGAAACCTTACCAAGTTGGGTGTCCCAATACCGTATTTCTCCCACCAAGACACTGGCTCCAACTGTGTCTCCCTAAGCAATGCAGTAGCTCGCCCAAACATATGGCTACCGTTGCGGTAAATGAGAAGCCCATCCTCGAGCTTTCTCATCAGCTGTATATCACCTCCCACTCCCACCAACTTGGTAATGTACTCGATCCATCCTGACTCTAGCTCCTCATTGAGGTATTGCTCCTCATTCCTCCAAAGGGGATGCAAAATGTGAGCAACAGCATGGATTGGCCTATGAAACCAATCCCAACGCCGATTCCAGATCTCCTTAATATCTTGAACTCTACATGTAACATGTGACATACATAAGAGATCAAGATTTATAAAATAACTCAAAGGCTAAAGTTAAAGCCCAAGGGTGAGCACCTGTCACGCGACAAGGTAGTGAAATCATTGAGAGCTTCACCAATTCTGTCCATGAACTCATAAAGTAGCCCAATGGTACTTCCCTCCATGTCTGTGAGCCGAAGGACACTATACATGGGCTGAAGTGCCTTCACAAGTCCCTCTGCATCCTGCCACCAAGTATCTCTCATGACCATACGAGAGAATGCTATAGACTTGGGCTCATCCTTGTCCTCCCATGCTGTCCATTCACGACACGCAACAGTGCGTAATAAGCCATGTCGCACTCTCACTAGTCTCTCCACCACAATAAACATATATGCAAACCGAGTTTTGGAGGGCTTTAGAAGCTCAAGATCACTATTGGCCCTGTACATGCTCAAAACCTTTGGCCTCTTTGTGACAAAGTTCACCATGGTAGATGCAGCTGAAAATACATGGCTCACCCAATCAAGCTTTCCCACATCCTCAATCATCAAGTCAAGGCTGTGTGCTGCACAAGGTGTCCACACAATCTTGGGGAACTCCTCCTCTAACATCTTGCCCATGGATACACAATTGGACCCATTGTCCGTGATCACCTGCACAATGTTATCAGGCCCAATTTCATTGATTGCCTGGCGCATGTGGGACATAATGAACTCCCCTGTAACCACTATCCCTGGCACTGATGCATCTATGGCACGAATGAACATTGTGCCTTTGCAGGAGGACACAAGAATGTTGTACACATTTCTCTTCCGCGCATCTATCCATCCATCACAAAGCAAAGTACAACCATACTTTGCCCAAGTGGCCTTGAGAGGCTCCATCTCCATCTCCACAGCCAGTTGCTCCTTGCGAAGCTCAGTAGTGCGCAATGTCTCGTAGGAGGGGCCATCCCACTCACACCCAATGCGGGAGATAGCTCTCATTGCCTTCTTCCATCGAGGAGTCCTGACAATGTGGAAGGATAATCCACATTGAATAAACAACTTCATCAACTCCTTCGTTGCCTCTTTCATGGCAGCCTTTTGCATCCCTGCCTGTACATGTCCTTTCTTGAACACTGGAAGACTAGTTCTTTTGGCTCGCGGTGCCGAGCTAGAACCACCTGCAACACCACCTGCAACCTCACCACTGGTATCTTCCTCTTTGATACTGCGAGTCCTCTTGGAGACACTTTGACATGCTTCAGGCTCTCCCAGATTGGGGATATCCTCAAGGGGGATACCTAGCTGCATGGCCTTCCAAGCCTTGAGGCTATCATAGATTTCTTGTGGCACATGCTTACATGGCCCAATGCCGAAATCCTTTGTTTGTGACAAATGTGCCTTTAACCTGGTGACACTGCCATGGTGCTTATCAGCACAAAAGTTGCATTTTCACTTTTCGGAGCCTGAGCCACCATATCTAGACTCGAAGGTGACATTGTTCCAAAGAGAATCACTTGTTCGAGGCATCCTACAAGGCGGGGATAAATGCAGATTGTTGGCCCTGCAAGTGCGACACATAACATAAACTAATCTCAATAGAGCAAGGGTGGACCGTGGAAGATATGCCATAAATATTGATGGAAGAGAAAAAAGTGTGCTGTTTTGTGAGTTGTGCAGAGAAAACCAACTTAAAGCAAAACATGACATTACCCCTTTGGAAGACCTCCACAAGGCCCAAGGACACCAAGGAGCAGGGGGTCGACACAAGCGATGGAAGGAATCGAAGGATGGCACACAAATCGGCGAACTCACAGGCGGCGGCCACTGGGAAGCGTGATAAACTGCGCTGTACGAATCCACGAAAGAAAACGTTTTTTAAGGTTTTTAAAAACTGCATGATGTACGAAACGCGTTTCATATTGTACGAAACGTTTCGTACGTTTTGAAACTGTATGAAACGCGTTTCTATGCAACACTGTTCGTGCCTGACGAAGATTAATACGAGGAGATCCATGCCTTGTGTCTAGGAAGGTGGAATTCCTACTACTCTCCATTGCATGCAGCAGCTTATGTGGTGGACCCAGAATTCCAAGACAACAAGCAAGAGAGTGATCGGGAGGTGAGCGTTGGATGGAGGATCATCTTGGACCAGCTTTCCATGTACAGGTCATTTCATGGCTCCTATGGTTAGGTGCAAGATTAGGGACCAGCTTTCTATGTACAGGTCATTTCATGGCTCCTATGGTTGTCGTGATGCACAAATTGATCGCTCCAAACTTGGTGCTGCTCTATGGTAGGAGGACTTTGGTTCGGAGCCATGAAATGACCAGCTTTCCATGTACAGGTCATTTCATGGCTCCTATGGTTAGGTGCAAGATTAGGGACCAGCTTTCTATGTACAGGTCATTTCATGGCTCCTATGGTTGTCGTGATGCACAAATTGATCGCTCCAAACTTGGTGCTGCTCTATGGTAGGAGGACTTTGGTTCGGATGGGTGGACTGGAACTACAGTAGTAGCTGGCCAGCCATCCACATTCTTAGCCAAGCCGTCAACTCCTCTTGCTTGGAGCAACTTTGGAGCACCTACAGTCACATTGTCTCTAGGAAGAGGAACCGACTTTGGGTAGAGCGTGCCAATGACCTTGTCTTCGTTAGCACGAACTTGCGAATGCTTTGCAAGAGCGTGACTAAGAAGGTAGATCCCTTCACCTAGTGGGAGATGAAAGAAGAGCAACAAGAGGATGAGGTGCAACAGCAGCATGCCATTGAGGATGAGCTTGATGCTCCTATGGCACAAGCTACCCATGACCATGAGGCGAGCACATCACGTCGATGATCATTCGATCATTCATGGATCATGATTCATGGGCCTTACTACTTAGCTCTAGCCTCTAGGCTTTAGCATGTATTGTGCCTCCTTAAGCCTTAGTCCTAACTCTTGAGTCATGACTCATTTTGTATCTACTTTATTATTAATACAATCAACCGTCAACACCTTCACTCTTTGATGGGCATATTTTGTTAATATGACTCAAAAGCTTACCATTTTAGTGTAAATTTGTGCTCATTTTGATGTACTTTCAAAGTAGAATAAGTGTAGAGTAGAAAAACTTTAAAAAAAAAGTATTTTTTGAGTGCCATTCCCTCCCCCATCCCTGTTCCTTGCTTATGGCCATCCCCCGTTCCATTCCCGTCCCCGTCCCCCGTCCCTTGTGACTATGATTGCTTGTGTCTATCTACCTTAAAGAAGAGTGGTGATGTCACAGATTTTTGCCATGCTGGTTGCTTTTTTCTGCTCATGTGGGCAGCAGCCTGCTCGACTACAATGACCTAATTTATGACCTATTTTGGCCTTCCTTTCCTGCCCAGATTGTCCGGAGGGACTCTGCACTATCCTAAAGGGCTCTCCTACTGTCTTGACATGCGCACCCTACCTCTTGCATGACCTAGATTGTTGTTTGGTGTCCTTGGCCTCATAAGTTGCAAGACATCTGCACACGACTCAACTTCAAGTGGATTACAAAACGGTGCAGGGTTCTCAATGGAGAACTACCTTGGCTTACCCAAACCTACCTTGATGATGACTGGCCTGCCTAACATGTCCTTAAAGTAGGGCTCATAATGGGCAAAAAGTGCCCGTTACTAGCATAAATATTTATGTTATGTGGCTGCTAGTTACACTGTTGTTAGTCTCTAGAAGCATAGTTTGCCTGTGCTGTTAGTTACACTGTACTTAGACTCTGGAAGCATAGTGCATCTGTGTCAGCTGTCTTAGAAAGGCTCCCACTAGTTTCCGTCGTTTGACCCTTACATGAAAGGTTTCTTGTTCCTTCCTGCTGCACTGTCTGTTTGCTGTTTCTCGTTTTTAACCTTCCATGCTGCTCCTATGCTGTTCTTCTCATGTTTATCTTGGATCTGCTGCATAGCTATGTAACATCTGTGCCATATTCCTGGTTTCTACTGTATCTGGAAATCTTTTTGCACCTACAGACTACTGCAAGTGTATTCAGATTTTCATTGGGGTTTGGTGATGTAAATGAGAGATTACAGACCACACACATCTCTACTTCAACTTACTTCCTTGTGGCAGCTATAACACATGCACGGTTGAAAGAAGCTTGGAATGTATGCATGAGCAGCAAAACCACATACTATAAGATATGACAGTTGAAGTACTATTTTTCCTTGTCTCTTCATCGTGCTGGCTTTCTACTTTTAGTTGATGTGTAGGATTGCCTTACGCATTCCCAAATGCAGGCGAAGTTGCTTTCACTGCTTATGTGCATGTACAGACCCCAAACTGCACATACATGTGACAGCTTCTTTGTATTGATCACGAGCGAGGCTAGCTACTGTGATGTGGCCAAAGAAGCCATGCACAGAGAGAGAGAGAGAGAGAGAGAGAGAGGTGAGCTAACCGTTTTGTTTGTTGCAGAAGATCAAGATGGTTCAATTCTGAGTGGCCATTCAAAGCTGGTGCAGCGACTGCTAGAGAGTGTGGTGGGCCTCCAGCTGAGTAGTTGTAGTGGAGTTGATGCGCAACTCCACTTCCAGCATGGTCCAACTGGTAAGTATCCTCGTTGTCTAGTCGAGGCAACAGTGATTTGATTTGCTTTTCTTGGTACTCACCGTTTCTTAGTTCTTTCCTGCAGGTTTAGCCTTCAACTTGGTGGCTGTTCATGACGCAGAGATTGCAGAGCTGGTCGGAGGGGGAGAGCTGATGTACCAAAATGTATCATTAGGAGTCTGTAAAAAGGCTGTAGATTGGATGAAGGAGAAGGAAGTGATATTTGGGATGAATCAAGCACAGTTTTTTTTCAAGAGATTGATCCAGTTTTTCAACGGGGGATTTTATGGATGATAATGTGGCACGGTAAGCTCCTTTGAGCTAATATTTATTTCAAAATGTAACAATGCATTTTTGTGCTACTTACACGGGTGTTAGGGAGGTTCTTAAACACCCATTGTGTGCGGGCGCGTGCTCTTCTTTTCCAATCGCAGGGCTTTACCCAGGTATACGTGTGGGCCATTCATGCCTAGTCTTTACTCTCCTGTACTTATTGGCAACGCCATGGCAAGTGTTTTTCCACGTTTGCGTCGCATCCAATTATTTCATTGAAGCGAAGCATATTAATTGCACAATCATGCTGTCTGTTTGCATTATTAAGACCATCAAAAAGCTTAAGCTACTAAAGTTTTTAAAAAGATTCGTCTCAACCATAGTCTCTCTACGTACCATCAAACATAGCGTATTGTCACTCTTGCAAGGCATATCGTCACACTCAGTGTATATTGTCAGACACTGATAGTGTATTGTTACACACTATCGTCACACTCAGTGTGTATTGTCAGACACTCACAGTGTATTGTTAGACACTCTCAGCCCTCCCGCTCCGGCTCCCGCTCTCGGTTGCTCCCCCCTCTCTCTCTCTTGACAGTTGTACATTGATTTGTCTCATAGGTCGAGTTCGGCCTCTAGTAGACGTTAATACAACTTTCTTTCTTCTTTCTCTCTCTCTTGGGTTTTGGCTTAGCCCACAAAGCCCATGGAGAGGTCTTAGAAGTATCCAAAAAAAATGAGAATTGCCTTTCCATGTATCAACACCATTGAATATTAATCAATACACTACATTCTAAGGTTTCCACGCTTTCCTATCACCACTTTTAATTAATTAATGCAAAAAATTATTTTGCACCCATATTAAATTTATTGTTGATATAATAATAAGTATCCATATGCAAATTGATGTGTGTCAAGTCAAGCAAACCTTGTTCTTAAATTTGCATGACCAAATAGTGTGTGCAATAATGTCTTTATTGAGACATTATGTGCAAAAAGGTTTATGTGTAGTCATGTAGGTCTTTCTCAACCATCCCCTTAAATGTGCATACCCTCAAGGGGATGATTTGTCTTAGACCTTGATACATAATCAAGCCTGAGGGTTGTACAAATATCCTTTGCCATATAGGAATTATTTACCCATAACTATTAATGATGTTGATATCATTATAACTAACATTTGGAAGTGGAGATGTGGGTGATGCAAGGTAATCCCCTTTCTCTATCATGAAACCTTTAATTTGCTTTTCAAAATGGCAAATCATTGTCATGATTGCCACTTTCGTTTGTTGAAAGACACTCAAAAACAATAAGGTCAAGCAATGCAACAAAAAGATATAACAATCACAAGAGAAATCGGATATAAATTGTGACATGATGATCTAGCTCCCTTCTTAACTCTATGCAAGTTATGAAGGAGGACGGAATCACCATCATGTGGTAATTGTATGAGCCAATTGATGAGCATGCACATTTGGATATGCACATTTGGATATAAAGTGTGGTAGTACAAGAAAACTTGCTTTGGCAAATCTATAAAGGTCCAAACCTTATAAGCATATTTGAGGTAACTTCTATTAGTGCATATTCATGCAAATTCTAATAGTGTATTGATTGGGTGAGCTTGACCAATTAAACATTATAAAATTGTGTTGTGCTCATAGGTTGCAAATGCACATGAGAGAGGGGAGGAGAGATCGTGAAGAGAAGAAGGGATCTCTATTGTATGTTGCACATGAGAGGGGAGGAGAGATCGTGAAGGGGAGGGATCTCTATTGTATGTTGCACATGCCATAAAAATACCATAAATAGAGGATTTAGAAAAGATACGTTGGAAAAAAAACAATCTAAAACCTTTGAAAGCAAACCTTTGGCCTCTTCGACAGGCTAGGGTGAAATTTGAAAAGATGCTTTTGGTGAAGGGTAGTCTTATGTGTAAGCATAGCTTAGTTCACAAGAGATTAAATTAGGAAGTGGAAGCCGTTAGGCCATCAATCATCTAATTCTAGGGCCAGAGATTTGATAAATATAGGAAAGGATCAAGTCCCAAAATCACAGAAGAAAATACCCTTTGGTCAAGGAGGATCATTCTTCGATAGGTTAGGGTGAAATTTGGATAGTCCTCGCAATGCTTTTGGTGAAGGGTAGTCTTATGTGTAAGCATAGCTTAGTTCACAAGAGATTAAATTAGGAAGTGGAAGCCGTTAGGCCATCAATCATCTAATTCTAGGGCCAGAGATTTGATAAATATAGGAAAGGATCAAGTCCCAAAATCACAGAAGAAAATACCCTTTGGTCAAGGAGGATCATTCTAGCCGTAAAATAATAAGAAGCCCAACTTTTGACCTCCCTCTCTAAGAAGGTTTGATGGGTCTCAAGATTCAAGATAATAACTCGGGAAGACCTTTCTTACCTCTAATAATTTTTTCAAAGGGCCAAGCTTGAGAATAGTTGCTTTAAATGTTTTGAACCTAGGTAGCAAGACTGCAGAAGTTTTGATGAATAGCAACCATTCCCCTCAAGTAAATTTTCAAACTATTAATAGAGGATGAAATCTATCTACCACCTCCATAGCTACAACTTTGTGGATGAGGAAGAAGACCACAAAGGATCTTTACTGCACAATAGATCATAGGGAAAGAATAATAAATTTTTAGTGATCCAGACTCTAGCTACTTTCTAGAGTAAGAAATTCAATTTACTCGTTGACTCTGGAAGTACTCATTTTTAATCACTTAGAGGCATGAGAAAGTTGATTTTAGATCTAAAAAATGCAAAACTTATGAGGGTGGAATTGCCAAGTTTAAAAATGTTGTTCACATGTCATGAAATAGAAAAGATTTCTTGCTTGGGGAAAGTAAACTTGGTGTTCCTTCAAAGTTTTACCCTTGGGAACTTACGATGGGATTCTTGGCATGGCTTGGCTAGTCCAAAAGCAATTAAATATCCATTATCATAGTGGAACGATTTCCTTTCTAGACGCTGATGATGCGATGATAAAGTGTTAAGTGTTGAGACCATAGGAAACACTAGACTTCTTGGTGCATGGCTTGGCTAATTTAAAATTTAACAAATATCCATTGTCACAATGGAACAATTTCCTTTTTGGAGCGTTGATGGAGTGATAAAGTCTAAACTGTTGAGACCATTGGAAATCGTAGACTTCAACTCGTCACAAAGCAAGTCAGTTACTCAAGGGACTTAGAAAGTGATAGGCCATCTATGTGGTGAAGCTCAACCCTATGGAAAAGGAGTCTAAGGGAGGTGAGCCGGAATGGCTAAGTGAGTATGTAGATATTCTTCTAGAAGAACTCACAAAACTTCCTCCTCAAAGATAAGTAGATCATGAGATTGAGCTCATTCCATACTGAGGCTAAAAGAGCTTATAAATGTTTTTCCTCAAAGCCTCAGAATTAAAGGAGCAGCTTAAATAGCTCTGGAATAAAGTTTCATCAAGGCAAGTGTATCTATTTAGGATGCGTGAGTCCTAAGAAGAAGGATGGAACTCTTCAATTGTGCATTGACTATTGAATCCTAAATCAAGTGATTGTGAAAAATTAAAACTCGTGAAGAAAACAAGAATGTCATCAAAGAAAACAATATTAAAATTTTGGTGTTTCAAGAAAATGTGGTTCATCAATCTACTAAATATGGTAGGTGCACTGGTGAGACCGAAAGGTAGTGATTTAATTGAGTTTGGAATACATTCTTATAAACATCAATAGAATGGATACGAACTTGATGATATATTCAGATTTTAAATCAATCTTATAAACTCACATGCACCACAAAGATTATCTAACAAATCATCAACACAAGGAATATGATACTGGTTTTTAATAGTTATCTTATTCAGTGCTCTGCACATGTGATAGGTTTTGTTCAATTTTTATAGTTATCTTATTCAATGCTCTATAGTCGATGCACATGTGATAGGTTTTGTTCTTTTTTTTGGACTAAAAGTACTAGGACACCAAAAGGGAACTCCTAGGTCGTATGAGGCCACGGTATAAGAGTTCTTCTATTTGGCGTTGAATTTATTTTTGTTGAATTTGATTTTGTCTATAAGGGGCCTTATGAGGTGGTGGTTGACTACTAAGGTGCCAGTCCGCTCCTCAAAGCGAGACTCAATTTGCATAACGGAGGGGAGAACTTCCTCCCAAGTAACTGGAACAAAAGAATCTTTGAATTGATCTAGAAAAAGTTGATGACTATATGACAACTTATGCGCTCAGTTGCTTCAATTTCGTTCACATAAATGATGTAAGCTTTCTCTTGCTTTCTTAATGTATGTTTTGCTTGAGTCTGTAATAACAATGGATAGAGTTCAAATATCACTGTGAAGGGTTAGAGTTTCATTAGAATGTGTGATCCACATCATATGTGTGTCATAGTCAATTTGAGGATTAATTAATGAGATGAAAAGGCATGTCTAAGATAATATCACTAGTGTGCAGAGGTGCAATTAATAAATTTCTTAAGGACCAATGACAATTTATAATTGCCTAAGTTCCTTAGTGTCATTATAACGTATATCTTGGAATGTACATTTAACCTTATATAGTGGTGGGTGATTTCAATTTCTTACAATATGCTCAGAAATAAAATTGTGTGTACCATCATCATCATGCAACATAGTAATATCATGACCATCAATTTTACCCTTAACTTTAAGCAATGAATAAACTAAATAGGGTTACCTGAAATATTACTTTGCTCATGATTAACCATCATCATGCAACATATCTATGGAGCAATCTAGAGCATAGTCACTATCTTCGTTAGGCACATCTTGGATGTTGTGAAGTTGAGCAACTAGCTGTTTAGAGGCCTTCCAACATTGAGTAGCAAAGTGACTTGGTTAGTTGCACTTGTAGCACATAGGATGAGGTTAGTGTTGTGACTAATAGTCTTGGGTTGAGTTACATTTCTTTGATCATTAGTAGCCTTTACATTTTGATTGGAATTTATGCGTGCATTATTAGGTGCTACCCAAGGCTTCTTATTTTCATTAAAACCATTAATTAAAAAAATGGGATCCAATAGGAGGACCATAGTGACGAGAAAAATATTGTTGATTGTTGTTAAAGCTCGAGGTTTACCGATTATTTGATAAAGAAACAGTGAATTGTGAGGAGGGTTGTGCAAAGGGTAGTTATACAATAAGGGTCCTCACTTTAGATCATCTTCAAGGCTTTTTTTGTAGAAAAAATAGTAAATTTTTTTCCTAAAATTGGCTGATCTCACCCACTTGGTAAAGAAATTTGACATTGAGCTCTTTTAATAAAACAATAATTGTTAGTTGTGCAATTAAACATATGGTCCGATTGAAAATTAAAAATTTTGAACACCAATTTTTTGTGTCACAAGTGTAGTGTATATGGCATGTCCCAAACTTATACAGATAGACATTATAATCATGAAATGTTGATAAACTTAAATAGATAGACAATATAATCATGAAATGTTGATAACTTTCTTATTTTAACTCCAATTCCATCTCCACTTTGCATACAAGGAAAGGCATGTAATAGAAATCTTAGCTTGTTTTATTGAGTAATTTTTGCATGTAGTTTCTATTTTAAATTAATTATTATATGTTTTGAAAGTATACAAAAGAGTAGTTTTTCTTTACAACACATCTTTATATACAAAAAGAGGAGTTTTTATGTATAACACATCTTTGTAATTTCTATTTTAAATTAATTATTATATGTTTTGAAAGTATACAAAAAGAGTAGTTTCTCTATACAGTATATCTTTATATAAAAAATTATGTATTTCACTTAATTGAATAATCCAAGGATAGATAATTATGAGGACAATTTGACCATATGATCAAATTTCATTCTTAATGGTTAGATTTTTTGAGATCTCTATTGGAAATTTACTTCAAAGTCTTAGAGTAGCATAACATAATTAGTAACTTAATTTATAAAAATTTAATTTTATATGATTATGTAATAATTTAATGTGAGAAAGTAGTGTTAATCATGGTGAATCTATGAAAAACAATTTGGTTTAATTTGAGTAAGAAACTGTCTATTTTCATCTATTTTATGTGAAAATAGCTCTACCTGAGTAGTTTCTTCCCTTTCAAGCCTAATCCCAAGTCTAACTAGGCTTGGTAACCTAGGTTAGGTAATGTACAAAACCTAGGTGTAGATCCCTAAGGTGGCTATGCATGTGGCCACGTGTCTGACATGTCACCTACACATGGCATACATTCCACCTCAATGTGTCACGTCATTATGCCACCTCATCATTGATGATATGGAATGTCACCTCATTTTATTAATGACATGGCATGCCATCTCATTAGATGCCATGTCACTTACATTAACACATCATCAAGGAGGGAGAGCTGCCACCTCACTCAAATTACCAGCTGCCACCTCACTCAAATTACCACATCATTAGTTTATGCCATGTCACTTGCATTAACACATCATCAAGGAGGGAGAGCTGCCACCTCACTCAAATTACCATATCATTAGTTTATGTCATCAAAACATCCACCATCATGGATATCACATCATCTTGAGTTAATGCCACTTGTGACACGTGTATACCACATCAACATTCCATTATGCCACGTTATCAACTTGAGTTTCCATGTCATCATCACCTCCCATGCATGGGTGCATCCATTCATAGTTTCACATACATGTAATATATATATATATATATATACATGTAATATATATATATATATATATATATATATATATATATATATATATATATATATATATATATATAGATGATCCATGCATATGTATGTAACTCTCTTGTGGTATTTATTTTTTTAAAGAATATACATCAATTAGAAAATATATTATTACACCTATATGATTTTTAAAAATTTAATATTAATTCAAAAAATAATAATAAAAGAAATATATTTTGTCTTATTCTAAAAAAATATTATATTTATTTTTTAGAATTTTTATTTTAAACTATTTTAAAAAATATATTATATCACAATTCTCTCCATTTTAAAATTCTAACCAAAGATATCATGTCGATTTAATTCAAAAGATATATCTATCAATTCATAACCATCCAATTGAATAAGGAAATCTTATCTTATGAATTAAAATATCCAATACAGTGCAAGATAAGAGAGTATTGTTTCCTACAAATGCACGTACTTCTATGCTCATTTCATTCAATCATAGTTTAGTGTCTAGAATTCATAGCATTTTGTAGAGAATAGGCTCATAAAGTCGTAGTAGTAATAAATTTGATAAAAATAGGAAACCCCTCGCTCATAAGGATCAAGAGGATAGCTCATAAGTGGAAAAGAGAGTGGAGAGCTCGACAACTCGCAGCCACGCTAATGTTGGCGAGCCTGGCCTGTCTCTCTAGGAAAACAGTGAAGGCAGCACCACACACCTGTCTCCCGCTCCATACGTGCAATTTGCTCAACGGTCATGACTCTATGTTGATAAGTCTCAGCAAATGTGCCACTAGGTCCGGCACTGCCAACGTGCTCAAGTGTTGTGTGCCTGATCTCCTCTAGAACAACCTATAGTTTCTCGGACTCTATCTTGGTCCACTCCAACTCTGCTAGCTCCTTGAAGCCCTCTGGGAGGGTCTTGATGCCTGACTCATGAATAATTGCTAGCAAGTCCTCTCACATTGTGTGTGAGACTCGCCACCCTATTTGTGGATCAATCACTACTATCTCTAAAAAAAGATCGTCAATACCCAAAACCCAACAGGTGGCTAGGTCTTGATGTCATATCTACAGATTGGGCACCTAGCCCATTGCACCAGTTAAAAGGGAGATGCAAGAGAGGTGGAAGGAGTGACCGCGTCCTAGCATATATGCACCTAAGACTAAAAACTTACTGCGCACTCTCCATCGCATAAAATTTGATAAAGGCCGAGGATATAGGGCAAGGGAGTCACTATGGTCTCCTCAACTGTGAGAAATCTATCGAGAGTGCTAAAAAAAGTGCTCCACCCTTTGCTCGATTATGTGGTGCCTCCTAACCTCCTCATATAGCCTCTGCCTCTGCTCCCCCATGTGTATTGTCATCTGCTTCATCTCTATCCTCATATGCTTGACCTATTTAGTTAGTCTCTACACTGCCTCTGACGATGTTAGCTCTGTAGTAGAATGTGCAGGGGTCTATATAAAAGAGAGAACATGAATAATATATATATATATATAAACTGCACGAAACATTAACATACATGTAAGTAAACAAATTAAAAATAGGTACCAACCTGAGTCACTAAAGGTTATATGTTGAAAACAACTGCACCACATGTTGGATGTTCTTGGTAACAAATTGTACACCGAACCCAATTTGTGACCCAAGAGCCGCCTCAATGATCGAAAGTGGCACAAAAGGCTTGTCTGCCTTAACAACTCGAAGGGCGGGGGGCACGGCCTACCCTACTTGCCTAAACGACCCCTACTCGCACCACTGCCAGGACGAGCGCAATACTATATTCCATCTCGAGTCCCTATACAAACTTTACATATAACTACTTCGCAAAATATAAGGGTATTAGCGATGGTGCGGAATCCTCCCAAAAGAGGCTACATATCAGTTATAGATATGCACCATCATAGCTAGGTGGTGGGAGTATGTGGAAATAAGAAATGGTTTCCCAACTATAGGACAGACTCCTTGGCCACCATCTCTAAAAAGATCTAAAATAGAATCCCTAATGTGAGGGAGATTGTCCACGTCACAGTATGACAAGCCACGTGAAACTCCAGTTGCACTCACATGAACCACATCGATAGCTCACGCAGTGAATTGGTTATGAGGTACCCAATAGAATCACGCGAGTCTATGCTAAAGAGGATGATGTGAGGCCACCCTACTGAAAATACTAACCTAGATGTGGAAGGGATCAAAACGTGAGTCTATGCTAAAGAGGATGATGTGAGGCTATCCTACTGAAAACACTAACCTAGGTATGGAAGGGATCAAAATGTCTAATAGAGATTAGGGAAGATCTAAGAGAAATTAGGTGAATAATTATGTGAAAGCTAATGTAGATTAGGGAGAGAGGGAGCTCTAAGAGTGAACAATGAGAAAATGACAGGAGAGAAAATCAGGGCTTTTATATCCTGATTGAGTTAGGGTTAGGGTTTTGAGATAAGGAACACGTGTCACCCTTTGATTTATTTGTTATAACATGTGTCATACATGCGTTGGTATCCACATAACTTGGTCGAGTTACATGGAAAATCGAAATTTTGATTTTTTTTTGATTTTTTTATTTCATTTGCAACGTCCTTGAGTTGGACATGGTTCCATACTTGATTAGGTTTCCATGTAACTCAATTGAGTTACATGAAAAATTAAAAACTATTTGTTTTTTTCTATGTCATCGAGCTTTACACGTGTTAATCACCAGTTAAGTATTCACATAACTCTATCCAGTTACGTGAAAAATTGAAACATTATAACGAAATAAAAAAACATGTGTCCATAATCCTTTGGGTATCCATGTAACTCGATCGAGTTATGTGGAAAATTAAAAATTATTTTTTTTGTGGTCGTCATCATGCTTTACACGTGTTTATCATCGGTTTTGGCTGTCCACATAACTCCGTCGAGTTACATGCAAATTAAAAAAAATGATTTCAAGAAGTGGTCAAACTACACGTGTCCAAGTACGATTTTGTATCCCTATAACTCGATCAAGTTACATGGGATTTTATTTCATTTTTTTGAGATTTTATATCCCCCCCCATAACAACTCGATTGAGTTATATGGGATTTTATTTTATTTTTTTGAGATTTTTTTCTTCATTTACAGTCATCAAGGTGCATGCTTAATGTGCATGTATGACATGGTGTAAATATGTAACTTGGTTTAGTTACATATTGGACATCCATGTATGCAACTTGTAACCCGTTCAAGTTCCATGATGGATGTCTAGCAGGTAAATTGATCGATATACGTGGCAAGTACATGGATATAAACCACGTAACTCGAGCGAGTTACATGGATGTACACCTCGCAAATACGTGAATGTCCACTATGTTACTCGACCGAGTTACACTGTGCCTTGTGGATGTCCTCCACGTAACTCACTCGCATTATGTGGTGAGATGAGCATTATTCTATGTGGCACTTTTGGTAACTTGGTCAAGTTACATCCCGAATCTCTACTGACTGCCACTTGGGATAATGCAATTGGATGCATAACTTGATCAAGGTACCTCAAGGATGTCCTTTTCTCGCATGACATGATCCCAAAGTGAGGACCCTTATCGTACAACCACCCCAAACCTCTTTTGCATTTTGCATCATGAGCTAAAGAAATAACATCATCAAGTGAAGTAGGCTTGAACATTTTTACCTCTTCTTGAATAGTTCCTTCGAGACTAGATTCATAATGTCGTTGAATCGTATCTTCAGGCACTTTTTCAAGCATGTGGAGTTATAGTAGAGTTTGCCAAAATTTCTCAATGTTTTAGGGTATTGTCTCGCGGTCAGCAGACATAGTCAAAGTGCCCCATGCACGATGAGCTTTGAGAGTAAAACTAGGGTGGTAAAAAGCTGGTCTTCACTTTGCATTGGAATTACACCTAAGTAGTAGGCTTGTCATGGCTATTACGAAGAATATTCCACCATAATGATGCACGGACAACCGTATGGTTGACAACACATTATATCTTATCCCATTCTAGAAAAGTGTCTTAAGAAAAGTATCATCCAGTTGGCTTAACCATGAAAGCATAAGATGATCATACTTTGTGACATCAAATTTGATAAAAGAAAAAGTATGATGGCTAATCTTACATTCCTTTTTAGTTTATTGAGCATCGAAAGTAGGCTTGACAATCTTGGTGATGCATGTGTCGGAAGGAGGAGTAGAGGCTTCATTACCAACAAGACGTTACTCAAGGACGAGGCATTTTTGTTGCTCATCTTATAGTAGTTGCTCAAGAAGTTGAATACGATCTTAAAAAGTCCATCATGAAAGTGGTGATTTAGAAAATTTGCCATCTTATACATTAGCATCTTTATTGGTGGTGTCACCATTGGTGGGTGATTGAAGTCGGCACCTAAATCCATTGATTTGAAATGAGGAGGTTTGAAATGGCTTGGTTAAGTGACTAAAAATTTTCCCAATCTCTCACAAAAGCTCAAGAAATTTTTTAGAAAATTTGGGGAATTTTTTGGTAGTTTTTAGGGCACTTTTGGGCTTAAAATGACAATTTTGGGTAGAAATAAGGTATTTTTGGGCCAAAAAGGAGCTGTGAGAATATCTCAACAGGGAAGAAAATAATTTTGATTGTTTTTTGAGATATGTTGGGCTGAGAATAATTATCTTTGTTAGCGTATATAAAAGTAAGTTTAAGTTAAGCTTTTAAAAGCTTATTAAAGCCTTAGGCTTTAAAAGCTTTTGTAAGCTTTTTAAAGCTTACAATGTAGAAGTAACCACTGGTCGGTGTGCAAAAGAAATTACAGAATAACTTAGGAAGGAAAATGCAACATGAGAGATGAAGATGATTTGCAGCTACATAACATGAGAGGGGTGGAATTGAAGCCTATGGGATGTGAGAAAAAGGCTCTGTGGTGGTTGATTTGTAAGAGGGTAAGATTTGGGAAAAACCACTTTTGGGTTTTGGATGGTTTTAAAAAATGGTTTTTCATCTTTGGTTACCTTGGGGGTAAAATATTTATGGGATTTGGTTGTCTAGTGGGTAATCATAAGCTTTTTTTTTTTAACCTTTGAATTTCCTTACAAATTGTCATTGAAAAACTACCTTCTCTTGAATTTCCAAAGCTTCTTTGTCTTCCATTTCTTCACTAGCTTCAAGATTTGCAATTAATCTCGGCTCTAATACCACTTGGTGGAAAGCGACCCAATAATAAATTGCAAAGTAATAATCAACATAACTAGAACAAAATTTGCACATAACACAAGATTTTCAATTTTCTGCCACACAAGAGTGAGCCCACATTTCCTCTTAGTGTATTTTAATCAGATTGCTTGAAATAACTTGTGGGGCTCAACAGAGTGTTCAATTTTACAAAGATGTCGACTTCAATAAAAATAGCTTGCTTTATTAGATATGCAAGCCAAACTATTCACAATAGATGTAAATCTTAGATCATATAAATGTGTACATCTCTTGTAAATTTAAATATGCACAAGGGAGATTTCACATGTCCCAATAAATACATACATTGACAGTGAATGTGGACACCAACCAAAATGAAATAAATGGCACACATTGCCACAAAATCAAATAGTATTCCGCCGACACACCCAAAATCCATCGTCTCTAAATCTTCATGACCACCACAAGCTCGCCTCCATTATCCAACCTAAGGATCTACACTTACACATCAACTATGCCAATCAATTAATAAATAAATTGATTAAAAATACAAATAACTATATGAAACTTCATAAATCAAGATGGTGCAACCCATACTCTCACGCATGTATAGAATCACCTATGTACATGTAAAGTAAGATATGATTGCATGGATTTAGAAAGGTGTCTCAATCTAAACCCATCTAGGAGAATTCATAAATAATGAAAAACATGGAAATATAAAATTCCATGAATTAACTTCTCAGAACAATGATGGATGTGTTTTATTATCCTTAGAAAATTAATGTATAATTGTTCTCAATATGTAATCATCATGATCCAAAAAAGATGGATGCAAAATATACATTTGATGTGTCAATAAATATTTATTATTTTCTAAAATGTTTGGAAATAAAAACATCCTAAGACACTTTTATGTTCTATTACCAAACCAATGTCATAGCTTGAACAAATTTCCCCATGAGTAGTTATATGTCTTGAGGCTTTAGAACTAATTTAATATGTTTTTTTTAAAGTTGGGGTTAAACATGGCTTTAGAGTGCTACCCTCAAAACTGCTCCAATAGAGAATCAATCAACTTTGCATCTTGATATGGCGTTTAACATGATACAAGTCACATGTGTCAGATGAAAATCAAGTGTTAATCCTTCCCAAGATCATTTCAAGATGCGAATGCATACTTAGATTGAGGTGACTTTCAAAATTTAAGGCTTGCTTGTTTCCTTTATATTTCCTTACCCAATGCTCATGCATGCCATGTAGCTTCCATTCCTTTTTGTTACATCCTACACTAGACTCTACATCTTTGGCCTACTTGACTAGAAAGCCCAAATACACCACATTCACTAGCACAAGACTAACCAAGTACAATATACTTACTTTTCTCTTATCGTGAGGAACTTGGATGCTTACTTATCATCATGGAGAAGGGGTAGCCGTGTTGTAAGCTAGCACTTGAGAAGACCGCCTCCCATTGTCATCACATGAGTTGTCTATGTGGAGCTTTGGACTCCCATGGCTTGAAAAGCTCCAAGGTAGCTTCAAGACAATAGTCCTCTCCTCACACACACTCTTAGAGTCTCGCATCATCAGTGGGGCAAGGCATATGGGAGGAAAGAAAAGTCAAACACACTCTCACACCCACACATACAAGCATAGCTCTACCAAGAGGCAAGAGAGCATAGAGTGAGAAAGCTACAAAAAAAGAGGCAAGAGTAGCTGAGTGCCTTTAAGGTGTCCACAAGGAAGGGTGCACTGATTTGAAGTTTTGAAGGTGCAACCTATACTAAAGCTACCTTGAATTTCAAGTCCCCCTTAGAATAAATCTACATTGCACTTAATGCATTTCATTGAGTTGATAGAAGAATAAACCGCATTTAGTGTATTTCGCATTTGTTAAAGTTTTAAAAACTGGATGAACTATGAGCTTTCTTGAGAAAAATTGACGAAAATTTAACATTTTTGTTAAATATCATAAATTTAAAGGAATTTGGCTGCACTCCAACCATTTTCTTTTTATCAAATGTTGAGTAGGAAAAAACTTTTCATTACGAGCACAAGTGTGCCTTTAATTAAAAATTAGTTTGGTGTCAATAGCACTTCAAATACTATAATATTTTAAATAAAATTTCCATGTGAATGTAACACATTGAGTTGGCCATTTCAAGAGTTATGTTTTTTATTTTAGCACACTAGCTTCTCGATGCAAGCATAGAGGACGATTTATGCATGTGAAATTAGCAAAACTAGGTGACGCCAAGAGCTCGGGGAGGAGTGTTGAGCTAGGCTGCCCAAAAAGCTCTTTTGTACGCTTTTTCTATGTGCCTCTGCATCTCCCAACCCCCAATTCATGTCTCTAATGCCTTACCCCACATTAGAGCCTGCCACAACTCATCCTTTGTGCAACGACTTCCTTTATACTAGTAGCCCATGTAAGTGCTCGCTCGTGTAACTTATTAGTTAAACTTATAAGTTTAGAAAAAAAGATCTCAAGAGCTCATAAATTCGATGCAAAGCTTTAAAAGAGTAATAGTGCATGATCTTTGCAAAAGCAAGAGAAAAAAGGATACAAAATATTAAATAGTGATAAGTTTTTTGATGTTAAAACCTATACCGGATGCACAAGTTGGATTTATGTTTAAAAAGTTCATGTATAACATTGTGTTATAGTTTAAGCCCCTTTTTTTAAAAGCAATTTATGGATGTCTAACATGGAATCGAAGTTTTATAGGTTTATCTTGAACTTGAATCCGAAGTTAAACATCAAATTCTAGTTTCAAAAGGATATTAAATATTGATAAGTTTTTTAAATACAACTTAGATGTAAAAACCTAAATCTGATGATGCACAAAATTGGATTTAAATAATTTATTAAAAAAAGTTCAAATTTGATGTCAAAAAAGGCTCTCAAGGGTTCCGTTCCATTGTCATGACATTACTCGTCCTTAAGAAGAGTTTTGGTAGCTGAGCGTTTTGACTTCGTAATCCAACCTCAGGAGGAATTCGTCTATTTTCTCGAGAATCGGTCGACGAATGACATGATGATCGAGGGATAGGGAAGATGCAATGATGGGACCTAAGAAAGAGGGTTTGAGAGGATGGTAGACATAAACATACAAGGGATTCAAGACAGGCGTTGGAAGGTGAGAGGCTCTAGAGCAGCAGCAGAAAGAGAGGATGGAGCTGCTTATAAGTCGACGAGCGAGGAACCAAGCTGAGAGTATGAAAACTATGACGGTGCCAACGCCGCTCGAGATAACCATGGCTTTGCGCT
The DNA here is from genome assembly GCF_041138505.1 of Cibotium barometz. Lineage (NCBI taxonomy): Eukaryota > Viridiplantae > Streptophyta > Polypodiopsida > Cyatheales > Cibotiaceae > Cibotium > Cibotium barometz. Next base: position 33,086,883 of record NC_141093.1, read on the forward strand.
GGTGGCCGGACTTGGCTGACACCAACGGCGCTGGAAAAGCCCACCACCTCACGTACATGCCACAGAGGAGGCCGCCGCCATGAGAAGGCTGGCCACCGCGGCTGCTCGACTGCTGGATTTCTGCCTGAATTTCACAAACTAACTGGCCGCTTTGCAATGGCATGGAGCCCGCAGCGCCGGTCATGACTCCCCCCGTTGAGAAGAAGAAACCCAAGGTGTTGCACTGCGCATGCCCTTCGCGTTGGAGTCAAGTGGCATGCCGGCATAGCCTTGGGCCGTCTGCACCCAACCTTTGAATATGCCAATGCTGCGATGAGAACCGCCCCTACCAGCAAGGATTTCATTCACGTGATCACGTTAACCGCGAAGTGGTAATAACACTAGTTAATAACACTCTCACACACTTGTTAATATCATAGATATTCACACAACCGGGAGAAACTTGCTATCCCGGTTTTCCCGGCGGGCTACTAGCTTGGCCCGGCGGGCCACTGTTTAGCCCGGCGGGTTACTTATCTAGCCCGGCGGGCCCCGGGGCCTTTTTTTTGCGCCAAAAACTTGGCTGTTTTGGAGGGACCTATATAAAGGGTTTCCCCTCACTTCCAAATGTGCTTTACCAAAGCACTTGGGTGGCTCACCTCAGGCTAAAAGACACAAGAGGTGAGTATAAATATTCTGGATTTTTGTTTGAAGCTTGTTAATAATATTTTGTATTTTATAAGATTTTGATTGTAAATGGTTTATCGTATTTGTTACGTGGACTAGCAATGTCTCCTCTTGGGTGGTCTACTCGAGTGCCAATTGGTCTGGGTAGGAGCTTCCCTAGAGGAGGGTATAGGTGGTGAGATGTTCGGGACATCATCTCTATCTAGGGATGGATTGCCTCAAATGCATCTCACCAAACGTTTGGTTTCTTTAGGTCGACTAGCAATACCTCCTCTTGGGTGGTCTACTCGAGTGCCATTTGGTCTGGGTAGAAGCTTCTCTAGAGGAGGATATAGGTGGTGAGATGTTCGGGACATCATCTCTATTTAGGGATGGATTGTCTCAAATGCATCTCACCAAACGTTTGGTTTCTTTAGGTCGACTAGCAATACCTCCTCTTGGGTGGTCTACTCGAGTGCCATTTGGTCTGGGTAGGAGCTTCTCTAGAGGAGGATATAGGTGGTGAGATGTTTGGGACATCATCTCTATTTAGGGATGGATTGCCTCAAATGCATCTCACCAAACGTTCGGTTGCATTGGCAAGAAGTGGGTTTTAGACTTTATAATTGCATATTTTAGTTTTACTCAGGCTGTTTTGGATCTCAAATCTTGCATGATTGTTGTTTAGGTGTTACAATGGTTGCTTCTAATTGCGGCACATCAACCCAACGAAGCAACAGACCATTAGAAACTAGTGGAGTTTCCTTGCAACGAGATATGACAGCACAAACTTTGAATGTTGCGTCTCAAAGTGGCAAGAGGAGGAGCGGAGAAAAATCACCGGGACCTGAATGGCAATTTGCTTCCAATCTTTCTAGGTTTGTCGAATGGAAGTGTAATTTTTGTGGCTTGGTAAAATCTGGGGGTGCTCCCAGAATAAGGGAGCATTTGCTTGGCACTAGCACAAAAAATCCCGGAGGTAAATGCAAGGGTGCAGGAGCTGATGATGCTGCAAAGTGCCTTAGAGCTTTGATAAGTAAACAAGCATCACAAAACAAGAGGCCCAATCTCTGTGCAAGAAATCACCAATCGCCGAATTTGGCAGCATCAAGTGGAGGGATCTCCAACCAAGGAGTGACTCCAACACATACTACTTGCCAAAATGACACCCAAGGTCCAGATGTCTCAATACCGATGGATGCATCTCCTGAGTTTCAGGTGGGTATGTCTCGTACCAGACAAACTAATCTAGTTGACAGCTTTCGTGCCACTGCTTTAGAGGATGCTCAACTTGCTTTAGCGAAAGCGATCTTCTTTACTGGTTCTTCATTGTCTATGGTCACGAAAGATTCATGGAAGATGGCTTGGAAGAAGATTGGAGAATATGGACCTGGGTTTTGTCCACCAACTTATCACCACATGCGAAATCAATTACTTGACAAGTGCTATGACAACACACGGGAAAGCGTTCAAAGACTCATAATTGACACCACAAATCAGTCTGGATGCACAATTGTCAGTGATGGTTGGTCGAATGCCCAAAGACGTCCATTGATAAATGTAATGTTGGTATGTCCTCGTGGGGAATGCTTTATCAAAGCTGTTGATAGCTCCGGGGAAATTAAATCTGGTCAATTTATCGCCGATATCATTGGTGATGCTATCGACCAAGTTGGGTCTGAAAATGTGCTTCAAGTGATTATGGATAATGCAGCTAATTGTCGAGCAGCAGGTCGTATGTTGGAATCTCGATTTTCCAATATCTATACATTTGGTTGTAACACTCATAGCCTTAACTTGGTGTTACAAGATTGGTACAAAAATGCTGATACAGAGTGGTTCAAGGAGATTATCGATAGTGCAAGTAAGATTGTCAAATTTGTGCTCAAACGGCAACGTGTTTTAGATATGTATCGTCAACGCATGGAAACTATGCTAAAGTTGCCTTGTGAAACCAGATTTTGCACTAATTTTTATATGCTTCAATCTCTCCTAAGAAATAGGAATGCAGTCATGGAAACCTTTGTGTGTGCTGGCTTCTCTGAGTGGGAGGCTGACCAGTCCGAAAAGGTTAAAGAAAAGGTGAGGTACATGCGATCTTTGATATCGGATCGTAGTTTATGGGAGGAAGCAGCAGATTGTTATCATGTTATGATGCCAGTTATGCTTGCTTTGCGCCAGTTGGATTCTAGATTGCCAAATATCGGGAAGGTTTGGATGGCGTGGTGGTCCATTCAAGAAAGCCTCGCAAACCCAGAGGAGCCCACTAAAACTGTTGTCAAGCATTGGAGTCCTCCATTCACCAGAGCAAGGAGAAATATCTTGGCCAAGTATGTAAGCGCTCGGTGGGTAGGAGCACATAGTCCATTGCATAGTGTTGCATATTGTCTTGACCCAGAATACTGGCATATAGACGTGAATGCCCTAGATGAGGAGGTAATCGATGATTTCTATGATGTTGTGGAGCGATTTTATGAAGATCCAGATGAGCAAGCAACAGCGGTAATTGAGCTAACCAAGTATAAATTGAAAGAAGGTAGATTTGCCTTGGAGTTTGTGCAAAAGCTTGCTAAGGAACAGCCTGCTTGGAAATGGTGGATGTTGAATGGGGGAAGTGTTCCAACTTTGCGACGCTTAGCTGTGAGAGTGCTTGCGCAATGTGCTTCAAATTCTAGTTCTGAACGTAATTGGAGCAGTTACAAGTATGTGAATTCTATTAGCAGAAATCGTTTATTGAGTGATAGAGCTGAGAAGTTGGTGTATATGTATTGTAATTGTAAATTGGTGAAGTCAATTGAGTCAGATGATTACAACGAAGAGATGCCTAAGTGGACATATGACATTACTCAGGATGAGTATGATGCAGAAGAGAATGGAGATGTAGAGCCTAATGTCCCACATACGAGCGATAACTTGTGCTTTATTGAAGAGATAGAAGAAAACTTGCAACCCGATTTTGGTGTTAGTAAAGCCACCCGCAGACGCTCCTCACGTTTGATGTAATCATGTTAGTTTTGACACACTCCAATGTAATCCGTCTTGCAACAACTGGATATCAAACATGTTGGTGAACATTTTAGAGAGAATGGTTTTTAGTCATGTCATGTTAAACTTAGAATACGAAATCATGTTAGTTTTGACACACTCCAATGTAATCCGAACTGGATATCAAACATGTTGGTGAACATTTTAGAGAGAATGGTTTTTAGTCATGTCATGTTAAACTTAGAATACGAAATCATGTTAGTTTTGACACACTCCAATGTAATCCGTCTTGCAACAACTGGATATCAAACATGTTGGTGATCAATTTAGAGAGTATGGTTTTTAGTCATGTCATGTTAAACTTAGAATACGAAATCATGTTAGTTTTGAGACACTCCAAAGTAATCCGTCTTGCAACAACTGGATATCAAACATGTTAGTGTCAATTTAGAGAGAATGGTTTTTAGTCATGTCATGTTAAACTTAGAATACGAAATCATGTTAGTTTTGACACACTCCAATGTAATCCGTCTTGCAACAACTGGATATCAAACATGTTGGTGATCAATTTAGAGAGTATGGTTTTTAGTCATGTCATGTTAAACTTAGAATACGAAATCATGTTAGTTTTGAGACACTCCAAAGTAATCCGTCTTGCAACAACTGGATATCAAACATGTTAGTGTCAATTTAGAGAGTATGGTTTTTAGTCATGTCATGTTAAACTTAGAATACGAAATCATGTTAGTTTTGACACACTCCAAAGTAATCTGTGTGCATGTGTTTGTGTGTGCGAGAGAGAGAGAGAGAGAGAGAGAGAGAGATAGAGAGAGAGCATTGGAAATCTTTTGAACAAAGTTGCCGAATCTTGTTAAATTCCAGGGTTGCATTTAAGAGAGAGATAAGTTTAAATGCGGCTCTAACTCGTCCATGTGTCGTGCATTGGTCAACCGATCATAGTCGGCACCCAATTTAAAACATATATACAAATTTTTGTGAAATTCTTTGCCGCACAAAGCACACGTAGTACTGTTGACCATGTGTTGCAAAAGACAGGTCAAGTGGTACATGTGCCCACATGGGACAGTGTAGTGGCCAGACCATGAGTGAAAGAAACTATAACAAATAGGGCATGGTCCGCCACTTTCGTGCCCATGTAGAGGTGGTTGCTCCAAACTATTCGGGTGTTCAAATGCCGTCATAGGAGAGTTTGCATGGCCTTGCTCCTCCATTTGCATTATGCGTCTCTTCAAGAGCTTGTTCTCTCTTAGTATATCTCTAGCGCTTGAACTTTCAGGTGCTTGCCCGCGCTCTGGTGCTGCTTCCGTCTGTTGAGGGCCTTGGGTGCCTCTAATTTGGTTGATTTGAGTTTGAAGCTCATCAACCGTGTGATGAACTTCCATTGAGGCTCCAAGAATGGCCAGTTGCAACTCATCTCGAGGCATAGTGATTGACTCACTCCGAATGTCTTCCACATGTAGATGAGGAGGTCGAGAGCTAAAGTCTACAACTGAATTCTGCACAAATTGTGCATATAGCATTTTAGCAAACCAGAGGGGACAGTCACCGTGATGCATGGGTTGGGCCATGACATCCACAAAAATGCGCTCCGCATGCTCGATAATTAAAGGAACACTACATTGTGTTAGCTTCAAGCGCCCTTTTTTTATGGCATCATTGGAGACGTCAGGCCAGATGCTCTTGACCATCTCTTTGGACACATTCTTATTTACTTGGGCATACTGTAATCCATGGGCCGGTGCCCATTTGGAGGTGCGTCCGGCAATACGTGCCGCATCATTCACAGTGCCAGTGCCCGAGATTTGCTTTAAGCGTTCAAATGCCTTCTTTGCAGCTTCATTATTATCAGCCATCTGAGAAAAAGTATGTATACACTTTAAGTTTATAGAATCAATGCTAATTTAGGAATAGCTTTAAAGTTATTTTCAGATGTTAGGTATAAGTTTATAAAATCAATGTTTATTTACTGCAAACTTGTTATTTTCAAATACTCAGAGAGAGAGAGAGAGAGAGAGAGAGAGAGAGAGAGAGAGAGAGAGAGAGAGAGTTGGGATCAAAATAATATTTAACAATTGGGACCAAAATAGTGTCAGTCGATTAAAGGCAGGTCATGGAATAGATAGCCAACCAAAACATATCATTTACAAGAGGCTTTAAAATAAGTGTGGTGTCATCTCAGATAGTGGACGTAAGCATGCAGCAGGTGACACTTCCAAATTCTTCAATTGCTCCTCAAAATCTGCCATGGTCTTCCTATCTTCCTTTGATGGCGTCATATAGGCAGCCGTCCATTCCTTAATCAAATTTGTGTGGATGGCAGTTTTACCCACCCACGGCACTTTGGTCATTTCTGCAAACTCAGCACAAAATAATGTAAACTTTTCAATCACCCAAGCCAAGCAGAAGACATCTGATGCATTGCTCCATGGACAAGGAGACCTTACATCTGCGAGCTCAGGGGCTCTCCAGGGGCGTTGATCGTGCTCTGCTTTGTTGGCGATATTTGTGGGTTTGAACTCAATCCCATCCCTCAATGCAAGACCCCAGTCAATGATGCCTACCCGTGGCACCCCTTCTTTGGTGAAATCTATCATTATATTCCAGGGGTGGCAATCATTGTGGATGATCCCTTCAGCATGTGCAAAGGCCATGGTATTCACAAGGGCACAGATAAGCTCGGGAGCATGAAAAATCAAAGACTTGTATCGCTCCATTTCATGAGGAGCCACTTGTTTTTTCTTGTATCTGTTGCCTTTGCCTGCAGCAAGCATGGAACTGAGGGTCCCCTTAGGAGGCGGAACACACTCCATTATATCTCCAAGACTTCCCCCATTAAAGAGGGGGAAGAGTGTTAAAACCCTAAGATCTCTCTAGATAATTGTTATGCATAAAACATGCATAAATCAGGCATAAACTCAACCACCCAACCACCCTCGAGCCCAAGGGATGCACACATGAATAATGAATGAAATACATCATACCTCTACCTTGATGTCCCATACCATCAAGAGGTATAACATAATCCAATAGCATATAGCTATAGTGTGAAATGGTAGGTGAATAGATATGAACCTCTACAAAGAGAGCATAACATAGCCTTGGCCTCATGGAGCCCAAACCTCCAAGCCCCCAAGCTCCCTTGAGTGTGCCCCATGCCCCTATTATATAGGAGGGCCCTCAAGTGACTCTTGACTTTCCATTCCTCATGTGTGACCCTTGGATGCCTGACCCTAACCTTAAACCTTAAGGTTAGTCCTAACCCATGCTCCACTAGACCTTGTTCCCATGCTCCCATGCTCACAAGTCTAATGTGGGTTAGCCTCCTAGTATATGCACACATAATGTGTATATAACATAGCACACATAATGTACATATAACATACTTCCCCTCTCTCAAAACATTGCACTCTTGCAATGAAAAGAAGGAGAACTGCGTTGAACAATCTCAACCGACTCCCAAGTCGAATTCTCAATTTCCCTATCTTTCCACCTAATTTTAACCTCAAGGATTAGTCAACTACAAGGTTTCCTTTCCCTGAATTCAAGTACCTTATCAGGTTCATGTGGAACATAGGATAATTCATCGACTTCAACGAGTTCTTGAGGAGTAACTGTGTCATCCTCACCTCCCAGTTTCCCTTTCAATCTATCGATATGAAAGACTGGATGAACTCTAACAATTGGAGATAGTTTTAGTTCATACGCAATCGTGCCAATCCGATATATAACTCGAAATGGACCACAATATCTAGGAGATAAATTCGAGCATTTTCCCATTGACAAAGTCTGAAAATCTTTAGGAACATTAAAATAAACCAACGCTCCTGGTTCAAAAGACCGAGATGAGCGTTCCCTATCAGCATAAAACTGTGCCCTATCATGAGCACTCCTGATAGAATCCCGAGCTTCGGTCAGAATTTCCTGCATATCTCGCAAGAAATCCCTCGATGCATCAAGCTCGATGTCCTTAAGACTGACATCAATAGGTGCCCTGGGTTGATACCCATACATAAGTATGCACGGACTAAAAAATAATAGCCGTAAATTTAGAACTGTTATAGGCAAATTCCATCATTGGAAGATATTTCCCAATATGATGATTTTCTAAAGACATGCACGAAGCATATCCTCTACAATCTGATTCATACACTCTGTTTGCCCATCAGAATACTGCGGATGATCAGAACAATTCACATTCAAAGTAACTTTTTTGTTGTAAACCTTTCGGAATAAAGTAGGAAAGCATGGCATTATAACAGCAGAAACCAGGGATTCATCGGTGCCCCGACATACCCACATCTGCATATGGAATAATCGACGTCTCGAGTTACCCATATCAACATAGAGAATCATCAACGTCTCGATGAGACACATATGTCCATCCGTAAGCCTATCAGGTTGATTGTATAAATCACCTAACGTACGGAACTAGAGAAAGAAATGCCAACAAAGGAAGAATCCAAATTTCCTTATCCGAACACAACAAGATAAACTTGTTTGAACTCTAAAGAAAGAGATTTCAACAAGTGAAAATGCCGACGAGATTACCCTCATCAAAACATGTAGGCTATAGATAAAAGAAATTTATCTAGAGAATACCCACACTATAACTTCTAGTGAATTTAGAAAATAAGATTGTCTATGAATGTTGAGGTCAACATGCTAAGTGATGTAAGCAAAGCAACAATCTTGAGCCCAAATTATCCCATAAGATAATATATGTGAGGGATCGCTAGCGTCCCATACCACCATGATACCACCCATACATACCTTAACAATTTGAAACTCCCTAGTATGCCGTCTAGGAAAATATGAATAAATTCCTGTGTAAAAGGAATAAGATGGCCTTATCTAGACTTTCACATACTAAACCTGTCTCTATATACTTGAGAGACTACATCAAGGAATAACTCCTTCTGAGTACATCATTAGAAAGAAATTGAATTATTGGCGCCTTTCTAATGATAACTACCCAAAACACAATAAAGTTAGGGTAGAAAAATAACTCACCTAGATATATAAGAAACTAGGTATCCGAGTTGGAATATGTATAAGAGTAAAAAATATACTCCAAAATTACGTGCAAAAAACGAAGGCAAATGCTACCTTCAAAGCACATGTAAATATTCAAAAGATCAAAAGATCCTTATAAAACCATGGATAATAGCATAGAAGCTCCTTAAATCCATAAAAACCATAGTTGATCATAAAAAACAATGCATACCATCTAATGGACATTTAATCATGCCAAAAGAAGCATTAAAATTGGTGGCCAACTCATCAATCCGGAGTATATGAACGTTATGTTGTTCAAATAAAACTCCAAAGTAATAAAGTGAAACACATGTGTGTAGTACTTAATAAAAAACCCCTAGACACAAGTGATCTAGGCAGAACCTGATAAGTCCTTATAAAACTTGGAAAACATCCAATAGAAATCCACCAAAATAAACCGATCAACTAACCCATGATAGAGGCTTAAGAAATTGAGCACAAGCCACACTTAAATAAGTGCAAAATAAATTATCATGGAAAAGTGTCAAAGGTGAAACACACTTTGAACGTAAATTATAGCCATCAAAAGAAATTAAGGAACATGTCCAAAAAGAATGGCAAAAAAAACGGTAAAAAATCATGAATAGATCGTTTAGAATTAATCCAAACATAAATATCCATTAATACGAGATATAATCGTATTAATAATATGCGAATAATACGCATCTATCTAATGTCAGTACGAGAAAACGTACTTCAACATTAAATAACCCTCGAAAATATTAAATTCTCGAGAAAAAGAATTATCATGATTTTTTTCTAATTTTCCCTAATTTATAGGGTCTCAAAATATAATAATTTTGAATTCCACCAAACCTATCCCATGGCATTCCAAACCTATATTTTTCCAGAAAATTTTTAGCAATTTAATTTGCCAAAATACCATTGATATTTTAAAAATACCAATTTTTAGGATTTCTAAAAATAATTTCTAGAAATTTTCTAATTTTTCCTGAGAATCCCATCGTTCACGAAATTTCCAATTCCGCCCGACAATTCTCAAATCCAATGAAAATTTTTAATTTTAATGGATTTTTCTAATTTTCTGGGTCAATAAATATAATTTTAAAGGAATTTAAATGGTCACGGGCGCCCGAATGGACACACCACATGCCAAACACCAACCTCACATTTTTCCAAAATTTAAAATAACCTTTGTCTAATTTTCCACTAATTTTCAGAAATTTTTTGAAATTTTTAATCAACCCCGAACGAATTTAGAATACGAACGGTCAAAAAATTTCAGAATTCCAATGGTTTTCCCGGAATACGGAAAGCCAAAAGTTTTGGGAAAATGAAAAGACAAAAAAAAATCGGAATGTGAAAGGTCAAAGGTTTCCGGAATACGAAAGGTCAAAAGTTTTTCCGGAATTCGGAAAGCCAAAAGGTTTTGGGAAAACGGAAAGCCAAAGGTTTTCCGGAAGTTGAAAAGCCAAAATTTTTCAATAAGAAAATTCCATGAATTTTTCAGAGATTTTTTTACCTCAAATTCCAAATTTTTTGAATTTTTCAGGCTTTTTTTTCCAAGCTTTTTCCTTGAAAAATATCAAAAAGCTTTTTTTAAAATAAAAAACTTATTTTTTTAAAAAAAATAAAAAAAATAAACAAAAGCTTTATTAAGCTTTGGATTTGATTTTTTTGGGGGGGGGGGGGGGGGGGGGGCGTTTTTCCGCCGGCGGCTGCTGCGCAGCCCCCCCCCTCCCGTCGCCTGCGTGAGTGAGAGAGATGGAGGGAGACTCCCTCCTCACCTTCTTCTCCCCTCTTTCCTCTCCCTCTTCTCTACCTTCCATTCTCTTTCCACCCCTCCCTGTTAAACAGAGAGATTAACTTAATATTTCATTAAGATTTTTAATTAAACCCTTAATCATAATTAGCATTAATTATGATTAATGTTTTAAAAAAATTCATTTTTAAGAGAATTTTCACCCAGAAAAGAGAAAGAAAAAACAGATTTGAGAGGCGGAGAGGACCCCACGCACACGGGAGAGCAATTTATGCATCAACACGCTGTCCCCTACTGAATTTCAGTAGCAAATTGACAGAAATTTGATCGCATTCCCGCGGAAAAAACCCGCAAAAATGTATAAAAATATATTTTTAATCATAAAAATGCTCAAAAAATTCTTAAAAAATTAGAAAAAAATTTCTAAAAATTCTAGAAATTCAGGGAATCCATCCTACAAAAATATCCACCATAAACCATATGGTATTTTTGTAAAAAAATTCCATTAATGCTCGATTTTAACCATAAAAATAGAGAAAAATAGCATTAACTCACGGTATTCCCCCGCAACGTCGATTCGTCCATTGAATTGAAGTACCACACGTTCCAATCACCATAACGATGATCCATGTGCATTTCATCAACACAAATCAACAAAAGATAACATTTTATTAGTAAATATTAAAATTTACTAAAAAAAATCAACAATTAAAAAGAGATAGCTCTGATACCACTGTTAAAACCCTTAAGATCTCTCTAGATAATTGTTATGCATAAAACATGCATAAATCAGGCATAAACTCAACCACCCAACCACCCCCGAGCCCAAGGGATGCACACATGAATAATGAATGAAATACATCATACCTCTACCTTGATGTCCCATACCATCAAGAGGTATAACATAATCCAATAGCATATAGCTATAGTGTGAAATGGTAGGTGAATAGATATGAACCTCTACAAAGAGAGCATAACATAGCCTTGGCCTCATGGAGCCCAAACCTCCAAGCCCCCAAGCTCCCTTGAGTGTGCCCCATGCCCCTATTATATAGGAGGGCCCTCAAGTGACTCTTGACTTTCCATTCCTCATGTGTGACCCTTGGATGCCTGACCCTAACCTTAAACCTTAAGGTTAGTCCTAACCCATGCTCCACTAGACCTTGTTCCCATGCTCCCATGCTCACAAGTCTAATGTGGGTTAGCCTCCTAGTATATGCACACATAATGTTACTTTGAATGTGAATTGCTCTGATCATCCGCAATAGTCTGATGGGCAAACAGAGTGTATGAATCAGATTGTAGAGGATATGCTTCGTGCATGTCTCTAGAAAATCATCATATTGGGAAATATCTTCCAATGATGGAATTTGCCTATAACAGTTCTAAATTTACGGCTTTTATTCCGTGCATACTTATGTATGGGTATCAACTCAGGGCACCTATTGATGTCAGTCTTAAGGACATCGAGCTTGATGCATCGAGGGATTTCTTGCGAGATATGTAGGAAATTCTAACCGAAGCTCGAGATTCTATCAGGAGTGCTCATGATAGGGCACGGTTTTATGCTGATAGGAGACGCTTATCTCGGTCTTTTGAACCAGGAGCGTTGGTTTATTTTAATGTTCCTAAAGATTTTCAGACTTTGTCAATGGGAAAATGCTCGAATTTATCTCCTAGATATTGTGGTCCATTTCGAGTTATATATCGGATTGGCACGGTTGCGTATGAACTAAGACTACCTCCAATTGTTAGGGTTCATCCAGTCTTTCATATCGATAGATTGAAAGGGAAACTGGGAGGTGAGGATGACACAGTTACTCCTCAAGAACTCGTTGAAGTTGATGAATTATCCTATGTTCCACATGAACCTGATAAGGTACTTGAATTCAGGGAAAGGAAACTTTGTAGTTGACTAATCCCTGAGGTTAAAATAAGATGGAAAGATAGGAAAATTGAGGATTCGACTTGGGAGTTGGTTGAGATTGTTCAGCGCAGTTCTTCTTCTTTTCATTGCAAGAGTGCAATGTTTTGAGAGAGGGGAAGTATGTTATATGTACATTATGTGTGCTATGTTATATACACATTATGTGTGCATATACTAGGAGGCTAACCCACATTAGGCTTGTGAGCATGGGAGCATGGGAACAAGCTCTAGTGGAGCATGGGTTAGGACTAACCTTAAGGTTTAAGGTTAGGGTCAGGCATCCAAGGGTCACACATGAGGAATGGAAAGTCAAGAGTCACTTGAGGGCCCTCCTATATAATAGGGGCATGGGGCACACTCAAGGGAGCTTGGAGGCTTGGAGGTTTGGGCTCCATGAGGCCAAGGCTATGTTATGCTCTCTTTGTAGAGGTTCATATCTACTCACCTACCATTTCACACTATAGCTATATGCTATTGGATTGTGTTATACCTCTTGATGGTATGGGACATCAAGGTAGAGGTATGATGTATTTCATTCATGATAATTGTTATGCATAAAACATGCATAAATCAGGCATAAACTCAACCACCCAACCACCCCCGAGCCCAAGGGATGCACACATGAATAATGAATGAAATACATCATACCTCTACCTTGATGTCCCATACCATCAGAGGTATAACACAATCCAATAGCATATAGCTATAGTGTGAAATGGTAGGTGAGTAGATATGAACCTCTACAAAGAGAGCATAACATAGCCTTGGCCTCATGGAGCCCAAACCTCCAAGCCCCCCAAGCTCCCTTGAGTGTGCCCAATGCCCCTATTATATAGGAGGGCCCTCAAGTGACTCTTGACTTTCCATTCCTCATGTGTGACCCTTGGATGCCTGACCCTAACCTTAAACCTTAAGGTTAGTCCTAACCCATGCTCCACTAGAGCTTGTTCCCATGCTCCCATGCTCACAAGCCTAATGTGGGTTAGCCTCCTAGTATATGCATACATAATGTGTATATAATATAGCACACATAATGTACATATAACATACTTCCCCTCTCTCAAAACATTGCACTCTTGCAATAAAAAGAAGGAGAACTGCGCTGAACAATCTCAACCAACTCCCAAGCCGAATCCTCAATTTTCCTATCTTTCCACCTAATTTTAACCCCAAAGATAAGTCAACTACAAAGTTTCCTTTCCCTGAATTCATGTACCTTATCAAGTTCATGTGGAACATAGGATAATTCATCGACTTCAACGAGTTCTTGAGGAGTAACTATGTCATCCTCACCTCCCAGTTTCCCTTTCAATCTATCAATATGAAAGACTGGATGAACTCTAACAATTGGAGATAGTTTTAGTTCATACGCAACCGTGCCAATCCGATATATAACTAGAAATGGACCACAATATCTAGGAGATAAATTCGAGCATTTTTCCATTGACAAAGTCTGAAAATCTTTAGGAACATTAAAATAAACCAACGCTCCTGGTTCAAAAGACCGAGATGAGCGTTCTCTATCAGCATAAAACCGTGCCCTATCATGAGCACTCCTGATAGAATCCCGAGCTTCGGTCAGAATTTCCTGCATATCTCGCAAGAAATCCCTCGATGCATCAAGCTCGATGTCCTTAAGACTGACATCAATAGGTGCCCTGGGTTGATACCCATACATAAGTATGCACGGACTAAAATAATAGCCATAAATTTATAACTGTTATAGGCAAATTCCATCATTGGAAGATATTTTCCAATATGATGATTTTCTAGAGACATGCACGAAGCATATCCTCTACAATCTGATTCATACACTCTGTTTGCCCATCAGACTATTGCGAATGATCAGAGCAATTCACATTCAAAGTAACTTTTTCGTTGTAAACCTTTCGGAATAAAGTAGGAAAGCATGGCATTATAACAGCAGAAACCAGGGATTCATCGGTGCCCCGACATACCCATATCTGCATCATATGGAATAATCGACGTCTCGAGTTACCCATATCAACATAGAGAGTCATCAACGTCTCGATGAGTCACATATGTCCATCCGTAAACCTATCAGGTTGATTGTGTAAATCACCTAAAGTACGGAACTAGAGAAAGAAATGCCAACAAAGGAAGAATCCAAATTTCCTTATCCGAATACAACAAGATAAACTTGTTTGAACTCTAAAGAAAGAGATTTCAACAAGTGAAAATGCCGATGAGATTACCCTCATCAAAACATGTAGGCTATAGATAAAAGAAATTTATCTAGAGAATGCCCAAAATATAACTTCTAGTGAATTTAGAAAATAAGATTGTCTTTGAATGTTGAGGTCAACATGCTAAGTGATGTAAGCAAAGCAACAATCTTGAGCCCAAGTTATCCCATAAGATAATATATGTGAGGGATCCCTAGCGTCCCATACCACCATGATACCACCCATACATACCTTAACAATTTGGAACTCCCTAGTATGCTGTCTAGAAAATATGAATTAAATCCTGTATAAAAGGAATAAGATGGCCTTGTCCAGACTTTCACATACTAAACCTGTCTCTATATACTTGAGACTACATCAAGGAATAAATCCTTCTGAGTACATCATCAGAAAAGAAATTAAATTATTGGCGCCTTTCTAATGATAACTACCCAAAACACAATAAAGTTAGGGTAGAAAAAATAACTCACCTAGATACATAAGCAACTAGGTATCCGAGTTGGAATATGTACAAGAGTACAAGGAACATAGTCCAAAATTACGTGCAAAAAATGAAGGCAAATGCTACCTTCAAGGCACATGAAATTATCCAAAAGATCAAAAGATCCTTATAACACTATGGATAAAAGCATAGAAGCTCCTTCAATCCATAAATAGCATAGTTGATCATAAGAATCAATGCATACCATCTAATGGACATTAATCATGCCAAAAGAAGCATTAAAATTGGTGGCCAACTCATCAATCCGGAGTATATGAACATTATGTTGTTCAAATAAAACTCCAAAGTAAGAAAGTGAAACACATGTGTGTGATACTCAATGAAAAACCCTTAGACACAAGTGATCTAGGCAGAACCTAATGAGTCCATAAAACTTGGAAAACATCCAATAGGAATCCACCAAAATAAACCAATCAACTAACCCATGATAGAGGCTTAAGAAATTAAGCACAAACCACACTTAAAAAAGTGCAAAATAAATTATCATGGAAAAGTGTGAAAGGTGAAACACACTTTGAACGAAAATTATAGCCATCAAAAGAAATTAAGAAACATGTCCAAAAAGAATGGCTAAATCATGGTAAAAAATCATGAATACATCGTTTAGAATTAATCCAAACATAAATATCCATTAATACGAGATATAATCGTATTAATAAAATATGCGAATAACCCGCATCTATCTAATGTCAGCACGAGAAAACGTACTTCAACATTAAATAACCTCAAAAATATTAAATTCTCGAGAAAAAGAATTATCATGATTTTTTTTAAATTTTTCCTAATTTATAGGATCTCAAAATATGATAATTTTGAATTCTACGAAACCTATCTTATGGCATTCCAAACCTATATTTTTCCAAAAAAATTTTAGCAATTAAATTTGCCAAAATACCATTGATATTTTAAAAATATCAATTTTTAGGATTTCTAAAAATAATTTCAGAATATTCCTAATTTTTTCCGAGAATCCCATCGTTCACGAAATTTCCAATTCCGCCCGACAATTCTCAAATCCGATGAAAATTTTCAATTTTAATGGATTTTTCTAATTTTCTGGGTCAAAAAATATAATTTTAAAGGAATTTGAATGGTCACGGGTGCCCGAATGGACACACCACATGCCAAACACCAACCCCACATTTTCCCAAAATTCAAAATAACCTTTGTCTAATTTTCCACTAATTTTCAGGAATTTTTTGAAATTTTTAATCAACCCCGAACGCATTTAGAATACGAACGGTCAAAAAACTTCGAAATTCCAACAGTTTTCCCGGAATACGGAAAGCCAAAAGTTTTGGGAAAATGAAAAGACAAAAAAAATCGGAATGTGAAAGGTCAAAAGTTTCCAGAATACGAAAGGTCAAAAGTTTTTCCGGAATTCGGAAAGCCAAAAAGGTTTCGGGAAAACGGAAAGCCAAAGGTTTTCCGGAAGTCGAAAAGCCAAAATTTGTCAATAAGAAATTTTCATGAATTTTTCAGAGTTTTTTTAACTCAAATCCAGTAATTTTCAAAAATTTCTAGGCTTTTTCAAAGCTTTTTTTTGAAATAAATTCAAAAAGCTTTTTTTTAAAATAAAAAACTCATTTTTTTTAAAAAAATGGAAAAAAAATAATAAGCTTTTTAAATTTCGGAACAATGTGGGGTTGGTGTTTGGCATGTAGGGTGTCCATTCGGGCGCCCATGACCATTCAAATTCCTTTAAAAATATATTTTTTGAACCAGAAAATTAGAAAAATCCATTAAAATTAAAAAATTTTCATTGGATTTGAGAATTGTCGGGCGAAATTGGAAATTTCGTGAACGATGGGATTCTCAGGGAAAATTAGGAAATATCTAGAAATTATTTTTAGAAATCCTAAAAATTGGTATTTTTTAAATATCAATGGTATTTTGGCAAATTTAATTGCTAAAAATTTTCTTTAAAAATATAGGTTTGGAATGCCATAAGATAGGTTTGGTGGACTTCAAAATTATTATATTTTGAGGCCCTGTAAAATTAGGAAAATTTTGAAAAAAATCATGATAATTCTTTTTCTCGAGAATTTAATATTTTCGAGGGTTATTTAATGTTGAAGTACGTTTTCTCATGCTGACATTAGATAGATGCGGGTTATTCGCATATTATTAATACGATCATATCTCGTATTAATGGATATTTATGTTTGGATTATATGTACATATAATGTTGAATGCACTAGGTTGAATGCACTCATGGCCCCAGCCCCATGAAAGAAGAAGAACATCTCTTTCCAAGAGAAAGATTCACACCAAGAAGATCTAGAGGAAGCATTGAAGGAAGACATGGATGCGTGAAGAGAAGCTACCACACAACAAGAAGACTGAAAGAAGAGGAAGACATGGACGCGTGAAGAGAAGCTGTCCCACGACAAGAAGACTAAAGACAAGAGAAGATGAGAGGCTCCAAGAAGTGCGGAGCCCTGTGAAAATCTCTGTGAGAGAGAGAGAGAGAGAGAGAGAGAGAGAGAGAGAGAGAAACCCCACAACCCAATGTAACATGCCCCAACAAAGTAAAACCACCTCTGAGAACCACCGATGATGTAGGCCATGTGTGGTAGATGTATGTGTGAGCACTTTAGTCAAGGTCACGGGCACTTGTAGTATCCTTGGACACATAGAGAGAGAGTGTGTGTGTCAAGGACTATGAGTTTAGGGACTTGAGGCACTGGTCGCGGACTATCAAGTAAGAGGGAAACTTGGTATAGGGTCTAGGTGTGCTAGGATTATTCACTTGAGGGGAGGTGTTGAAATATACAAGTGAATAGGGTGTGTGCGACAAGCCATTGGCAAGAGGCTGTAAAAGAGAATCTATAAATATGAGAGAACCTATGAAAAGGTGAGAAGTATCTACTGCGAGAGAATAAAGGGTAGCATGAGGAGATTTAAGAGGTGTGGAGATATTCTGGGAGAGGTGGAGAGTCATTCTACTCATGTTAATGCTCGATATGGGACCCATTGATATGGTTTTAGGGTGTGATTGGCATCACCTTTTCCATGAATTTGAAGTAAGGCTTTTTTATGTTTATGCATGGGAAGGAGACCATACATGGTTTTGGCACCTCAAAGTTAACCTTGATCAATAGCACACAACTCAAGAGGGAATTGAAGAAGAGTGGCTATATGTATGTTTTACAACTTTGTAAGGATGAAGACAATGAAAAAGAGAGCAAAGTTACACAACTCAAGAGGGAATTGAAGAAGAGTGGCTATATGTATGTTTTACAACTTTGTAAGGATGAAGACAATGAAAAAGAGAGCAAAGTTACACATGAGGGCGTGAAAAAGTTACTTAAAGAGTATGAAGATGTGTTTTATATGCCCAAGTGCTTGGCACCAATGAGGGAGGTTGATCATGCAATTGAGTTAGAGCCAAATGCAAGACCGATCAACAAACCTCCATATAGGTTGTCAAAAGTGGAAAAAGATGAAGTGGCAAAGCAAGTTAAAGAGCTCATTGATTTTGGTTGGGTGAAACCGAGTCAATCGCCATTTGCATCGCCCGTTTTATTGGTGAAGAAGAAGGATGGGACTTTTAGCATGTGCATTGATTATCAGGATGTTAACAAAATCACCATCAAGAATAGACCTACACAATCCCAAGAATTAATGATCTTTTGGATGAATTAAAGGGTGCCAAGTTCTTCACTAAGATTAACTTACGGTCCAACCACCACACCAAATAAGAATGAAAAGTGGGGATGAGCACAAGATGGCATTTCGTACCGAAAGAGGTCTCTATCATTTCATGGTGATGCCGTTTGGTTTATGTAATGCACTGGCCACTTTTCAAGCATTGATGAACAAAGTGCTACAACCATTCCTCTTCAAGTTTGTATTGGTGTTTTTCGATGATATCTTGGTCCCGCAACGATGAGTTCAAATTGGACTATCCAGTCTGCTTCCCTAGTCGTCAATTGAATGATGCAGAGGTCAATTACACCACCACAAAGTGAGAAGGGTTAGCCATGGTCTATGGTGTCAAGAAGTATCGACATTACCTATTGGCCAACAAATTTGTATTCTTCGTAGACCATTAGGCCTTATTATACTTGGTGAACAAGCCTTGCACCACAGGAAGAATCAGATGATGGTTGCTATTACTATTGGAATTCGACTTTATAATTTGTGCGCTTTTGTCGCACAGGTCGTAGCTGGGGACTTGCCGGACACCGTATGCGAGCCACGAATGGCTGCAAGCATACAACCAGGAAGGCAAGCTCAAAACAGAATGCAGAAGGTGTGTCACTCACCGCTTAACTGCCGCCTTGAAGGATTCCCGCGTCGCAGCCGTGAAGGAGGAGCCGCCGTCGCCGCTCTACCGCCTCGCCGCCGCCGCCGCCGTGCCGCTACACAGTGCGCTCGATCGCTCTCTCACTCTCTCTCTCTCACTCTCTCTCTCTCTCTCTCACACACGCAGGAGAAGGAAACCAAGGAGATAAGGCAAGAGCACTCTTGTATTCACAACACATGAGAATGAGGATTTTAGGGTTACATTTGACTCATATAGGTGACTTGGCCGTTCACACTTGGGCGCCCATACATGGCCGGCCGACCCTAACCCTTATCCTACTGATATCCAAGGTGCGCCTCTCATCGGCGATCACCCAATCCCTTCATCCTTAACATATGGTGCCGACAAGCCCGGCCCATGACTCAGAATATTTAAATTAATGACGTAAAATATAGTATGTCGCAATGTCCGCCATGGGTTAACATGCCCCCCTTCCTGATGTAGATTCTGTCCTCGGAAGCTATGGTATGGTAAGCTCGAGAGGGTTGTTGTGGTAGACCGTCTGCAAAACAGGGAAGTAGAGTGAAGGTATGCTGGAATTCAAAAGATATAAAGTGTATAAATTCAAGCGTGTGAGACCACAATGGATTAGCTATTAGAACTTAGTTTAAGGGTACATGAGTGAGCTAGTGTAGCAAATTAATAGGAGTTTAAAATTATTGAAAGGAATTCAAGAGTTAGCAAGGTGTCAAAGGTTAATCAAGGTTTATAACTGGCCTAAGTCAAGGAAAATAACCAAGCTTAATAAATAAACAGATGACCATACTGTGTCTACTCTAAGAACAAGTAGTTACCACGAGCCTAGGGACACAAGAACCATCAGAGTTACAGGAGCCTTTTGCCTTCTTTTTTTTTATATATGACAATTTTTATACACAATGGCGACCTTCCTAAGGCAAAACTAACATCGATCCTGGTACCATGTTTAACACAAGGCATTATCCAGGAATCTATTAGCTCACTTTAGGCAAGGCTACCCCCTACCAACCAAGGCATCGGTCTGGAGTAGAATACTCCTCGCCTACCAAGTATCAATAAGGCGATAGGCCAACATTAAAGCACATCATAGACTTGTATTGCCATTTATTGTAGGCTTTTTTTTTTTTTTAAAGTTTGTTTTGATCTTCGCTCCTGAACTAAAATGTGTTCTTACATCTTTTCGACAAGGGGTAAAATCTATGTCCTAGAGGTCAACACACACACAGCCAGGTGTTCAAACATTAAGATGGTTTGACCCTAGACCTAAGACAATCGTATTCCAAGGTTAACTAAAGACGTCATGCTGCCTAGGAATATTTCCAATAAAGTTAAGCTCATTAATGATTTACACTAGCATGCAAGCAACTTCAAAAACTAAGTAGTACATTGATAATTTCCATGTGGTCATGCATTATAGTTTATGCAATTGATTGAACAGTAAAAACGAAAGAGAGTGGGTATGGAAGAATTACACCTGTAATTGGAGATCTCCTTGATTTGACGAGACAGCTTGCAATTTGATGTAGATATATTTTGATGAACGTTGCGGCAGTCTCTAGACTTGGAAGCGAACCCACCTCAAACTTTTTAACCTGTACAATCAACTAACAAGCACTATACCTCGAGAGGCACATGAGTGTGAAAATTTCAAGACTCGTTTAAAGAATCTAAACTAGAAAAAACTTGAAAACACTAACCTACCTACCAGTCACCACACTACTACTGAGGATACGGTAAGAGGATGTTGTAGAGTCCTGGCTCTAGCCCTAAGGCTAAGCCTCTATCCGCATCATCCAAATAAATAAAATCAACCTCAGTAGTGCCATGAGTTTCATCCGTCCATTCATCATTGTCAGATATTCCCTTTTCATTTTCCCATCCACATAGACTCATCAAGAATGTAACCATGCGAGGATAGTCATCTTGTGGAAAAGGAAAGCATTGGGCTATCGGGGATATGTCCTCTACGGAGTAGGGGTCAGTCATGGTTAATAGGCGAATTAGCCATTCTAATTCCTCAACATTTTCCTCTCTGGCTAATACATCTATATGATCCCATTCAGTTTCAATTACAGGATAGCACATGTGAAATATCTGAGAAAGGTACAGATGATACCTCTCATCAAAGGCGGGAGTGGATGAAGTGTATGATGATCGTGCATCTGCCATATCTGCAAACACAGATATAGCATCAGTAGGTTTGTGAGACAGGTCAATCTAGTTCTTGATTGTATACGGATATTTATCCTCTTTTTGTGCTCTTGCTCTTTTTACTATTTTTTGTTTTTCTTTTCTTTGTTTTGTTTTTTTTTGTTTTTTATAATGTATGAAGCTATATATATACATCCCCTTAAATTTGGCAATTACATGGTCAGGGGAGAAGGTTAAGGAGGAAGCATTAGAATGTCGACGTGAGTACATGCTCCCCCTTTCCTTGGGTAGATCATATTATTTGCAATGATGTTGCAGCCTCTTGGAACCAATTTGTCCAGCGGGTCATAGGTTGTGATGTGGGCAGATAGCTTTTTATGACCCTTGTGGCCACATCCAATTGCAGAGATGGTAGTGTACGCTCCCGTTGACGAATGGAGGAAATGGTTTCCATCGATACTATTACAAGGGGAGATGTAGGCTCATCGGTTTTTTGTTGGGTGTTGACAAGAGTAGGTGTAGAGCATGTAGAAACTTCTATATGAGTGTGTGCCTGGCATGAGGAGCTAGAAGCTTCATGTGGCTCCCCCCTTCCTGAGCTAGGTGGTAATGATCGATATCGTTTGGGAATCCAAACTAACTCTGGAAGTGGTGCGGAGCACTCTGTTACCTTTCCCTTACCACGGTCTTGAATTGTCATTGGGGTGGCAACAATTGGTTTGCAAGGTTTTACAGGTGATGTAGAGGGATTCACCTTATGTTTAGGGACCCAAATCTGGTCATTCCCCTCGTAGTACCCTTGGGCTACTAATAATTTTTTAGGGATCCATCGCGATGTTACATTGCCCTTTCTCGGGTGGGTAGCTGCTTTCCTTTTACGAGGCTTCTTGGTGGCTGAACGAGATTGAGCAGGGGAAGTAGCTGTTAACGAAGCTTTGGGGACCCATTTGTATGTACTCTTTGGCATAGTAAGTAAAGCTTTAGGGACCACCTTGCCTGTTTCCACTCTTGGCATTGAAGCGTTAGAGGGGTGGCCAACAATCGAAGAGGGTTTTGCCACTGGACTTTGTGATTTTTCGTTATCTAATATTTGAGTGGATGACTTAGGTGCGGGATTTTGAGCGGTCAGACCTAGTGTTGGTTCTTGCGTTGTGACTTGTCTGGTTGCCCAATCGATATTGCACTTGGTGGCCATCATCCATTTGCGCCCTAAGATTACAGTCCCTCCCATGGTACCAGTAGGCATAACCAAAAAGCTTTGAATTATGGTTCCCTTGTCATAGGCAACCGGAGTGTGCAGAATTCCTGATACAGGGGTTTTCTTCTTGTTGATTCCTTGAACTTGGATAGAACTCTTGGTTAAAGGCGGTTTTCCCAGTTGACACCACACGCCATATGATAGCAAATTATGTTGAGCTCCTGTATCCAATAATGCATTATACAGCACCTCCCCGTAAGGACTCTGTAACTCAATTGGGTATCTTAGAGGTGGGTCAGATTCCAGTGCATCCTCCTCTGCTTCCTCGAAAAATACTTGCGTAATTCCCAAGTTGGCTTCTCGTTGTCGCCTAGCACGCTGTTGACGTTCTTTGGCTTCGACTCTCGCTTGTATCTTTTTAAGCTCAGCTTGTTCTTTAGCTGCCTTCTTTTGATGGATTGCATGTAACTCCTCCTGGCTTAGGGGGTCATAGTATCTTTTGAATTTACTCCCATTAAGGAATCCAATGGTTTCAACTCCGTCGAGAGTCTCCACTCTGATGGTACCTTGCGGGGTAATTTCACATACTCTATATGGTCCCTTACCAGCATATTTGAGCTTCTTCTTTTCGTTTCGCACTCCATACATCAGGACTTTATCCCCAACCTTGATGTCCTTGTCCTTTAGGTGGCGATCAAACCATTTTTTCCTTCTATCCTTCTCCACAAGGGCATTGTACACAGCCAATTGTCTTTCTTCATTTAGCCGCTCAAGGATATATAGACGCTCTACTAAGGGATTACCATCCCAACCCTCTTGAGTAGCAACACGAAGACTAGGAATGACAAATTCCCATGGCATGACTGCTTCTTGGCCATATACCATTTTGAATGGTGTGCAATTAATAGCCACTTTGTACGCAGTACGATAGGCCCATAAAGCTGTCGTAAGCTTTAGATCCCAATCCGTGCGATGAGCTTCAACTGTCTTTGTCAAAATAGAGATTAAAGTCTTGTTGGTACTCTCGGCTTGGCCATTCGCTTGCGGATAGTAAGGAGTAGATTTATGATGCGATATCATGAAATTTGTTGTGAGCTCCTTAATCACTTCATTTATAAAATGCGTACCATTGTCGCTCACAAGTTCAAAAGGACAACCGAATCGTGTGATTATATTTTCAAAGAGGAACTTGGCTGTTGTCCTCGCATCTGCCTTACGTGTCGCTTTCGCTTCAGCCCATTTGGTCATATAGTCAGTGGCCACAATAATATAGCGAGATTGTGTGTTTCGGGCCACTGGACTAATTGGACCTACGAAGTCTAAACCCCACTTTTCAAATGGTTGGTTTACTTTGATCGGATGTAGGGGCATCTGATCTTTCCTCTGCGGTTTCTTGTATCGTTGGCATTCATCACAACCCTTCACAAAGAGTGATGCATCTTGGAACATAGTGGGCCACCAATACCCTGATTGTAAGATCTTTCGCGCAGTTAAGTCTCCTGAGAAGTGACCACCGGCTACGCCCATATGTGCCTCTTGTAAAATGTATAGATACTCATCCTCTCGGGCACAACGCCTAAGAACGTCATCCTTTCCTCTTTTATAAAGAGTCCCGGCTATCAGGCAATAGGGTTCGCATTCTTTGATCAGCTTTCGAGCTAGATCTTTACGAAGCTCCTTGGGTGGAAAGCCATTAACCAAAAAGTTAACAATCTTCTCACTCCATTCAGGCATTGTCTCCACCATGAACAGGGAAGTGTCAGGTAAGTCATCATCAACCCCTGTAGGAGCCTCACCATTGGGTATGCGAGACAAATGATCAGCCATAACACGTTTCTTGCCAGGTCTCACAACAATCGTGAAATCAAACTCAAGAAGAATCAATAGCCATCGTGTGATTCTTCCTGTGGAGCATGGTTTGTTTACCAGATACAACAATGCTTGATGATCCACATAGAAAACAAACTTGGTGGCAAGGAGGTAATAACGAAATTTCCTTACTGCATATATCATTGCCAACCCTTCTCGCTCCGTAGTGGTGTAGTTCATCTCAGCATCGTTCAACTGGCGACTGGCAAAGCTAATGGGGTAGTCTAGCTTGTGTTCTCCAGGTTGAGTTAACACACACCCAATAGCAAAGTTTGATGCATCAATATGCACATGGAAGAGTAAATCCCAGTTAGGCATTCTCAAGATTGGAGCACTCGCCAAGGCCTTCTTTAATAGCTCATAGGCACGGTCACATTCTTCGGTCCAAATAAACTCGATGAGAAGCTTATACAATGGTCGAGCTATCTCGGCGAAGAAGAGAATAAACCTTCGATAATAACCAACGTGGCCCATAAAGCGTTGGACTCCCTTGTAGTTGGTGGGTGGGGGTAATTCCAGAATGACCTTGATTTTACTCTCGTCAGTGGAAATCCCATTTTTGGACACTATATGCCCTAAGATAACTCCGTGTTTAACCCAGAATTGGCATTTGAAAGGATTCAAGGAGATGCGATATAATCTACATCTTTCAAATATTTTTCGTAAACACATCAAGTGCTCGTCCCAAGAGGAATGAACACAAAGATCATCTAAGAAAGCTTCACAGAAGTCCCTTAGATATTCCTTAAAGGCCGTGTTTATCAATTGTTGGAATGTTGCAGGTGCATTGGTCAAGCCAAAAGCCATGACGCGAAAGGCAAACACTCCAAACTCCGTGATAAATGCTGTTTTAGCTTGGTCCTCGACTGCAATTGTGATCTGATTGTAACCCGAGTACCCATCTAAAAAGCTATATGCCTCCTTGCCTGCCACTCTTTCAAGCACATGTTCAGAATACGGCAAGGGGTAATGATCCCTTCTGGTGGCTGCATTAACCTTTTTGAGATCAACGCACACTCTGAGTTTCCCATTCTTCTTTGGTACGATGACTATCGGAGAAACCCATTCTGAGGGCTCAATAGGGTATATGAATCCACATTTTACAAGCTTTTCAATTTCCTCTTGTACAATCTTTGCGTACTTAGGATTCATTGGGTAGGGACGTTGCTGGACTGGTTTAGCAGTGCTAATCATTGGAATCGTGTGTTGCACCACCGAGGGTGGAACACCCTTCATATCATGATATGTCCAAGCAAATATGTCCTTGAATTCTTTAAGAAGCTTCGTAAGTGCAGCTTCTTCCGCCTTGGTGAGGTCTTGAGCAATATAAACTGGTTTAGACTCCTCACCCGGATCTGCTAAGTCTATCTCCTTAACTACCGCAGGGCCATCGTAGACACTGCTACTCCCATTGGTAGGCGTTCGTTGGGCTTTTGTGTAGACTACTTTACGTTCCCCTGTGGTGAATGATTTGAAATGCTCGGGTGCGGGGTGTAAGTCTACTGGTTCTTGTTGTGCCAGACTTTTTTCTTTCAATTCCGCTTCCTTTTGTTGTTGAGCCAACTCTTGGTTTTGCCGCCTTCTTGCGGTACGACTTAGTTTCGGCTTCTCTTCGATTTCTAATTGGGCGACGTTATGAGGTTGCGGAATACACCACATGACACTTTGGAGGTATTGTCCCCAATTATCCGCTATCTTCCGATGAGCATCAATGGCTCCTACATAACTAAGCCATTCTGCAGTGGATCTTTCCTTGTTTATTGCAGTTCGTACATTAGCTCGATAGCGTTGGCGCTTATGTCTCGTTTTCTTCTTACCAAGTTTTTGATTTTTGTTTCTATCCGATTCGGACTCACTTGGTCGATCTTCACTTTCGGATGAACTGCAGGAGGCCACTGTCCTAGGCCTTGAGCACCTTGCTTCCACATTTGGGTGAATATTTGATTCATTTTCCCCATCAGGCTCAGGGTCAGTTTCTTCTTGAGATTCATACTCAGAGTTGCATTGGTCAGAGTCTTCGCTACTTTTAGTGTCGGTGGAGTTTGCCACGTTCTCGCCATCAGGAGTCAAGTGCATAACACCTATCATGTTTATTGGCACTAACGGTGGCATATCTTGCCCCTCAGGTGTTACTCAACTTGTGCCTCTATTTCCCCATGTGTCTATGGTTGCCGCTAAGTGTACCCAATCCACGTTATCCGACTCAGTCATACCCGGTAGGACATCCATGTAAGGAGAATCTTTCCCATCATCAGTCTCTTTTTTGCATGTATAGCAATACCTTAATGGGGCGGAATGAACAGTGGTATCCGATCGATTATCGATGATAACCTTGCTTCCTAAAGGATGTGCACGACCATTCTCAAGATCAACTCGAATGACAGAGTCCTGGAATTGTAGGTAGACATGGTTTTTCGACCAGTCATGTACCATTTGTGCTTCCCTCATGAAAGGACGTCCTAAGATCATTTGATATGACATAGGATGCTTGGAGAAATCCATTACAATGAAGGTATGTTTTACCTTGTATCCCAGGACCTTGATCTTGAGGTCCCTTAACATTCCAATAGGTTTAGCTATAGTTCCGTTTGCCATCTTAACCACTATGTTTGTGACTTCGAGGTGAGGCCTTCCCATAGATTCCCAACAGTTTTTAGTCACAATGCTCACTCCAGCACCACCATCAAGGATTCCCTTTAGAGTTAATCCCTTGGTAGTAATGGGGAGGGTGGCATTAGATTCGTCACCTTCAAAGTACTGTCCCAACTTGTTCACAGGTATTTCCACGACCGAATCTTCATCAAAGTTGGGTTATAGATCCCAATGCTCCCCTTCATCTTGAAGCGTGTCGGGTCTATCCATATTTGCAAATTGTGGTAGCCCCGCCTTTAATTCTCCATTGAGAAATGCCCGAAGAGCTAAGAATAGCTCAGGATCTCCGTATAATTTGGATATGATCGTGGTTCTGATCTCGGAGGACATGAAATCCATTAGCTTGGACACATTCAGCGGTACTTTTCGAGACATCGCCCCTTGACTAGGGACTGGTGAAGATGGAATCACTTCCTCCTCGATGGGGTCAGGCATTCCCTCACTAAACATTCGTTCAAGCAAAAAGGGTGTTTGCCCACTTCCTGATGTCCTATCCTCACTTTCTTCTCGAATGATACTAGGTATCGCTAACGGTTTATGGTTCCTGTGAGGTTGAACTTGCGTAGGAAACACTGTGTCTGGAATTTTGATTTTTCTCGGGTTTGGCTCCAGTTCTCTTTGTGTTTCTTCCACCAAACCCCTTAAGTGTTGCACTTGTTCAATCTCCTCAACTGGATTTGGGTAAGTACCAATCTTTTTCTTGAGGGTTTTTGGCCCACGTGGCTTGTCTTGGGAAGTCTCAGTCAGTTTAGGTGGACGAGAGGGCATTAACTGACTTGGTTGTGGGGCCGAGGAAGTTTCCTTCTGTTTCCCTTTATTTATGTACTCGCTTGATTCTCTGTCATTGAGCTCCTGAGTGGGTTCCTCCCTTAAGGTAGTGGCTTTGGTCCCCATGGTTTCTATTGAATCAGAATCATCTTCAGGATCATTCATATACACGGGGTCGTCTCCCGTCCCTATGTTAGTCTTTGAACTGGGCTTGGAGCTCGTGGCATTAAGCGATCTCTTTCGTCGTGTTTTCTTTTTCTTTGCCTGAGCGATTGATGCAGTATCCCTCTCTTCAAGAATGTAGTTTTGATTTTGAAGCATTGACCGTGTAACTACATTCGCGGGTACAATGGGTGTGGTTCCTCGTGCTTGGTTGGTGACCTCAACCAAATTCAATGGCGTAATCTTGGGTGCATTAGGATTATGTGGACATTGAGCGATCAAATGATCTATGCCACAACGATTACATGTAAGTACCGGCATTCCCGATGTGCTCCCTTGATTTGGTTGCATTTGAGTAGCGATCTTCTGTAGCCTATTAGGGCACTCCGCTACACGATGCGGTCCACCACACTCATAGCATTGAAGAGGTGGTCTCCTCGCCAAGGTATTAAGGTTTTGCCCTCTTGTGGCGAGAGCAGCCGCTTGATATACAGGCTTAACTTGCCCGAAATGATCCTCCATGTAGTACTAGGGAATCATTTCCAACGTATCAATCCCGTATGGAGCAGTAGGGTCTATCTCCTCTTCATAATCCTCACATGCACTATGTGACTCACAACCCATCTGGTTTATTGGGGTAATCCTTGGATGTGGAGGTTGTGGTCCTAGCACTGGCGGTGGTAACGGCACAGACTGGACTACATTCGGATTCCTTGGAACTATGTGCTGTGACGGTTGCTCGATAGGTTGTGCAGGCATTAGCGCGGGTACTTGAGGTGTGTTTGACCAAGCTAGTGGTGCCTGGTTTGCCAACATTCGCTTAAGTGTTAGGCAATCTTTAGATTGATGGCCATACTTACCACATGCATTGCAATTCCCATTGAATTTGACTCTAAATGTGGGACATTCACTCGTGCTATGTGGTCCTAAGCACACCGAACACCATTGTTGCTCTCTTCTTGGGTACATATGGCTATTCTGAGGAGCTCGATTACCCCTAAAGTATTCTTGGAGAGCCTTAGTAAGGTCGGTCACAGACATTTCAGATATCTTGGGCTCCTTGGCAATTGGTTTTACCGTCATTGGCTCGTGCCCAGATGCTTGCGAACTAACGGATTTTGTTTCTGAAGACACCTTTTTACCTGCAATCATCAAGTTGTCTTCTAACTGGATTGCATTGGCAGTGACTGCTTCCCACGTTGTAAGACCTCTAATGACTAGGCCATTGTAAATGTCCTCGTGGCGCAATCCTCGGATGAATCTATCGAGGAGTTGGTTGTTATTGAAGCGTTCATCGGGAGTGCAGCGAGAATTTAGATGTTTCAATCGACTTATAAAGTCTCTCACTGACTCCCCTTCCTCGCGTTCAGCTTTTTGGAGTTGAGATGCTACCCCCCAAAGCACACCCTCGCGTATGTATTCTTTCAAGAACAATCTCTTGAGAGTGGGGTAGTGAGTGCGCTCTTCAACCCTTAAGGTTCGATACCAATCTCCGGCCTTCCCACTCAAGGTTAAGCCTAAGGCTTTACACTTATGCAGCTCATTGTGCTCTTCCAAGGAATCACACACGTGTTCAAAGACTTCAATGTGCTTCCTAACATCCTCGTTACCACTGAAGTTTTGAGTGAGCTTAGCCACTTGTACTGCCTTGCTTCTAGGTTCTCTCTCAGGCATACCCCGCATGTTTTCTGCAAATGGATCGTCCGATCGTCTAAGCAAATGCTGCGAGATCACCTAAGTGAGCAGGCATAGTTGGTGGAGGCACTTCTGGGATAGCCTGGCTGATAGGAGTTGGCGTTGGTCTGAGTAAGTTGGCAAATGACGTAGGATATGATATGTGGCTAGGCCTAGCTCCCCTTGGATAATGGTTATGATAAGGCAGTCTTGGAGCATACGCCATTGGCATACTAGGAGGCGTAGGAGCTACATGAGCATGAGTAGCAATAGGTACATAAGGCCGATAGGCACTGCCACGCACTGTTGTAGGTACTGTTCCACTAGGTAGTGGTGTCGTACTAACTACAGTGGTAACAGGTGCGCTTTCTGTCATGCTCATCATTGGGGTAGGCATTGCGGATTCCTTAATGGAAAGTTGAGCCAAGGTTGGAAAACTAAAGTTACTACTCGTGGGCTCAACCTGCATTGAGACTCCAGGCGAAACAACATATGAAGGGTCTATGGGACTCACCGAGGGAGTCTCCAATTGTGATAGGGTTGGTTGTTTGGCCTTGCCCGTATCCAAAAACCTCATAGGGCCAGTGGAAACTAGGTCCACTCCCCTATTTTGCCTCTCAATTTGGATAATTCTATGAATCACCTCACATATCATGTGTTGTTGCTCCTCTAGATTAGTGGCGCTAGATGTAGATCGTAGGACTTCTAACCAGCCTACATGGTATGTGTAACCCGTGTATAGGTCCGTTAGAGTCTCTATGTGTAGATCATATTCCCAATTTTCATTGAGAAATATCCCATCTAGACTTGGTGTGCCAAACGGTTCTCTTGAAGTGGACGCAATGTCACTTCTTATGGATTGGCTTCTAGGGACCTCTACTTTAGGAAGAGCATCGGAATGTGGTAGCTCAGTAGGGCCCTCATTAAACGAAGTGGGTAGAATATCCACATGGACACTCTTTGGGAGGGTAGGGTCCACATAAGATGTGAATGGCGAATCTACTACCCCTCCTTCCTCATTTACTTCGCTTGTCGCATGCTCAGAGCGTGTAGCTCTACTAAAGGTCTCTATTAAACGACTAAACATGCTAGATCCGGGCTGTGGGGCCCACACTGGCATGTTTTGGCTTGTCTCCTCAGGGTTCTTGGTAGGGTGCCCTTCCATGGCTTCTGAGTCGGAGGATGAGTCACTATCCACTATTCGTGGATCTTGGGTTGCACTCCCTTGGGTTCCAGCCGAAGGCCAAGATGCCAACGTGGAGGGATGGTGTGAGCCTGCGTAGACTGAAACGCTTTCTAGTGGCTCAGACTCCAGCACCCGACCAGAGCGTAGATGCATGTGACGTGGGTACCCTACGTGCGTTGGTAACTACCCTTGAAACTCACACAAGTGGTTTCTTAGGTGTTTTGCACCCCGTTTTTACTTGTTTTTGTGTTGTTTTTAACCCGTTTTTGACCCCCTTACCTACGGTCGAACTTGGACTAGGGCGTGTGATAGCTCGAAACGAGCGTATCGTTTAAAGGGTCCTAGTGTGCTTTACAGCACCGTGTTCGCCTATCTAGAGCTCCTGTAGTCCTCAAAACAGTCCGTTTCCTTTGGGGGAAAAGGGCAAAAGCCTATTTGCTTGTGGAGGAAAGGGTGAGGGCTTTATCCCACATGCTCACTTTACTCCTTGGGGAGTGGGCTACATATAGGGCACAACTTCCCATAAGCTCTCACTTGAGAGAAAGCTATGGAGGCTCACTCTCCTATATATATATATCAAAAGACCGAGGCCGGGGCCGGGGCCAGGGTCGTGGGTCAATTGGGGTTCTTTCTTTTCAAAATTTTTTTCTCCAATTAGAAAATCTTTCCTCTCCACATGTTTGGTTCTTTCTTTGAAAATAAAATTTAATTTTTTGTTTTTTATTTTTTATAATTTTTTTTATTTTTTATTTTCTGTTTTTTTTGGTGAGATAAGTTTTCTAGGGTTTCCTTAGGGTTCAGCCTTGGCCGCGGTGCAGTTCGCACACACAGCACAGATCTGGGGATTCAGAAATCCCTCTCACACGCGGAAACCAGATAACAGAATGCACGCCCACACGCGGAGCGGAAAAATAACAAAAAGAAACAGAAATGCAGAAGACAACTTGCAGAAACAGAGATTGAAAACCACAGAAACACCACAACAGCAACACAGACGCCTTTCCTACAGTAGTGTAAATTAAACTTCACGCAGCAGCAGCCGAGCTGCAAACTGGAGCTTGGTGCAGGGCAACTCCCCGGCAGCGGCGCCAAAAATGTGCGCTTTTGCCGCACAGGTCGTAGCTGGGGACTTGCCGGACACCGTATGCGAGCCACGAATGGCTGCAAGCATACAACCAGGAAGGCAAGCTCAAAACAGAATGCAGAAGGTGTGTCACTCACCGCTTAACTGCCGCCTTGAAGGATTCCCGCGTCGCAGCCGTGAAGGAGGAGCCGCCGTCGCCGCTCTACCGCGCCGCCGCCGCCGCCGTGCCGCTACACAGTGCGCTCGATCGCTCTCTCACTCTCTCTCTCTCTCTCTCTCTCACACGCAGGAGAAGGAAACCAAGGAGATAAGGCAAGAGCACTCTTGTATTCACAACACATGAGAATGAGGATTTTAGGGTTACATTTGACTCATATAGGTGACTTGGCCGTTCACACTTGGGCGCCCATACATGGCCGGCCGACCCTAACCCTTATCCTACTGATATCCAAGGTGCGCCTCTCATCGGCGATCACCCAATCCCTTCATCCTTAACATATGGTGCCGACAAGCCCGGCCCATGACTCAGAATATTTAAATTAATGACGTAAAATATAGTATGTCGCAATGTCCGCCATGGGTTAACATAATTAGAGTAAGGAAAGGGACACAGCATGTGTCGGCCGATCATATGTCAAGAATTCCAAATAGGGAACCAGCGAAATTGGTGTTGATGATGACCTCCCTAATGCTTGTTTGTTCAAACTGGACATGGTGCCCGAATGGAGCGAGGAGATATCGGATTATCTAGTTTATGGTTTTCCCCAGGAAACTGTTGAAATATACAAGTGAATAGGGTGTGTGTGGGAACAAGCTCTTGGATAGAGGCTGTAAAAGAGGAGATGTAATTGTGAAAGAACCTGTGAAAAGGTTAGGAGAATCTACTGGGAGAGAATAATGGGTAGCATGAGGGAATTTAGGAGTGTGGAGTTATTCTGGGAGATAATCAGGGAAAAGAGAAGAGGTGGAGAGAATCAGGCAAAAGGTGGAGATATTCTGGGAGTGAATCATGGAGAAATCAATGGGATTTGATGCTTGATGTAAACTCTATAAATTGAGGCATAGCCCTAATGAGAATTTGCTGGTTTTTGAGTATCCATGCCTACATTAATCTATGTGCTAATTATTCACTAATTACGTCTTAATCACTTGCTAATCACTTTGTTAATTATATTGATTCTAGTGTTTGATCCACCATAGCTCATCATTTAGCTCAAATTTTAACAGAAATACCCTTGAACAAAGATAAAATGCGACGGCTTATCAAGCTTGCTGCACCTTATCAATTACAAGAGAACTATATAAGCTAGGTAAGGACAATGTCCTAAGAAGATGTGTGAGAGAAGATGAGTTCGTCATCACAATATTGGATGAGGCTCATTCAGGGATAGCCGGAGGGCATTTTGCTAGAGAGATATAGCTTGCAAGGTACTTCAAGCAGGATTATGGTGGCCTAGGTTGTTCGGGATGCCATAGAGTTTGTCAAAAGGTGTGAAAAATGTCAGTGATTTGCTATCCCACAACAAAGGGACAAGATGCCGCTCACTCCCTATTAGTGTAAGACAACCTTTCGAGAAATGGGGGATTGATTTTGTTGGACCTATTAGTCTAGCGGCACTTCTATCGCTCGTAAGCCCGATATGTAATTGTGGCCACCCACGGACTACTTCACCAAATGGACAGAAGCCAGAGCCTCAAAGCGAGCTGATACATGAACAACAAACAAAATTCTTATATGAGAAAATTATCTCGAGATTCGACGTTCTCATTAGAATTAGTTAGTGATCGCGGTTCACATTTTATTAATAAGGTGATTGATCATTTACTTCCTGGATTCTTATTAGTCCTTCAGAAGTCATCATCTTATTATCCACAAGCTAATGGTCAAGCAGAGTGTACAAACAAAATTTTGTGTACTATCTTGATGAAAACTTTGGAAGCAAGTTGAACGGACTGGGAGCATAAGCTGACAACCTTATGGGCATATCGAGGTAGTGACGGGATACACTCCCTTCCATCTAGCTTATGGTGTTGAGGCAGTAATGCCTATGGAATACTTAGTTCCGAGCTTAAGGATTGTAGTGCAAGAACATCTGACGGAGAATGCATTAGCTGAAAGGTTAATCGATTTAGAGAAGCTTGATTAGACCAGACTAATTACATCACATGGATTCATGGCCGCCGTGAAGCTCTGCAGCTCCCACCACCAATCAAGATACACACCCATGCCTTTGACAAGATGCTCCTGGATGCTATGATGCTGAAGAAGAGCTCCTATAATTCCAATGGAGCTGAATATGACAACATCAGAGATGAAGCAATAGAGAATGCATGCAGGCAATGTCTTTAATCATCATGCAAGTGAAGCCAGTGGACCGATACAATAGGGTACCACTGAACAAAATTGTGAAAGTCCATGAAGAGGAGGACTGGGCATACTACATGCGCTGGGAAATGGAGAACTACCTCAAAGCCCATCAATCCAAGATATGCAACCCATACCTCATGACACAAGTCCTAAACTATGTGGCTTAGAGGACCCTTCCAGAACCAGCAGAGCAGATGCAATTGGCACTCCTTCCAGAGGAGCAACCAGCACTGACTGCTATAGAGATGCAAGAAGGGCAAGCTGCCCTCGTGGAAAAAAAGCCATATTGAAGGAGATCAAGAAAGAAAGAAAAAAGAAGACGAAAAGAAAGATGAGGGGCATCATTCCATACGTGGCTGAGGAAACACAACAGATTGAGGCTGAGCTCACACAAGAGATCAAATCATACCATGAAGTATTGGAACTACAAGAAGCCACTGTTAGTGAGGCCACACAAGAACAAACACAGACGACTCCTCCTCAACTCAGCTAATATTCAAAAACATGTCTTTGCTCAAGGATTCTACTATGATAGACACACCTGCGGGAATGAAGCCAGAGACAGCAGCAAAAGCAGTGCCAGCTGAAGAATCCCGAGAAGCTTAGAGAAGCAACATCAATCCCAGTGCAAGATCCAGCAACACCACTTGATACAAGTAAAAGACCAAGAGATGAAGATATATCTAGTCCGAGAGCAAAAGAAGGTGTCTGGAGGATTAAGAAAGAATACCAGAGTTGTCATTCCTACAGAATATAGACTATGAACAGTTCATGCAGGAAACTGTGGAAGGCTTGGATGAGTTACTGAATCAGTTGCATGCTGGACTGGAAGGGGTAGCAGTGGGCACAAGTGCATCACTTTGGGAGTAAGAGCAACGAGTATGGCGGTGCCATCTTCTCACAACACATATGCTTCATGATCGTAACGCTACCCTCTGGAAGCAAGTTCAAGAGTCCAACACACAAGTACAAACCATAAAAGAACACTTGACAGCAATAGAGGCCACACATCGAGATGTGATCATAAGAGTTTAAAGGCCACTGAGGAGCAAGAGGCTAGATACAAAGTGTTGGAAAACAATAATTTGGTTCTTAGCCAAACTATTGTCCAAAGAATCTAAACAGAATACGAATCTCAAGGCGAAGATAGAGCAGGCTAAAGAGCAACTCTAGAAGGAAGTTACCCACAACCATGAGCTAACAGCCATCCATGCCCAGCAAGTACAAGAGCTCTAGCATATTTCCTTAGCCAAAGAAGAGCTACAAAGACAGATCCAACAGTTATCCTTAAGTCTGAAGGAAGCATAGCTGCGCACTTGCAACAAGAAAGGGAACAGACAAACAAGGCACATGTAGAAAAGGTGCTTTATGCATTGTCCTGGCACTCGGCATTAGTAGGCAGTGAATTGTCTCTTCTGATACCTTCAATGCATTGTTTTACAGCAATGTGTCTTCTTTATGCTTGTGTGCCTACATAGACAGTTGACCAGGCAGGATGTTCTCACACAAGAGTGTCAACCAGTGGATATTGTTTCCTTCTTGGCAGCCCATGTATCTCATGGCTCAACAAGAAGCAGCCAATAGTAGCCACATCCACTTATGAAGCTGAATACATGGCAGCATTGACACCTATTGTGGAATGTGTTTGGCTTCACTGTCTTATGGCTAATCTTGATACCAAACAGTAGTGTGCTACCACCCTTTACGGTGATCATTAGAGTGCATTAGCAGTTGTGCAAAATCTTATATTCTAGGCACGAACAAAGCACATTGAGGTGCATTATCACTACGTTAGGGAACATCTCCATGCTAGAGAGATAACCTTAACCTATGTGCCAACACATGCCAATGTGGTAGATGGCGTTACCAAGCCCCTTTCTAGGGAGAAGTTTGAAGATTTTCGACAAGCTCTGAACTTATTACCTCTACCAGGGTAGTCTGCTATACCCTATATCAGTTCACGCCATTCACTCTAGGGTGGTTTGTTAGCCTTCTGCCTCTAGGAAGTTTAGGTGTGAACGGAGCTGACGGGCACTTTTTACCATGTGCTGGCAAGGGTTTTTTTCTTGTGAGAACACACCCCTAGTGTGTTACTGGCCATGTCAGCTCTCTAAGGGCTACTACTATGCTGTATTCCACATGCTCATTATCCAATTGAGTACATTCCAACTATCGCTCTATTGTCTCTGTTGCCCTCTAAGCTTGTGTGTGTGTTCCACATGCTCATTATCCAATTGAATACATTCCAACTATCGCTCTATCGTTGACTACTATGTTGTATTCCACATGCTCATTATCCAATTGAGTACGTTCCAATTATCGTTCTATCGTCTCTGTGTTACTGGCCATGTCAGCCTCCACATGCTCATTATCCA
Source organism: Cibotium barometz (assembly GCF_041138505.1). NCBI lineage: Eukaryota > Viridiplantae > Streptophyta > Polypodiopsida > Cyatheales > Cibotiaceae > Cibotium > Cibotium barometz. The sequence goes on from NC_141093.1 coordinate 33,123,726, forward strand.
ATTGAGTACATTCCAACTATCGCTCTATCGTCTCTGTTGCTCTCTGAGCTTGTGTGTGTGTGTGTGTTTTGTCTGTGAGTCTGTGCAAAGCATCTCCTTTCACATCTCTTAGTAGAGGAACCCTCTATTATGGTGGAGAGCTAGGGTCCTCAACCTTGCCTGCCTTGTTGTAAGGAAGCCTTGCAAATGGGTGGGGGAGTAAAGAGGGAGATATAGCATTATATATGGTAGTGATGTGTGTGAACACACTTAGGACCGTTGGGGCACTTTTTCCCTCACTAGGAGGTTTTTTCCCCCATGCATATGTACACCCTCTTATCTACTCATCTTGGGGTGTGTACTTATCTTTTGTATCTGGCACACGTTTGTTTATTCTAATCTAGTGAGTTTGTGTGCTCTCAAGCTTCTCTATCTTGTGTGTGTGCATTGTTGCAACCCTAACCCTAATTCCAACAATTGGTATCAGAGCTAGCTTCCTTGACACTTGATCTAGTAGTCTCCCTCCCTTCTTTCACGACCCTATTTTTCTATCTCCGATTGAGATACCCTCTTAGGAGAAGAAGGTATATAATGTAGTGTTATGTATACGAACTATATAAAATTTCGAGGTTAGCAGCACAATTCGAGTACGTTTTGGGCACCACAAGGTTTTTGCAAACGTTCTAGAGAGGCATCATTTTGGATCGTTTCTACTTGATTTTGGATGTTTGGGCTATGTTGCGGGGCAAAGATTTGGTGTACAGCATCTACAGTGTCTTCAACAACATCAACCATCATACTTTTGGTGTATAGCAGCATCTACAGTGTCTTCAACAACATCGACCATCATACTTTTGCTAGTAACACTCTATTCTCTACTTTTGCGGGCAAAGATTTGGTGTACAGCAACATCTACAGTGTCTTCAACAACATCGACCATCATACTTTTGCTAGTAACACTCTATTCTCTACTCTGTATTATTTTTCATACACTTTGCAGGTAACACTCTATTCTCTACTCTGTGTTATTTTTCATACACTTTGCAGGTAACACTCTATTCTCTACTCTATGTTATTTTTCATACACTTTGCAGGTGATTCAGTCACAATTGGCAGCCATATCCAAGGCTACATTCAGTGAATACTAAGTACTTGGCAATGTGTTGAAAGATTTTGTATTTGGTAGAAAGTCATGGCTAGGAGTAGAAAGTCATGGCTAGGAGTAGTGATGTATTTGGTAGAAAGTCATGGCTAGGAGTAGTGATGTATTCAACATGTCTGCTGCTGTGAGGACAAACTTGATGGGACTAACTACACATTGATGGTAGAGAGTCATGGCTAGCAGTAGTGATGTATTCAACATGTTGTCTACTGTGAGGACAAACTTGATGGGACTAACTATACATTGTGGTCCTATATGATGAGGCATGTATTGGTTGCTAAAGGCCTTTGGAATGTGGTCAATAGTAGTGAAACTCGTCTTGTTTCACAACTACCAGTGCAACCAGGTGCTGCAGGTAAATCTGAAGTAGAATTTGATACAGATGTGGCTCCTCCACATGCACCACCAGTACCTCCCACTGCTGTGCTCAAACGAGAAGGGATGGAAGAAATGCACAGGCACATGCATTGCTTGCACTTTCTATGAAGTGAAGCATTATTCCTCATATTCGGTCATGTAAGACTTCAAAACAGGTACGCAATGAAGCATGTGTTGCATATTTGTGCAAATAGTTGGAGTCTGAGCACATGAATGAGGGAGACTCAATGGACAGCTTCTTGACCAAGATCAAAGATTTTAAGGAGCAGCTTGCTAGTGTGGATGAGATATATCCTGATAGTACATTGGTGCCCACAGTTCTCAATGCATTGCTAGATTCTTATTAGAGTTTTGTCTCTACCCTTAGACTCATGATAAAGGGAAATCCAAATGCCCTTACATTTGATGAGCTGGTTTCAGTGCTCTTACAAGAAGAGCAGTCTAGGCAAAACAGATCTAATATGCGAGTTGGTGACCAAGCTTTTGTTGCCAATCAGAAAGGCAAAGGTAAAGCTTCCTCTTAATCCTTAGGTAAGGATGCTAGAAGGTGATAAGCCTAAAAATAAGGGCAAGTGTCACTATTGCAGGAAACTAGGGCACTACATACATGAGTGTAAGAAAAGGCTAGAGAAGGAGAAAAAGAAAGATCGGGCATGGCTGTAGCTGATGCATCTGCACCAAGCACAGGAGGAGAAGGAATCTGCAAGTTTTGCTTAAAATGATTGGGCATGGACTATACATTGCAGTTATGACATTGCAATTATGACCCTTCTGTTCTCATAATGTAGAATCAGATGCTTGGTACTTTGACAGTGGTGCTAGTAAGCACATTACTTGACAAAAAAAGTTATTCTCATCTCTGGAATCTGTCCCAAGTGCAAGAACCGTCACAGGTGTAAATGGTTCCTCATATCCTATCAAAGGAGTTGGTAGAGTTGTGCTCACTGCTACAAATGGGGGACATTTACTCTTTCTAAAGTTTTATATGTGCCAGGAATTAAGAAGAACTTGCTGTCAGTTTTAACCTTAGCCTTGTTAGGCTTGACGGTGAAATTTGTGGATGACAGATGTACAGTTCAGGATATGAATGATGGTTATTCTATCATTGCCTCAGGTACCTTGTTTCATGGCCTATATAAGATGGATGTATTTGAGAAGTTGCAGCATGATGGATGTATTTGAGAAGTTGTAGCATGATGCTTGCTCAATCTCTCTATGACTCGTGCTGTGAGTGATGCAGAATTATGGCATGCACGATTTGGACAGTTTGTTACACCTTCACAAAGGCATGATATGGTGTCTGAGTTGCCAACTCTTGAGACCCCTACTAGACATGTATGTATTCTTGGTAAAATGAATCTGGCATCATTTCCAAAGGATGGATCTGTGAGAGCTATTAAGAAATTTCAGCTTATACATAGTGATGTATGTGGTCCTATGAGGACACCATCTATAGGGGGATATCTTTACTTCCTCACTTTTATTGATGATTACTCTAGATATAGCTAGGTGTATCCATTAAAGTAAAAGTCAGAGGTTTTTATGTGCTATAGGCACTTTGCATCCATGACTAAAAATGCATGTGAATGTAAAGTTGGCACCCTTCATTCATATCGAGGGAGGGAGTATATGTCCAAGGAATTTCATGCATATATGGCTGAAAAAGGCATAAGGCATCAATATACAATGCCATACACACCTCAACAAAATGGTGTGGCTGAGAGGAAGAACATGTCTCTTATGGAGATGGCACGATGTATGGTGAAAGCCCAAGATTTACCTCATGCTTTTTTGGTGAGAGGCGACTATGTGCGCAAACTATGTGCGAAGAAATGCCCTACCAAGGCCTTGCAGTCTAAAACTCCTTATGAAGCTTGGCATGGCAGGAAGCCTTATGTGGTGTTTTTGGTTGTCTTGCTTATGCTCTTGTGCCTGAGCAACAACACACTAAGCTTGATGATAAGGCAGTTAAATGCATATTTGTGAGATACAGTTCAGAAAGCAAGGGATATAGACTCTACCATCTGGTCTCAAAGCGGATTTTGGTAAGTAGAGATATTGTTTTTGTCAAAAACTCAGTTCAGCCCATGCTTTCATGCAAAAAACAACATAATGTACGCTCACAAGACATGTTTGATTCGCTCCTACCTTTGTTTAATGGAGAGCAGCCATATATAGAGCAATTGAATGCTCAACCAAGTGTTAAAATTCAACCTTTGCAAGTGCAAAATCAGCCTACAAATCAGCCTTTTGATGAGGCAATTATTGAGGATATAGTGAATGAGGAGAGAGCAGCCATAGAAGAATCTAGGCGTATGCCAAAATGGCTTATGCAGACATTAAGGGATAGCAAGTTGGCAGCTCCTTTACCTAGCAGAACTTGTGCAGGCTCTCATCATGAAAATTATTCTCATGTGGATCATGTTCTCATTTTTACTTTATGTAATGAGAAAGAAGCATAGAATGATGATCATTGGATGCATGCTATGCAAGATGAGTATAACTCTATACTCAAGAATGACACATGGTATTTGACAGATCTACCTCATGGCAAGAAGGCCATTGTTACTAAGTGGGTTTACAAGTTAAAACACAAAGCAGATGGTAGCATTGATCACTACAAGGCCAGACTTGTTGCAAAGGGGTATGCCTAGCAAAAAGGGCATTGATTATGTGATGAGACCTTTGCACACACCCACATCTCGTATGACTACCATTAGGTGTCTCATTGCTTTGGTAGCACATCATGGGTGGAATGTGCATCAGTTGGACATTAAGACCGCATTCTTGAATGGTGATTTACATGAGGAGATGCATGTATCACAGCCTCCTGGTTTTGTAGTTTTGTGAAAGGAGAAAAGTCTAAAGTATGCAGCTTGAAAAAAGCTCTTATGGCATTAAGCAGGCTCTTAGAGCATGTCATGATAAGATTCATACATACTTGGTTGCAAATGATTTTTGCAACAATCCAATAGAGAGTACCCTCTATGTGAAGAGGAGTAAGGATACATTTTTGGTCATCGTTCTATACTTGATTGCAAATGATTTTTGCAACAGTCCAACAGAGAGTACCCTCTATGTGAAGAGGAGTAAGAATACATTTTTGGTCATCGTTTTATACATTGATGACATGCTACTCAGGGGACCCGATATAGATCAGATTTCAGCCTTTAAGGCTAATTTGGAGTCATTGTTTGAGATGTCAGATTTAGGACCGTTGCATTACTATTTGGGGATTGAGTTTATGCAGCGCAATGATGGTATTGTTATGCTGCAGTCTAAATATATACAGAAGCTATTGAAGAGGTTTAATCTTGAAGACTGTAAATATGTGGCTACACCTATGGAGACAGGTACTCGACTTAGTCTTCAAGATGCAGGAGACTCTTTTGATGCTAGTTTGTATCAGCAGGTTGTTGGATCCCTTCTTTATGTATGCAACACGAGGCCAGATATATAGTATGCGGTCTCACAATTGAGCAGATTTATGCATAGCCTATGTACGAAGCATTGGCAAGCTGTTAAGCGGGTTTTTTGCTATTTATAGGGCACTCAGTATTTTGGATTATTTTATCCAAAAGGGGGTGAGTCACAGCTGCATGCTTTTAGTGATTCAGATTGGGTTGGGTGCTATAACACACAAGTGTACACTAGTGGGTTTTGCTTTCGCCTTAGTGATTCATGTATAACATGGCTCAACGCCTACAGTGGCCACTTCCAGTTGTGAATCTGAGTACAGGCTAGCTTTTATAACTACAGTTGAGTGTGTGTGGCTCAAACATCTTATGGGGCTGATTTGGGTGTCGGTGGACAGTTGTCTAGCACTACGATTTTCACTGACAGGCCAGAGCGCATTAGCAGTTGAGGAACCCAACGTTTCATGCTCACACTAAGCACATTGAGGTGCATTACCACTATGTCAGGGAATGACTCTCTGCAAAACAGAGATCACCTTGGTCTATGTGCCTACACATGACAACATGGAAGATTTATTCACGAGGATGAAGGCTCTTCCTCATGAAAAGTTGGAAGCTTTTCGTAAAGCTTTGGGGGGGTTACTGCCTTTTTTTAGATTGATCAGCCATACCATGTACATGTTCACATCATCACTCCAGGGGGGATTTATAGCATTATATGGTAGTGATGTGTGTGAACACACTTAGGACCGCCGGGGCACTTTTTCTCTCACTAGGAGGTTTTTTTCCCCATGCGTATGTACACCCTCTTATCTACTCATCTTGGGGTGTGTACTTATCTTTTGTATCTGGCACACATTTGTTTATTCTAATCTAGTGAGTTTGTGTGCTCTCAAGCTTCTCTATCTTGTGTGTGTGCATTGTTGCAACCCTAACCCTAATTCCAACAGGAGATAGCTATGGAAATCTTAACCTCTACTTTAATGCCTTGAGAGAGGCAAGGAGAGCTACATCACACTATCACTCACACACACATAATCCTCAAACAAGCATGTACCAAAGAGAGGAGAGATCAATCAACAAGAGCAAGAAAGGCTCAAACTCAATTATGAGAATGGGATTATGTCTTTTCTCATTAGTCAAAATGTCTTATATACAAGACTCATATTTACAATGCCCAATCTAGACTAATTTCCTAGAACCATCATTACACATGTCATGAGCTATGTTTTGACTATCTTTTGACATTACACAAGTCGTGAGCTTGGAGATTTCCCATAATCATTTACATGAAGCGCTTTTCCCGATATAAAAAGTATGGCTCAAAAAGTGTTGCTGCATGTTCGGAGTAATGTTAGCTAATGTGGTTAATATTAGAGCTCTTTGGTCATATGATGTGCACACTAGTACTTTCTTGGTTTTGTAATATTATTGTGGAGTTATCTATATTATGCTAAATCAAAGGACCAATTGGTTCTCTTTACTCTTAAAGTCTCTATAAATTCTTTATTTTTCAGGCTTAACAAACTAAAATTTCTAGTTTCTCCACTTGTTAAGGAGGGGAGTCTCTTTGGATATCTCCTTCCTCATTCTTAATACTCCATTATTTTTAGTTAGTAAAGGGTTTCAAGCACTTCCTTGACCACTCTTTCTTCCAATATTTTTGGGAATCTTATCCCAACATCTTATAAGCTAAGTCACTCAATATTCCACACCGAAGGGAGCTTTGAAACTAGTAGGGTGACTAGCTAAATCTTGTAAGCTAAGTTACTACACTAAAGGGAGAGCTAAAATTTATAGGGATAGAAGTAGCACATCACATAAAGCTCATCATTAAAACTTATCATAACGAGCTAGATTTGACTCACCTCATAGTTTCCAATTGCTAGGCTATGATGGAATTGGATTTAATGAATGTGACATCAAAATGTTAATCAACAAGTTGTCTTGACTTTTTATACATCATATACATACCACTATGAAAAGCACACAATAAACTCCATATCTCCTCCTCTTTGGTGCAAACGATGAGAGCCTTGCCATGCTTGGCATAGGAGATTTCCCTACTGATCATGTTCCATACTTCAATGGAAAGATTGTTGTTAACATTTTTTACAATCAAAATTAAATTATGTTACAATGAAGTCAAGAATATCAACCACCCAATTACTAGAAACATACAAACCAATGACATGATTCAACTTTAGGTTGGTGCATGCACATGATTGAACTTCATATTGGCATATTGACATGAATAAGAAGTAGATCAATTTTACTCAAAAGAAAAACATGAGATACATGCATTCATACACGATAAAAAAATGGTAGAGGTTATTATGTCACACCCGAAGTGCTCATTAAAATTTATTGTGGCATGCTCATGTACAACAAAGCTGAACACTTTATTACATTAAAGAGTTGGTTAGATATCATTACAACATGCTTGTTTCTTATTCGTAACATGCTAACGTCAAAATGTTGTAGTGCTTAAACAAAGCACCTTAAATTTTAAAATTAAGATCGCACTAATTGCTACTCTCATAATTAACCATATAGCCATTCACTTGGTTCACACTTGGAAGAACTCTACAAATTTTCAAAAAAGGACCACAAAAGAGGAATATTTTAAGATAGGTAGCAAACACTAATGGTAAACGTAGTGTAGACAAAACTATATGTTAATTATTTCAAGATAATGATCTAGAGTAAAAAAGATCTACATCAACAAAGAATGATGGGTATTCACCAAATCGCCAACTATGTCATAAATTTCATCCAAGCACATTGCCATTGTGTTGATATTGTTTCTTAGTTGTATTGTAGCTATCATGTTGGCTTTGATTGACCTCGTGATGTGGTTGAGGTGTAGCATCCATGTTATAAATTTCATCCAAGCACATTACCATTGTGTTGACATTATTTCTTAGTTTATTGTATTGTAGCTATCATGTTGGCTTTGATTGACCTGGTGATGTGGTTAAAGAGTAGCGTCCAGTAGCTCCTCTCTCACTTTACAATGACACACATTGTTGGCTTGAGACACAATTGTGGACACACCCATATATATAGGCCCATGCCCTTTAGCCAATCCATGCCAAGGATATAACGTAATAAATACATCATATAACATGTAGTTTTTACCTTGATTATGTCGGTGTGGAGGACTCTTGCAATACGTGGGAGGTCTTTGAATCCTATGAAGCTATGGTTTTTTTTGGCACATTGCAAGGATTGAGATACGATTGCCTCCCAATTTTTGAAGGGGAATCACATGAAAAGTAGGGACAATGCAGTAAGTGCCTTTTTCTCGGCCATGGATATGATAGCTTGTTGGTAAACTTGGTCTTTTTAAATGAAATTGTCTCCATTTCGGCACACTTTTGTTTTGTCTCGAACAGCAGCAGCAGCGAGCTGTCTAGGGGAGTCCTCTTGGTGGTAGGAATATTGTCTTAGGCACACTCTTCTCAAGCATCCGAAATTGGGTGGGGCAACATCCCCAAGCCACTTGATCAACTTTTCCACTCCCATGTCCTTTGGGAACTACGTAGCAACCATAGGTGCAGAGATCCACATCCCTACCTTCTAGCTTGCTTACATTGCATCTACAACCTAAGACTTTGAGTAACTCAATTAAAACCTAAGACTTTGAGTAACCCAATAAAAAATGCAAACATTATGCTTGCTTTGCTTAAGGAAGATCACTCTATCATTCATTGTGCCTTTTCAAGTGCCAATGTGAATAGACATTGTCAAGATCCAACCAGAAATACCATAAAATACTACACGTTTTTTATTTCAAAATTAATTGTCGCGGCTACAAGGACGGCGCCGACTGAAACATGGCGAGGAAAAAGGCGTCAGTCTACAATTTTCTCTCGCAGAAGCTCATCAAAGGTCTTCGTTAAGAGGCGGACCTAAGGGAGGGCAAAGAGGCCATGGCGGGTTCACAGCTGGAAAGTGAGAAGAACCTTCGGCAAAGGAAAGTGAAAAAATTGCAGAGGGCGGGCCCGTTCCTGCAAGAGCATGATTGTAAGTGCTTTGGGACCCAAATCCTTTGATGTGGAGTCTGGACCACGGGACGTCACGATGCTTTTTGTGTCCTGATAATTGCTCCCATTCATCCAATTCGCTTCATCATCCTTTTCAGCAAAGAAGTCCATCTTTCTCGGCATAGCAGTCGCAGATTCGTCTGCAGAAACTGTTGTTTTTTCACGCTTCCAGGTGCGCCTCTCTGCACGGCCTCAACGTGTACGGTTATGGGTCCTACGTCTTGCTCGAATGGGCAATCGGCCTTCAGGCTCTAATAAGCACCCACTTAGGTGATTCGAATTGGGTCCACTCGAAATTGTACGACCTGTTGTGGTTTTCTGTTTCATGTGCCGCCCAGAACCTCACATACCTTACAACGCCTGTCCATTAGTGTTTACAAGTGCCCAATCGCTTGGACTGGTCTCCTTGAAATTGAGTGTAGTGTTTTGGGTCCCTCTGAATTTAGGATTACTTAATTGGATCTGTGTCGGGTCCTGTGGGATGCACAAAGTGTGTTGGATGCTTTGAAAGCCACATCCTGTGTTGAGTCCTCTTCAATTTGAGTATACTGTGTTGGATCCTTTGGAGGCTACATACTGTGTTGGGTCCTCTTGAACCTGCCCACCATGAGCTGGAGTGACACAGATCAGAGCCGAAGTTCAAGCCCCATACCATGGAAAGAGATGTTCGAGAGCGCTTCCAGCCCTTTGGTTCCCCTTGTTCCATCAAGCTTGACAGCAAGTCGCTCCTCTCCGGCTCTTGGCTATGTCTCCAAGTCACTTGAAGCCAACTCTCGTCTCAAAAGAGACGCGAAGAAACCTCCTCTCCCCAGCAAGGAAGAAAACGGGCGCTTTCTCACCAGCGGGAAGGTCTCCTTTGATCGCTCCTCCACAACCATGATTGGAGAAACGGCTTCTAACAACATTCACTCTGTCCATGATGATCCTGCTGTCAATGTGAGTGATCAAGCGTCTGGCCCATTCCATTCTAATGAGCTCTCCAAAGAGCCTACCGACTCCAACCAACAGAATTTTCAACTTGCAGTCTACATAGCAATGGCGCATGCTGTCCTTATATTTTTGGTCATTGTATTGTATGGGGTTTGGAAGCTCTTGGAATGCTATCGGAAGCCCATTCAATGGGCAGTACTCTGCTCAATGCCCTTGAGAGCTATCCATGGAACCATTGTAGCCTTTTGGGAGACATCCCTGAAGCAGGGTCTTCTTGGAACAGTCTTAGCAATTCCTTTTGCCTTCTGCAGAGCTTTAATAGTTACCACACTGGATGCTCGGCTTGCTTTCCTACATCTCATTGGAAAGCGGCGATCACAACAAGGGAGGACTGTTAAGTTTAACACTCTTATGGAGTGGTTGGTCTCCTTTGCAGTTATGACACTTGCATATGAATACATGGGCCCAATTGCCTTAGCATTTATACCCTTTGTGGTGATCACTTTGTACTCCTTAGGGGTTTTTCTTGGTCTTGTGCCGGAAATTGAGGATCTGGAAATGGAGACTAAGCGGTCTTTACTCTCTGCTGAGCCTAGCCAAAGATGGGAACATGCCAGAAGTTGGCTTGGATGGATTCTCTTACCAGTCACAAAAACATACAAACTATTAGGGGTACGGATCACTGGTGCTTTTCTGAATAATTTGCACCATCTGGTTGCAATCTTTCTTATGGTGTTGATGATTGTTGGGTCTTTGTCTGGGCTGGTCCTGTTCTCTTACAAAATAGGTCTGGAAGGCAAGGGTGTAGTGGTTGCTTTGAAAACTCATGTAGAGAGGAGTAATTATGTAGAGAAGGTAGGATTAAAGCAATGGATCGAGGACAATAGAGTTCCTGAGCTTATTGACACTTATGCAGGCAAGGCTTATGATACTGTATCTAGCCAAATTGATGTTTTTGCAGCAAAATATCAGATGACAGAGCTGGCAGATGTGGGCAAACAGTACCTTATAGGGCTTGCACAGGGACAGTGGAGAGGAAACCTGACAGCTAGAACTGAGTCATCAACCCCAGTTTTGGACAGAATGCATAGCATTATGGAAAGATGTCGAGAATATGATTTTAAAGGTGTGTATTCGGAGCTTCAACAGGGTGCCCTTCTTATACTTGAGCATTTCAATATTCCTAGGGAGGAACTGTTGGACAAGGCAAAGCAAGCAGCAGAGAGATGGCTAGATGTTGGGAAGCATGTATTTGCAAATAGCTCAAAACTTGTTTCTGCTCTTACACGCCTGTTTATTGCAACTGCCAGCACCGTCCTCTCAGGGGCTCCTGAACTGATAGGTTTCTGTGCTGATGCTTTTGTCTTCTTTTCTGTACTCCATTATTTAATTGCTTCCAAGTCTGGAGGTGTAATGGAGCAGGTGCTGGGTATGCTTCCTTTGTCTGACTCTACCAGGACCAGATGTGCAGTTGTTCTGGATCATGCTGTAAGCAGTGTGTTGCTGGCCACAGTGAAGGCAGCCTTTTTCCAGGCCAGTTTTACATGGCTTCTCTTCCGTGTTCTGAAAATCCACTTCCTGTATATGTCAACCCTATTGGCATTCTTCAGTGCATTACTTCCAATTATCCCGACGTGGTGGTCATCCATTCCTGCTGGTGCTCAGTTGGCTATAGAGGGGAGGTACATTCAAGCAATTCTTCTTATGGCCACGCACATAGGACTTATGGACTATGGAGTTGGTGCCATTCAGAGTGGTATTCCTGGCCATAATGCATACCTGACAGGGTTGAGTATTGCAGGAGGCATGGCTCTCTTTTCATCTGCCATAGAGGTTAGCTCCCTATCCTTTCCCTTTTCTACAGTTGTAATGAAGCATGAAGTATTGTGTGATAAAGAGGTGGTGCCGATTGGCTCATGCCAATTGTTTTATAGTTCCATGCTGTCAAGGTCACCTTTCTCGGTGTTTCACTTGTGTTAATGGTGTGCAGATGGACCCAGCAAGGGTGTAGGCTATTTTGTATCGCTAATTTGTGGCCAACTGCAAGATTTTTACAATTTCTTGGGTTTGACATTGTTCCACCATATGTTTGTCAAGCATAAGTCTGGAGAGGAACCTGTTAATGGGATGGACAAAACTAGGTTCACGAAGATAAAGACACTGTGTTGTTGCCAGCAGTTGTGCTATAGCTGTGAGAACTATTCACAACAATGGCATGCAAATGCATTTGGACACGGGTTGCCGTGCAACAATATGAAGGGCTGGCCACCTTACCTGCATTGGAAGGTTCTCCAAGGTTGGGCTAAGCTTATGTGATCACTCAACACTAGATTGTGTCCTGAACATATAATAAGGTGTGCCAGGCATTTCCATTGGAAGGTTCTCCAAGGTTGGGCTAAGCTTAAGTGATCACTGAACACTAAATTGGGTGATCAACAGCTTATAACCGCTGCTGCTACTAGGAGCTATTTCTGCAACTGGTTTTGTCAGATGCTGTAGCAGAAATGCTTTGCAAATGACTGAAATATAGGCATAGAATCCTTAGACAACAAGGCAGAGAACTGAGAAATAGTGAGCAATTTATCCAAACATATGAGAGTGGACAAGATTACAAGGCGGCCTGAAACAACAGTTGCCTCATCATGCGCTTGCAGTGCTATTCAGGCCATAACTGTAGAAACGATTGATTTCCCCCTTTCATGTTGCTGGAATGTGCTTCTTTTTTGGTAAGTTATGGGCTTAATCTGGCAGTCTTCTGGCTGCTGATGGTTTGATAGCCAAAATGGGGAGGCTAATGGCCTATTTAAGGGAAAAAGGGGCGGTGAATCCTCCATTTTACTGATCCTGTCTTTTGCCCCTTGCTGATTTGTCTCCATCTCTGCTGTTGAGGTGTTGTTCCTCTTGCTATTGGTCTACCACTCTTCTTATGGAATCCTTTTATAGGTGTGCACCAATGCTATTTACATGCATGGTTATGGAATCCTTTTATAGGTATGCCCAATGCTATTTAACGTGCATATTTAACCCCTTTTGCTGTCAGGGCCTTTCTCCCTTTAATAAACAGGGCTCAACAATGGCCAGCACTCTCTCCTAAACCCTAACACCGGTGTTCTTCAGTAGTCAATGATACATGCATCTGCTGTTTTTGGATGATGCACGTGGTCTTTCCGTCTTATTTTTGAAGGGGTGGGGAGGATTATCAGATAAGGTGCTGAAAGTGTTTCTGAATGAGGACTGTTTTAAACATTAATGAAAACACTTAAAATTGAGGAAGATTCACCCCACAAACAAACACCAGCACTGCGTACCAATGGCCAACCCCCCCCTCCCCCACACCGCCCACAACTTCTTCCCCCTCCCCCCTCCCCCCTGCCCTCTTCCCTCACCTTCCTTTCCCTTGTGAACTGTTTGCTCTATTGATATGAGAATTAGAAAGTACAAATCAACGGCTGAAATATGAACAAAATTTGCCTCCATGTGCTCTCTGTACAATTTAGGTCCGGAATAGAGCTACAAACAAAGTTTCTCCTCTGCCAAACTACAACTACCTTTGCAAGATTGAGCCTAGAGATTTGTTGCTGTATTTCTGAGTTATTAGGCTGACTTTGCTGCTAATTTCTGCTCAAGAGGGCCTGAAGGCTGAAATGAAGAATGGGTCCTTAAAGAAAATTTCAACCTCCTATTTTGTTCTTCAAATTGATCATTGTCTTGCTCAAAACTGTTCCATATGCGAGGTGGTAATTACCAGATAGCTCATGGAGCATGAATTGTGATTTGTATATCTTTTGAGTAGCTAATTTAGCTAGAATGCTCATTTCTATTTACGGGTGGCCATTGGCGAGAATGCCCAAAGTTTTTAGTTGGGTGGTCCTAGACCAGATGCCCAGATGACTAGATTTAGCACTCGGGTGGTCAAATTGACCAGAACGCCCGAATGAGTGATGAGTGGTTTTGAAGGCGAAACCAGATGCTCAAATCATTTGAACAAAACATGAATAGGTGAATCTTTACAACGAATCCTTCTTGGACCTGAAGCATGCAACTCCTAGAATCTAAGAGAGTTGCTATTTTTGATAGACTTATGGAAATTCTGTTCGTGTCAAAACATCCGGATTTTCGCTAGGATCAAGAGTTACTACAGCCCCTTTGTCAAATTCTTTATGAGTTGGGATATTTTTAGCATAGAAGGTTATGGAAGAATTGATAAAGTTGCTCAATGCGGAAGAAAAACATAGGAGAGAGGGAGAGCAAAGGAGAGAGAGAGACATTAGACAATGAACATCATGTTATGCAGCAAGAGGCTTTTACAATGGTAATATCAACCAACAGATGTTGTAGAACTAGTGCCTATGAATGACTGAATTGTTGGATGACAAGTGGGAGGAGATGAGGCCTTTATATAAGGAAAGGTGAAGCTGGGCGATCTATAGCAAATAACGGTTAACTCCCACGACTAGGAAATCCTCACGACTAGCATAAATACATGAGATAAATGTCCAACCTAATACAAGACCAAGATCCGACTCAAAACTGATGAAGAAGATGCGACCATGGATATCCTAGTACCGGCTGGATATTGAGTACACTATGGAAGATGCACCTGCCAACCTGTCTCTTCAAAACAAAATGCCACCCTGAACAACAAAGAAATCTGCTTGGCTCCAAATTCCCACACGAGTGTGCAGTGAACTCCAAGTATAGAATGATGAGTTGCTGGACATACCGCGCCCATTATCCCCCAACAGTGGACGATGAATACATCACGTCTCAGAAAACCTCGAACAATGAACTTGGAACTCATCCAGTCCATAATCTTTGCTACATCAACCAATAGACATGGAATACATCCATTCCATAGCTCCAAAAAATGAACTTGTCTTGCTAAATATTTTTAATCCTTGGAACTTCGACTCATGGATCCCATGCACCAGAAATGGAGCTACTTACAGCCACCTCTCCTTCCCACAAGCCTCCTCTGGCCCCGGAAGCACATGGGAGAGAACTATTTGTATAACTATAGAAGTTGACTATCCAAGTCCTCCCTAGCTTGTGCAGCCTTGGCGAGACTAGAAGTATTAGAGTCATCCTCTTGTATATGATCATTGCCTATCTTTGAAAACGTGGTCCTGGCTTGGGTTGTACCTTTGGTCTTGCAATCCTTGGCCAAATGAACCTGCTTTCTAGAAGAGTAGCAGTGGCACCGTCCTGTTTGTTGCACTGTAGCAAGTGCTTAATCCTGTCCACTAGGAGGGAACCTTACCTGCTCTTGAGAAACAAGGATAGATATCTCCTCCAAGAGGGAACCCATATCCACGGCAATAGCACACCTCTACACGGAAGGAGATAGCACATGCGGAAGCATAAACAGTAAACATATGAGAGAGTGCAAAGGAGATAGAGAGAGTTGGACAAGATCACCTTTTATAATAGCAGTGAAGCTTTACAATGGCAATGGCTAGCAACTGAGTGGTGAACTATGTGCAAGGGAATTGGATGAATGAGTGAATAATGGGGAACTCCTTATATAGTGCATGAGTGAGCTGGCTGACTGCTCATAGGACAAATAAATAGGAGAAATACAATAAAATACCCAGATAAATGGTAAAGCTACAGAACAGTGAGATGCACAATTCTAACACCCCCTGTGCAGCTCATAGTGTGCTAGAGTCGGAAGAAGATAAGTTGATGAAGATGCAACCATGGACCCTCCAGCACCGCGAATACGGGAATCACCTCGGAGAGAGCATCCACCAACTTGTTTCCTCGAAACAAGATGCTACCACGAACAGCAAGGAACTTTGCTTGGCCACGAATTCTTACATAAGTTTGCAGTGAACTCCAAGAATAGATGATGAGCTGCTGGACATACTGCGCCCATAATCCCCAACAGACGGAACACATCATGTCCCAAAAGCCTTGAACAAGGAACTTGGAAGTTGGAACAGATCCAGTTCATAATCTTTGATGTACCAAAGATAACCATGTTCTGCCAGATGCTTGGAACTCCAAATCACGGTCCCCATGCACCAGTAGGTGGAGTTGTAATCAGCCCCCTCTCCCATGGGGGGAAACTGCATGTGTACTAGAGAAGCACACCATCTGGGGTCTCCTGAGCCTAGAAGTGGTACTAGAATCTGTATCACTATCTTGTGTCGTGTCTTTGCCTTTTCTCTGAGATGAAGCCTTGCCCTTGGTCTTGTCCTTCTTCTTGGACAAACAATCCTTGGACAGATGTCCTCTTTTCCTGCAAGAGAAACAGCGACTCCGACCTTTCTTTTGAACTGAGGAAAGTGCCTAGTCAGAATTGTTGACTGACACCTTCAACTTACCCTGTGAGATGAGAACGGACTCCTCCTCCAACAGTAGGGAGCTAAGATCATCGAATTCCAAATGAGTGGAAGTGACTTGGCACCGCAGAGATTGAGAAATAACGTCATAGTCCGGAGGAAGCTTGGTGAGGATAAGAGCAGCCAGTTGAGAAGAGGACAAAGCAGCACCCATAGCCAGTAATTGGTCATGGATACCCTTGGTCTTCATGAGAAAAGACTGTATGGAATTGCCTTCAGGAAATAACAAGCCGTAGAGCTGCCCCTACAAGGTAACTGTCCTCATTGATGAATCTCGTGCAAAGAGATCCTCCAATTTTGACCATACCTGATGAGCATTGGTGAGAGTTTGCACTGTCAGTGATGGTCTGCACAAGCACAGAATGCGCCTTCGAGTCCCGATTCTCCCAGTCTTGTAATTCCACAGCAAATTCATCCTCTTGATCTTGAGTCCATCGCTGAGAGTTTTGAGGACGCTCGGTCTTCCTTTCAGTGCCCTGAACAATGTCGCACAAACCCTTGTGGATGAACCAGACCCGCATCTGAAGCTTCCAATGAGCGTAGTTGGGTCCTTTCAACTTGTCATCTTTGTTCGTACAAGGGGGAGCCATATCCTCAGTAGCAAAGAACAAATCTCAGCTCTCGAACACTTCTCTCAAGTGCTTTCCAACGAAGCGAGGCACCAGGAACAATCAGCCCCTTCTCAAACCGTAGAGAGGAGGAGGCGGGACAGCAGCAAAACAGTCCAAGATCCACCGGGAGCCTCCTACTGGAAGGGCAGGGACTCGTGGAGGAAGAAGACAATGTAGGGCCACTTGTCTGGGAGCACCACGAGCAAGAAACGCACCACCAACAGATACTGTAGTAGAAAACGCAGCCAAAACACTTCAAAATCTGCCTCTGAAGAGCAAAACACAGTCTGTAGGGTTGGTTGACAGCAACTAGAAGAGGGCTGGACAGAAACGCGGCAAGAACGCAGCTACTGTATGGACTGATCTGCAGCGGGAGAAGTGATGGAAGCAAAACGCACAACAAGGTGGGCAGATTTGCAAATTTTGGAGCAGCCTGGACCTAAGCGTATGATACCATGAAGGAGATAGCACATGCGGAAGCATAAACAGTAAACATATGAGAGAGTGCAAAGGAGATAGAGAGAGTTGGACAAGATCACCTTTTATAACAGCAGTAAAGCTTTACAATGGCAATGGCCAGCAACTGAGTGTTGAACTATGTGCAAGGGAATTGGATGAATGAGTGAATAATGGGGAACTCCTTATATAGTGCATGAGTGAGCTGGCCGACTACCTCTAGGGCTGGCCGACTGCTCATTAGGACAAATAAATAGGAGAAATACAATAAAATACCCAGATAAATGGTAAAGCCCCAGAACATTGAGATGCACAGTTCTAACATACACCACCGCCGCCTTGAGGTGCCGGTCACCTAAGCGAGTGATACCATGATAAATGTCAAATCCCCATAGGATCTCCTCGTAGAACGCTCGTGGTATAAGACTCAAAACCTGCAAACAAACCAAACAAACGTGAAGGGGGTGCAGGCTTGACTCACCTCCCAACCTCGACAGCCGTGGGCAAGCCCACAAGTCTTGGTTGTCCCCACCGAGCCACGAGCTGAGCTAACTAGATGGATGTACCGACCAATCTCTACCTCGTGACGTCCCATACCGCCACGAAGCTACTCTCGTGGGCCTTGAGACTGTTGCCGGCCTTGGTTGCATAAAGCAGGTGCACGTCTGCACTAGATCCAGGCTCTTGACCATAGAGCTCTCACAAAGACACACGAGACTCTATGAACTAATGATTAACCTTGGCCATCCTTTTATAGGCTCTTGGCCGGTCATCGGGTGTCCACACTTGGGTGCCCGCCCGTTAGTCTATCCCTAACTCAGCTCGCCAATCAGCCTGCCTAGCTCCAAGCTTCCCCAAACCTCGAAGCTAGTCTTGTGTGCGTGTAGCACACGGTAGATACACACTGTGCACATGACATACTTCCCTTCCTCTAAGAGCTCACTCCTGAGCTCACTCCTGAGCTCACTAAAAAGCTAGGGTAATCCCTATGAAGAGTAGTCAATGTCTTCCATGTAGCTTCCTCCTCAACATGATCCTTCCACTTGATGTTATATTGCGTGATAAGTGTATTACGCAATCGTCTTTCACGAAATCCAAGAATCTTTTCAGGTTCGTGTGGAACAAATGTCATATCCTCGACATCTATGATTTCTTGAGGAGTAACTAACTGGTCTGTTCCACCCAGTACTTCCTTAAGTCTACTGACATGAAATATGGGATGGACTTTCACATGAGAAGGCAAATCCAATTCATATGCGACTGAACCAATCCGTCGTGTAATACGAAAGGGTCCACAATATCTAGGGGATAATTTTGGAGATCGATCTGTCCGTAAAGTCTCCGAATCTTTCGGAACTCGCAAATACACCATCGTTCCTTCAGAGAACTCTCTGGGTGAATGATGTCTATTAGAATAAAATCTGTCTTGGTCTTGAGCACTTCTAATAGATTCCTTCGCAACTTGTAACATTTCTTGCATATCTTGCAAAAAATTACGTGTTGCATCATGCTAAAGTCCCGAGAGGTTGAAAACCATACATAAGCATGAAAGGACTAAAACCTGTACTCGTATGCTTAGTACTGTTATATGCAAATTCTAACATAGGAAGATAATCCTCTCATAAACTCTGTCTTTTGGATACATATGCTCGAAGCATATCCTCCAAAATCTGATTCACTCTTTCAGTCTGGCTATCAGATTGAGGATGATCGGAGGAACTCAAATTCGAAGTTGTTTCCAACTTCTCAAAAACGAGTCTCCAAAAATCACTTGTAAACTGTCCCACATATCCTTTCATCTTCGGCCAATAAAAAGTGTGCTTCACTAACGATAATGTCCTGTGTACCCCAGGGTGTCCAGCAGAAGAGGCGTCATGACACTCCTTAAGAATCTTGGACCTGATGTCCGGGATCTGTGGTACACAAATTTTGTCATTACGGAATAGTAAACCATTTCGAATCATCTACTGACGTCCTGCAGCCTGAATGGTAGGCTGCTCAGTCATTGAGTCTTGGTCAATCAATGAGCTCCCGTCCTGGATCTTCTGCCAATATGGACCAAAATAACTATCAGTCTTGCAAAGCCCTCTCAATGACTGAAATAAGTCAGTAGAAATCTCGGTGAACGACAAAGTATTCACCTCTCTAATTCGACTAAGCGTATCTGCGACACTATTCATGGACCCCTTTCGATAACGAATCTCAAAATCAAAATCTTGCATTAATTCAGTCCATCGAGCTTTCCTTCCTCTCTCAAATCATCTGCATCACACACATACTTGATTGACTGATGATCAATCAATACCACAAACTTGGAGCCATATAAATAATGTCTCCAAAGCTTGAGAGCGTGAATGACAGCATAAAGCTCCTTCTCAAGAGTTGGCCAACGAAATTGAGTGTCGTCGAGCTTTTTACTTTCAAAAGCAACAAGTCTACCATCTTGAAATAGAGCAACCCCGATTGCATAGTCACTGGCATCAGTTTCAAGAACATAGGGCCGACTAGGATCGGGTAATGCTAAGATAGGTGCTTCCTTGACTTTATCTTTTAAAAGTCTGAAGGCCATATCCAGATCGTTATTCCAAGTGATAGGTTGATTCGACTTACGTCCACGACCTTTCAACAAGTCGGTCATCGACAGTGTGAGCTGAGAGTACTCTCGCACAGATTTTCGAAGAAAAACAACAAAACCGAGAAAAGAACGAAGTTGTTTCACTGTTTGCGGCATAGGCGAGGCTAGAACCTTTTGAACTCGGTCATAATCAATGCTCAATCCATCTCTAGTGATCTTGTGTCCCAAGTAAATGATGTCGGTCATGAAAAACTCACATTTACTTAATTTAGCATATAGTTGATTCTGTCTTAAAATAGTTAAGACAATCGTGAGGGGTCTAATGTGATCCTCAAGAGTACGACTATATATCAAAATATCATCTAGGAACTCAACCACAAATTTCCCCAAATGTTCACGAAAAAGATCATTGATCATTTGCTGGAAAGTGGCTGGAGCATTGGTTAACCCAAAAGGTAGTATGAGAAACTTGTAATGGCCATACCTAGTCCGAAAGGCGGTTCTTTCGACATGCCTTTCATGAATACGTATCTGGTGATAGCCAGTACGTAAATCTATCTTCGTGAAATATTTCGCTTCCGCTAACTGGTCAATCAGGTCATCTGATCCAGGGAGAGGATAATGGTTCTTAATTGTGTTTAATCTCTTGTAATCTATACACATTCGCCAGGTGTTGTCCTTCTTTCTTCTGAGTAACACAGGTGCACCCCAAGGTGATTTACTTGGACGTATCTGGCCCATCCTCAAATAATCTTCGAGTTGTTTGGCCAACTCATCTTCCTCAGCTTGGCTCATCCTCATCCTGTAAGGTGGAATACTAACAGGGTGAGCACCAGGGACCAGGTCAATACGATGATCTACTGCCCTTTCAGGTGGTAAGCCTGATGGCAGTTCCTTAGGAAATACATCTTGAAACAAATCAAGTATCTTCTTTAATTCTTTGCTTTCAAACACACTTAATTCATTAACATCCATAGTAGGTATGAGAAATGAAGAAAGTGGAATCAAGACACAATGGAAAGCAGTATACAAGGAAGAATCCATTATATTTTCAAAATCAACTGTATGTACAAGAGGTCCCTAAGAGGGATGTATACAATCACCTAAGATACTATACTGGGTGTTCCTATGTTCAAAAGAAAAAGTATGACTAGACCAATCTATCTGGACTTGAAGAGTCTTAAACCACTCAATCCCTAATAACAAGTCTACATGCTCTAAATGCATAATATAACATTCCAGAGTATTTTCGTAGTCCTGAATCCGGATCAGTAGCGTCTCCACCTTTCGATCCCATACTTGCCAACCCGTAGGTAGACGTACCTCATAGGTATGATCGTTGGGTGTTGTGTCAAGACCCAATGAAACCGATCCCGTCAAGTGGGAATAGACTCCGTTGGACACCCACACGCGTAATAGCACAACTTAATACCACAATTTGAAATGGACAACTTAATAACAACTTGAAATTGAAATGAAATGAAATGAGACAGATGGACACCAGCACTGGGGCCGGAACGGGCTGACCCTCCCCTCAATATATGATATATTTATTGGGAGTATTTAACAATACAATGCTCCATGGGTTCCAAGAACCAGATGATGTCCATGTACAAATGAATACAGTACCAAACAAATAGGCTCGAAGTAGATATTCGAAGCAGAACGACCACCAGCGTGGTCCAGTCTCTACGGTCCTGTGCTTTCACTGGACTCCGCGGAGAGCGCCTAACTGGTGTTCCAGGACTATGCACAAACAGGCGCTCCCGTACTAACGCCTGAGATCAGGAAACGCCTGGCTCTCCCGATCTCAGCACCTTTGGACCGAGGGTCTCCAAGAGCTTGGACTACCCGGCACCGAACGGGTGTTGCCGTGGAGAGAATCCTTTATCAAATTTATCACAAAGTACCTTACTTAAATCTGAAAATTCACTTACTTGTGGATGGTGGATGGAAGGCCAATACCCATGGTGTCTGTCTGTGTGCAGCTACTAGTGGGAGACACCAAGGTACAGCAGCATGTCGGCTGCCTGGAGTAAAGTATAGCCTCTTGGCTGCGGGAGCACAACCACCAACAGGAGGAGATGGAGGAGTAGCCACCAGTTTGCAGAGCATAGCCGCCGGCCGCCTGGCTGTCACAGTCGCTTGGTTGCAAGGAGAAGATGGAGGCGCCTGGTAGCCTGCTGTAGACAGGCGCACAGTCGCCTGGCTATAGTGGAGAAGGTGTAGGCGCCTGCAGAAAACAGGCGCAATCTGTTGGTCGGGTAAAACATGCACAATCTGCTGGAGATGGCAGCCCGCTGGAGGTGGAGCCACCTGATCACCTTGAAGGGTCCATAATAGCGAGGAGATAGCTTAGGATAGGATCCTTCTCGTCCTGGCCTCTTCCAAAGCCTAGCCTTCTCAAATTTTAGCAAAACCCAATCACCTTCTTTGACTTGCATGTCCCTTCTATGTTTGTCAGCAGCCATTTTATGCTTATCTTGTGACCTTGCAATGGTTGTCCGTACCTGACCAAAGGCTACATCCAAGTCACGAACATATTCATCAGCTGCAAAAATCTCATCCTTTGTACGAAGGATGGGTGGCAATACCACTCTGCCATAAATAATCTCGAACGGAGCCTTTCCCGTGGAAGCATGGATTGTATTGTTGTAGGCAAACTCAACAAGTGGAAGATACTTCTCCCATGCAGTCTTTTGATCTGCCACATAACATTTCAATAAATCCAACACGGCTGAATTTACAGCTTCACTTTGGCCATCCGTTTGGGGATGAGAAGCTGATGAAAACTCAAGTTTAGTACCCATATTATCAAATAAAGCCCTCCAAAAGAGGCTTGTAGTCCTGGAATCTCTATCCCCAACAATGGATTTAGGCATACCATGATGCTTGAAAATATTAGCAAGAAAAGCCTTTACCATATGTTCAGCTTTAATGGTTTTCTTGATGGACAAGAAATGAGCTTGCTTGCTAAACCTGTCCACAATGGTCCAAATAGCATCATTCCCATGCTGGGATCTAGGCAAATTCATAATAAAATCCATAGTAATACTTTCCCAAGGTTGCGAGGGAATAGACAATGGCTGAAGCAAACCTGGAGGTATTTGCCTGTCAAATTTTACCTTTTGGCAAGTAATACATGCACGTACATAAGCCTCAATATCTTTACGCATGCTTGGCCAAAAGAAATATCTCTGAATCATGCGTGTAGTGGGCATAATACCTCTATGACCAGCATAAGGTGGAGCATGACATTCGTCCATAACCTTTGGACGCAAATCCTTCACCACACATAGGCAATTATCCTTCATAAGATAACCCTCGTTGATAACATAAGAGGGATGTGAATGACCAGCCATCAAATCAGTCCATATATGGCAAAAATCAGCATCCAAATGATACAATTCTCGCATAGCAGATAAGTCTCCATGAGAGGCCACTGAGACTGCAGCTACACAAGACCTCCTGGATAATGCATCGGCCACCACATTTTTCTTTCCTGGAGTATGCACAATCTGAAAATGAAACATGGAAAGAAAGTTTGCCATTCTCATCTGCTTCTCTGAAAGCTTTGTTTGAGATAGAAAATATCTCAAGCTTTGATGATCTGTCTTGACTACAAATTCAGCCCCAAGAAGATAATGTTTCCATATCTTTAAGGCATGAATTACAGCCAAGAGCTCTTTCTCATAGATATCCATATGAAGCTCAGCATCATGCAAACGACGGCTTTCGCATGCAACTGCATGCCCTTCTTGATTTAGGACAGCTTCTATACAATCACCACAAGCATCACATTCAACTACGAATGACTTGTGCAAGTCAGGAACAATCAATACTGGACCACATATAATAGCATGCTTGAGCTGCAAGAAAGCATCCTGTTCTTTTGAAGTCCATTTGAAAGTGATTTTCTTCTTTGTGAGATCATGTAGAGGAGTGGCAATCATAGCGAAATGCCTTATGAAACGCCTATAATATGAACATAATCCCAGAAAACTATGTACTTGATGTACGTTTTGCAATTCGGGCCAATTCCAAATGGTCTCTATCTTTGTAGGATCCATTGTTACTCCATCTTTGGATACAATATGACCCAGATAATGAATCTGTGAAAGGAAGAACTCACTTTTCTTGGCATTAATGAAAAGTTTATGCTTGTGCAACTCTTCAAACACTGTGACCAAATGAGTTCTGTGTTCTTGCTCATTCTTGGAGAAAACCAAGATATCATCAAAGAATACTCCTGTAAATTTGCGATGGGGTCGGAATATCCTATCCATCATACGATTAAACGTAGCAGGAGCATTGGTGAGACCAAAAGGCATTACCAAAAATTCATATAGTCCAAAGGCTGTCCTGAATGCAGTTTTATGGACATCTTGTGGAACCACTCGTATTTGGTGATAACCACTCTTCAAATCAAGGCGGCTGAAACAAGCCGAACCATCAAGCTTATCCAAAATATCATCAATACGCGGAATTGGGAATCTGTTCTTGATGGTAAGCTTGTTTAAAGCTCTATAGTCCACACACATGCGGAATGATCCGTCCTTCTTTTGAACAAGAAGTACAGGAGAGCAATAAGGTGAGGAACTGGGCTGAACCAAACCTTTATCTAAAAGCTCATTTACCTGCTTCATGATCTCTTCTTGTTGTGCAGCACTCACTCGGTATGCAGGTTTGTTGGGTGGAGAACTACTTGGCACAAGATCTATGCGGTGATCTTCGGGCCTTTGGGGAGGTAATTCTCCTGGCAAAGTATCAGCAAAACAATCATTGAATGCATGAAGAAAATTCAGCCTATCATTAGACATAGCATCCACATTTTGATGATTTGGCACAAGGCTATCACGAACAAAAACCAAGTACGCAGAAAGACTCTTTTTGATTGCTTTATTAATTTGGATGTGTGATTCAAGTGGGATGGAATCCCCTTCTTTGCTAGCATCAATAAAATGCATGTAGCCTTTATGCATAAAAGAAATCATATTGGACTTGTAGTCTTTGCGGGGCTCAAGCCTATGGTGCCACGGCTTGCCCAACAATACATCACATCCATTTAGTGGAGTAACTAGGAAATGTTCATTATCAAGGTAGCCCTGGATGTGTATGCGCAACTTCCCTATCAATGGGGTAACCTGCACCTCTTTGCCAACAAATGCAGCTTCGGCTTCAATTTGAGGTCCCATGTTCTCAACCTCAATACCCAATGCAGCTGCCGTTTGCATAGAGATGAAGTTATCGGTTGCACAGTCATCAAACATGAATAAGGCGGGCTGATCCTTGATTTGTCCCCAAGCCTTGCATACCATACGCTCTTTTGCATCATGACTTGTATTTCCTTGCACATCAGGAACTGCATGTACATTAGCCTTGGTCTGCTTGTCCTCGTGCTTAGGTTTGCGGTCAGGGCATTGTCGAAACATGTGGTCTTTGCTACCACAAGAAAAGCATTTTCCATCCTTGGCATATTGCTCTCTTTGCTCCGGGGTTAAGCCGAATTTATTCTTCCTTGGGCTTGATCTTTAGATGTGGTATTTTCAGCTTTACCACCCTTGTGAGTCTCCCGGAAGTTCTTTTTAGGTGGCTGTCCATCCTTTTGCAGATTTGGGACAGCCTTGTCTTTCCCCTTTGAACCTCCTTGATCTTGTTTAATCTTGAGTATCAATTGCTCCGTAGCAAGAGCAGAAGCTGTGAGTTGTTGCAAAGTATGTTTCGGGTGCAATTCAATGCTCGAACGATATGCTGGTTGCAGTCCAGAGCGAAACTTCCTCTTTCTATCATCCTCAGTGATTTGCATAAAGGGAGTTACTTCCAGCAACACTTTCCAGAACTTGTTGACATACTGTTGCACGCTTTCATTATCTCTTTGCTCCAGCCTGTCCCACTTTTGGGTGAGAGTTTGCTCCGCATTTGGTGGCAAAAGCTGAGCATAGAATCTATCCTTAAATTCCTTCCAGGTGCAAATGGGATCCTTGGTGATCTTTTCAGTGATCCACCAGTTTCATGAGGCACGGTGGCATGTGCTCCACGAACTTGAAACTCAGATGCATGTGACTTTTCTGCATAAAGCAATGTCTCTCCATGAGACAATTTAGTGGGCAAAACTCTTCTAGAAGCAGACCTGTCACCCTTACCATGGGATACATGTCTTGAATGCATGTGACCTTCATGCCCTCCGTGAGCACTAGCATACATATATCTGTCAGGTTTTGTGCCTTGTGGAGAAGATGCATGTCGAGAGGTGACTGTCACCAGACTTCAGCCTTTGAGATGCGGAATCTCCATGCTTCAAGCGAGGTGGATTTCTGAATTTCAGCTCTCTGTCATTCCCCTCTTTGATATCACCTTTGCGGAGGAGGTAGGCAAGTGCCAACTCCCTTGGCTTCTTGCCCACTTCCCGTGCCATGGACTCAAAAGTTACATCTACCATTGCATCAGCCTTCCTAGCTTCAATGGCACTTTGCACATGGGGAGCTTCATGCAAAAATTTTAACTCTTGCTCTTGTGCCTGCAAAAGTTTTCTCATATGTTTCATTTCAGCCCTCATTGCATTAGGCTCTTGTTCAAGCATCACTGTCTTTCCTCGAGACAGTTGTTCCTTTGATTCACATTTACCCTTTCAAGGGGCTTGTGCCTTCCTCGCAGAGCATCAGACCCACGAGAGGCACTAGATGGACCCCTCGAATTTGGCACTTCCAAAGGGTTGCCTTGGCTGTCCATTGTATTAAGTGTGCTAGAAGCGGGGTGTCCAGTACACAGGTTCGTTTCCCCACTAGGAAGAGGGAAACAACCGTGCTCTGATATCAATGAAACCGATCCCGTCAAGTGGGAATAGACTCCGTTGGACACCCACACGCGTAATAGCACAACTTAATACCACAATTTGAAATGGACAACTTAATAACAACTTGAAATTGAAATGAAATGAAATGAGACAGATGGACACCAGCATTGGGGCCGGAACGGGCCGACCCCCCCCCTCAATATATGATATATTTATTGGGAGTATTTAACAAATACAATGCTCCATGGGTTCCAAGAACCAGATGATGTCCATGTACAAATGAATACAGTACCAAACAAATAGGCTCGAAGTAGATATTCGAAGCAGAACGACCACCAGCGTGGTCCAGTCTCTACGGTCCTGTGCTTTCATTGGACTCCGCGGAGAGCGCCCAACTGGTGTTCCAGGACCACGCACAAACAAGCGCTCCCGTACTAACGCCTGGCTCTCCCGATCTCAGCACCTTTGGACCGAGGTTCTCCAAGAGCTTGGACTACCCGGCACCGAACGGGTGTTGCCGTGGAGAGAATCCTTTATCAGATTTATCACAAAGTACCTTACTTAAATCTGAAAATTCACTTACTTGTGGATGGCGGATGGAAGACCAATACCCATGGTGTCTGTCTGTGTGCAGCTACTAGTGGGAGACACCAAGGTACAGCAGCATGTCGGGAGAAGTGGCTGCCTAGAGTAAAGTATAGCCTCCTGGCTGCGGGAGCACAACCACCAACAGGAGGAGATGGAGGAGTAGCCGCCAGTTTGCAGAGCATGGTCGCCGGCCGCCTGGCTGTCACAGTCGCTTGGTTGCAAGGAGAAGATGGAGGCGCCTGGTAGCCTGCTGTAGACAGGCGCACAATCGCCTGGCTATAGTGGAGAAGGTGTAGGCGCCTGCAGAAAATAGGCGCAATCTGTTGGTTGGGTAAAACATGCACAACTTGCTGGAGATGGCAGCCCGCTGGAGGTGGAGCCAAGAGCACAGTTGGCTGGTAAAGTCACCTGGCGAAGAGGGTAGCGTGCTGGAGAACCAACGCAGCTGCCAACTACAGTTATAGCAGAAGTACCTATCTTCCCTCTTCTCATTAGTCTTCCCATAGCTCAATAGCACTAATCACATCTTATCCATTTCTCCCGCTTGTGGCCCAAATTTGACGTGCTCTATTCTCTCAATCCTTTGTACCATTGCCTAAACCCTCTTAGCCACACATTCCTCAACCTATTGCTAAGCTACACATCCAAGGGTTTGGCCAATTTTATCCTCTACCTCCCGATTTTCGTGTTGCAAACCGGCGGGCTGCTATCCACGTTGTCTTGCTCAAAACTGTTCCATATGTGAATGTATGAATGTATGCTGTGTGTGCGCTGGGGTGTGTGTGTGTGGGAGCATATATTGATACCAAGTTTTACACCCAGTATTGGGCACTGATGACGTTAGTGGGGATGTCATAGTATCTAGTCCATACTATGCATGATGGAGTTGATGGTTTATTGTCTTGTGGATGACTACCATGAGGTTATAAATTGCACTTTCTTATAAGGTGAATTTGGGCATGTTTCTGGATTCATCTAGGTATATCTTTATGCTGTTTTAGCGGACATGCAAATTTCACATTGTGAAGTTTTCATCCAAGTTGCAGCCAGTTGATATTGTGTTAATTCTTTCTATCTTTAGTGGTGCATATATCCTATCAACTACCTTTTTGTTGTAATAATTCTTTGGCTGAGTTTGCCCTGTATCTCCAGAGCTCTGACAGAAACTCAATACACAGACCTTTGTATGAATGTATGTTGTGTGTGTGCGTGGGGGGTATGTATGTGGGAGCATATATTGATACCAAGTTTTACACCCACTATTGGGCACTGATGACGATGTCATAGTATCTAGTCCATATTATGCATGATGGAGTTGATGGTTTATTGTCTTGTGGATTGAGGTTATAAATTGCACTTTCTTATAAGGTGAATTTGGGCATGTTCTTGGATTCATCTAGGTATATGTTCCATATGTGAGTTGGTAATTACCAGATAGCTCATGGAGCATGAATTGTGATTTGTATATCTTTTGAGTAGGTAATCAAGCTAGAATGCTCATTTCTATTTACGGGTGGCCATTGGCCAGAACGCCCAAAGTTTTCAGTTGGGTGGTCATAGACGAGATGCCCAGATGATTGGATTCAACACTCTAGGTGGTCAAATTGACCAAAATGCCGAGATGAGTGGTTTCAAAGGCGAAACTAGATGCTCAAATCATTTGAATAAATCATGAGCAGGTGAAAATTTACAACAAAGTCTTCTTGGACCTAAAGCTTCCAACTCCTAGAATCTAGGAGAGTTGTTATTTTTGACAGGCTCTGATGGAAATTCCGTTCATGTCAAAACCTCTGGATTTTCGCTAGGATTAAGAGTTACCTCTTAAATTAAGACATGTGGTATCTAGAATAGGACATGTGGCATCTAGAATGAGACGAGTGTCCATACACTTGTCATTTCACCTTACACTTGTTAATTTAGCTAACACTTGTCAATTAAAGTAGCCACTTGTCATTTGGAGCGCACTCTTTCCATTCTAGGCATTGTAGCCTCAAACCTATAAATTGGAGCACTCCCTCTTCATTTGAAAAAAGACACTTCTCAACTATTGTAAAGGTTCAGGCACTTTGTGCTCGTGGTTTGATTCAATAAATTCTTGCAAAGGGGGAGGGGCCTATTCCCCTCTCAATGAGGTCTCGTTTCTCTTTTCTTTGAATCCTACTTTCTTTCATTATTTGTGATGTTGATTAAGTGGGTTTGTTACAAGTAGTTCATCAATTTTGTCACTTTCACGCGTCCTTGCGTTACACCTTTACTTCCATGCAGTTGATCGGACTATAGGCTTGTAATAGCCAAAATTATGGGGTTTCTCCCGAGTTGGCCTTTTTCACATGCCCAATTCCCTTGGTTGGGCCTCAAGTATGTGGTGAGTGGATTTGGGGCCGTCCATGGACAGTAAAACAGGCCCAAAACCTGCCAAAACCTGCACAGTGCACTCTTGTCCATGCTGAAACATGCCCCTTCCATTCCAAGCTTGTCATTCATGCAGGCCGGTGTAACATGCCAACATGATGCTAATCTCTCTTAGTTTCCAAGTAGTATTGCCACATGCATGCTTGTTTGTGAACGGTGCACGCGACATTCCCTCTTCCTTATAAGGAAAGTGTGGGGAGTAAGTCATCCTTGATGCTCTACCTTGATCAAGCATGTCTTCAAGTCTTCTAGTTGGATATGATACATGATCCTTTGATGCTGGGAACAGCAACGGCTTTGGAAAATCAGCTGCAATTTTTGATACAGCAAGGACCTTTTCAAGATCTTCACAATCTGCTGCTTGTGTACTAAAATCTGTTGCTGTTCTTTTCACAATATAACTGCTATTGAAATCCATGTGAGCAGAAACAAAGTATGTCTAAGAGGTTAATGACACCTTGTGGTTTGATGGGTTTGTGCAGTACCTTTAGCAACATATATGCACCACCCCACCTTCTCCTTTCTTCCTCCCTCTTGCACATCATTTTCTTTACTCATAGGAGATTTCATGTGCATCAGTTGATTTCAATTCTCATGGACATGATTATCCTTGCTCTAGCAGGTATATGTGCAGATTTAGGGACAGGTTTGGACCTGATTTTGCAACCCCGTAGACACCCAGAAATGTCCGGAACATGCACCCATGGATGTGACACCTTTTAGGCACAGTTGGGAAGCCAAATATGACTTTTTGGACATTATTATGTAGGTAAGAAAGGGGAAACTGACTTGATTACGACTTCCCCACTTGTAGGGTATAAAAGGAGGGATTAGACCCTTCAATATGGATCCATAAGCCATAGTCTACAAGCTTAGAAGTAGGGCAACAAGGGCTTGATTGTGGATCAGCAGAAGACAAGTTGTGGAGTAGTAAGAACATCTTCTCCTGTGCATCAGCTTCTTGCACAAGTGAAGGACAACCAGTGCGTAATAGTAGATGTGCATGCTTTCATCTTAGGCTTCTAAAACATCCGTTGTACCAAATTATATGTTCGTTGTACCCTTGGATGACCTTTGCAGGAGCGTCATGACATTCTTAGAGGATCCTTTTCCTAATCTCAACGTTATCCGGTTACACAAACCTTCTCATTCCGGAACCACAATCCATTCCGGATAAGGAACTGACCACCTGCCACACTCACAGATGGCATGACTCCTGAGTCTTGGTTTAAATCTATGGGGCTTCGTGCCTGGACCTCCTGCCACTACCGATCAAAATGATTGTCGGTCTCACATAGCCCTCTCTAAGAGTCATAAAGGTTAGCCCTAATCTCGGTGAAGCTCTTAGAGTTTACCTTCCCAGTTCTACTCAAGGCAACTAAATCAATCTTATGAGGTAATGTTCTCTAAAGTGTGTCTCTCTCATACTTCAAGACTAATTGAATTAACCTCTCAATTAGCATCAGATGACATGGTATCTAGAACACATTGAAACACTTCAAAAATAGAATTCTTCACTATATTTCAAAGTGCAAGTGAGTTTACGAGAGTAGTGGATGGAATCAAAATCACCCTATAGGCAAACTGGACACGGCCCATGACAAAAATTAACTTATGGCCCTTCCAATCTATCTGTACATCGTGGTTATGAAACCACTCTTTACCTATAGTAACATCTACTCTATCTAGATCATAGGCACAGGGAATGGGCATTTTTAGACTCGGGAATGTTGGGGATGGCAGTATCTTCCCGTTCCCATTCCTGTCCCATGTCACTCTATAGTCACAGGGAATGGCCATTCTCAATCTTTTCCGTCCCCGTTCCCCGTCCCCATTTCACGTCCCATGTGACTGTGATCTAGATTCATAATCATGATATCTAATGGCTCTGAGTAGCTCTGTATAGTCAAAATCTGTGTGCTCGATGGCATGTCGACACGATACTGGTGATCACTTGGTTGCGTCTCACTCCCAACCCACGCACAAGCTTGGCATTCACGAAGTTGTGAGTACTCCTAGTGTAAAAAAGAAAGTGTACAATTTTCCCCACGATTGACGTATGGTCTATGGGAGTGAAAACTTTCATGTTAAAGCTATGACCCTTGCAAGAACTCTAAAAAAATAGTGTCTATGGAAGTAATTTTACCTTTATCCTTGATCGCATGGGCTCCCTTTGACTCTGACTTGCCTTTGGACTGTGGGCAGTTCGTCCTCATGTGCCCTTGTTGACCACAAGGGAATCACTAACTCTTCTTAATGTACTAAGTGTTTGCTCTGCTTTCTTTGATTTCTTCAAATTGGGGTCTCCCATAATTGTTGATTGACTTTGGGTCTCTGCTGGAGTGTGGGAAGTCTTCCCATGCTTAAACTTTCATTTACGCTGGGATCCTACTTGGTCTATCGAAGAGGGTTTTTGGATGTTTCTTCGCCACGATCTCATCATAAATTGGATGGCATCATCCAGAAATTATCCTTCTTTCCTTGTGACGATTTGACTGCCCGGGCTGAGGAGTTCCACTCCTGCAAATAGGCGACCAGAAATCCGCTGATGATCTGCATTTTCTTCATCAACACGGATGGCTGAAAATCGCTTATGCTCCTTTTGTCCTCCCTTGCTTGCATTTATGCTTCTACTGCTTGCCTTTGCTGTTAGCCTCTACAGGCCAACTGGGGTTTTTGGACATATATTTCAATAAATGCCTTTTTCCTATTTTAAATGGGTAGTGCCAATTGGCTGTCTCAGCCCTGCCCATGATCCCATCAATTCGATCATCCTGTTAACTTTCTAGTCACCTTGGACGGAAGAGGCTTTCGCACAGGTAGACATTGACTTTTCTAAATGACTCGACTAGTGTTTTAGACACCCAACCAAGGTTCTATAAATGCCTGGGACACTTGTACATCATTACAGCTTGCAAGTGGGTTACATTTGATTTGTGCGGGACTTGCACATAAACTCTGATGCTGACTGTACCCTAGACCTAGGTGGTGCAAAAAAATGTCAAGCAATCGGTGAATCTCCACTTATGTAATATGGACCACCAGCTTTGGTTTAACAAAACCCCACATATTCTTGCCAATGAAAGAATTAAAAGGAAACATAAGACTCCTGAGAATTGCCACATCAACCCTGTATCTGCCAGTACCTCTATGCACAGATCAGCGCCCCCCGCCCCTGCCCCCCCCCCCCCCCCCCCCCCCAAACCCACCCAAAAAAAGAAAAAAAAAAGAAAAAAGAAAAAGAAAAGCCCCCTCTTCTTTCTGCCTATTTGGTGCCTATGCTTGGTCCTCCTGAAACATGTACTGCCCAGCTAAAAGAAACAGAGGACTCAGCATCTCAGGTACAAGCTCTATGTTAGGCAATAGGGATCAATGTGTCTCCGTCACATCTGTGATCTCATACAAACTATGCACTGGCACAGTGAGACTGACCTGTGATTGTGATTGCTCTAACCGCGCTCTGACTTCGCGGTATATCATCCTCCTCCTCATTGGTCTCTTTGGCTCTCAGCTAAACTGCACTCTGGAAAATGTGTAAATTGGCTTGAGTATGATCCTGTGGTCCCTTCTGGTGTTGGGGGGGGGGGGGAGTCACCTGGCTGGTCAGTTTGCCACAGTCAGCATGTTCCACAACTTGCTCCAAAAAGGTTTTTGCATGTGTTGATACTGCCCACCACCCCTGTATGCTGCACGTTTGCCCATGTGCTGTCCCTGCCCTGTATGCTGCCCAACCAGCCACACGGCTGCCCAGTGTGGGGGCCCTGATAATTTGCAGGTGTGTCACAGAGAGAGCTGTATTTAAATCTTTGGGGGACCAAATTGGCCCATGAGACCAAGAATAATACATGGTGGCACATATATATTCAGCATGTGCATATTCTATGTATGTATGCAGTATATGTGCACGTGTGTGTGTGTGTGTGTGTGTGTGTGAAAAAAGTGCAAGGTTTCTAAGGTACCATATGTATGTATGTGTGTGTATCTATATATGTTTGTATGTATGTATGTATGCAGTATGTATGCACGTGTGTGTGTGTGTGTGTGTGTAAGAGAGAGAGAGAGAGAGAGAGAGAGAGATGAAAGGTTTCTAAGGTACCAAATGTTAAAACTGGTATGAGTCGTGTACCGTACGTCTCACTTGGTTTTACATGAGTTTTGAACCAACTGCCTAGGATCATGAGTCTCCTGTAAGACGATGAATCTATCATCCATTAGAGGCTGATAGGGTTACATAGTCGTTTGACAATCTTCTCTAGGAAGGAGAAAGAAAGAAAGGACGTTATATTAATGTTTACAAAAGACCAAAGGGTGTATGACCAAAGGTGCTACAATACAAAGGGTGTATGACCAAAGGTGCTACAATACATCCATGAAGTAACTGTCATGAAATTATTCTAACTTAAAAAACAAAACATTCATGAGTATGACAATGTTACAATGTATCCACGTAGTAGCTGAAATATTTAGTGAGATAAACTGCCCAGCTAAAAGAAAGGGAGAACTCAGCATCTCAGGTACAAGCTGTATGTTTGGCCAATAAGGATTAATGTGTCTCCCTTGCATCTGTGATATCACACAAACTCCGTACTGTCACAGTGATACTGACCTGTGCTTGTGGTTACTCTATCATCCTCCTCATTTGTTTCTTTGGCTCTCACTTGACCTGATCCTCTGCTCCCTTGGTATGCCTCATGATTTTATATCTCTGTCTCTTGTATCTCTTGTAAGTATAGGGCCACACGTCTTTGATCCTCATACTCAAGAGAGCACCAAATCCCTCTCGGGATGAGCAACGGAGTCTCTCTCGAATCTCAAAGTACACTAGGCATTGATGGCATGCTGCTCCGTCTTTACCTCATGCATGTCTCACATTGGGCATATCCATAGCTCGCGGTTCTCCCATGTGACACCTACCTGTCTTCTTGTCTCGATGTGGAGCATGTGTAAAGAGACCCTAAGCTGCCTCATTGAGATCCTCAGTGCATGTGACGTGTATTCCTAAGTAAGCTTGCATCTGAATAACAGCCATTCCAGTTATTGTGAGTGACTCTGGTACATGGCCACTTTAGATGGGAGCATCTCAGGCTCAATTCACGCTTCTGAATATTTTTCTGCAAACTCTGCTCATTCACCTGAAGTGGTTTATGGGTCACGCCATTATATTGCATCGAGAGAGCACTCACGGAAAGTCACCCTCCTTGGGACATGAGCAGGTCAGGTGCATAGATAATGTGAAAGCAAGCCATGATAGGTGTTTTCCGCCCTTTGGCATGCTTCCTAGGGGACATCCTCAATATGTATCTGACGAACTGAAATGAGTCATCTGTATGAAGGGGGCGCATGACAGGCTGCAAACTTGCTAGAATGATGTGGGGGTTTACTGCACGTCAGATCATCATGACTTGTAGTCTCCCTTCTTGGCTCTATTCAAAAGGGGTGAGGTATACTGCCTGAAAAGGTGCCTCATACATTGTTGCTGGTCTTACTAGTGACTGAAAAAAGAGCATGCATTTGGTTGCACTTGCTGAAAGTGTGTCTGAAAGCATTCCCTCTCTTACTATGCTGCGAATGATAAAATGCTACTTCCTAGTAAGTCAAATCTTTTCCCATCTCAACAGTGTCATCCTCAATTCTAAAGTTTTTATTATGAATGTGTGTGTGGGAGAGAGAGAGAGAGAGAGAGAGAGAGAGAGAGAGAGAGTTGACCAACTGCATACATTTGGCTCTTGGTGTTCATGCACAGGGAGCGATCATGGGGCCATTGCTCATGACAGTTGCAATATCTTTAAAGAATTTATACTCAGAGTTCGTTTTGACTACTGCCAAGAGGAGATACTGAAAAACATGCTGCATAATTTTTCTTTTTCTTTTTTTGATAATCTGTTTTCGTTTTTTTTGGGCCGCGGCGCCCGGGGGGGGGGGGGGGGGGGGGTGTTTGTGTGTGTGTGTGTGTGTGCGTGTGTGCTGGTATATAGAATTCTTTGTAGAAGCCTTGTAATAAACTCTTAAGTTATCTGAAGACGACAAGAACGAGCTCATAAGCTCTGTATGTAGTGCTGCAAATTGCTTGAATAATGCAAGGGACTGGGTTCTTTAAACTGGTCCAATGTAAGGATACAACTTTGATGTGAAAGATTGCTCTGTATATGGCCATCATCTTTGCTAAATGATCATCTATTTGGGTTCTATAGAAGAAAAATCCCCTCGGATCTTTTTCTGCATGGCTAGCTGGTCACACCTTGTTTCTTGGCAAGTGCTATAGACTCTTAATGCTGTTGATTTAGTGTGTATAAATCCTTTAAGTTGTGGAATGCATCCAACTTGAACAATATTTTTATACTTTTTTCCTGTGACTGCATCATTATGACCCTTACCCCTTACTATTCCTCTTTAACTGAACTTGGATTGCCTTTGAAGCTCATCATTGCCTACGATTGCATTTATTTATTACACGCTTCATTTTTCCAATTAAGGAAAGGAAAAGGAGGAGGAAGAGGAAGAGGGGAGGAGGAGAAGGGGTGGTTGGGGAGAGAGAATGGGAGGAGAAGGGGGGGTTGGGGAGAGAAAATGGAAGAAGAAGAGTTGATGGTGATGATGATGATAACAAAGATGAAGAAGATGATGACAATGATGATGAAGAAGAAGAAGAAGAAAAGATGATGATGAAGAAGAAAAGTTGATGATGACAATGATGATGAATGATGACGATTTTTAAAGGAGAAGAAATTGAAAATTAGGTAAGCTCTTTTTTTCTTACTTGTTATCTTCCTCTTCGTGATCTCAAGACCACAAAGTAGAAGAAGAAGAAGAAAAAGAGTCTCTTGCTGCTCCTCTTTCCCCTCTCCCTCCTCTTCATCTTCTTCTTTAGTCTTCCTCTCCCTTTCTTCCCCTTTATTCCTTTTGCACTTCCCTTCATTCTTCTCTCCCTCCTTTTGCTCCCTCTTCTTCATGTCCTCTTTGCTCTGCTTTCTATGCTTTTTTTCTAGTTTGAATGGAGGCAAGTAGAATTGGCTTCATAGCACAATTTTTACTCTACATTTGAATCCTCACATGACAAAATTGGGATAAAAATTGAAATTAGAAGAGGATTTGTAATAAAAAGAAATTTTTTATGTTTTTGCAGTAGTGCAATTATGTAGGTTAATTATCTTAATCCTCTTTCTAATTTGGGGCATCTTTACTAGCTAGCCATATTTAATACGTACAGCCTTATAGCCCACTAGTCACAAAAATCCAAATCCTGACATTAACCAATTTTGAATAATTTGATATGGGTTGGCCACATTCAATGCATGTAGAATTTTTCAAAGGCCTGCCTAGAAGTCAAAGATTCTAAAATTACCCCCTTTTTGGTAAAATCAAAAATCAAAATCGTGAAAGTAAAAAATAAAACAGTAAAAAAAAGAAAGGAAAAAGTAAAGTTTTTTAAAAAAAGGAAAAAGGAAAAAGGTGAAGGGAAAAACGAAAAGATAAAAAGGGGGAAACATAATTTTTTAGAAAAGTGCGTACACAAGTTGACCCAAAACGTGTTTTTAGGATGTTGCGATCATTTTGATACAATGTGTAACACCTTAAAAAAGTTCATTTTTTCTCGTTAGGTGTGAACACGTATATAACAATCACTTAGACAATTAAATGGAAACATAACAAAGCTAAAAATTAAAATTTACACAAGTATACTACATTGAGGCCTGAATTGTTGAGAAATGTGGTACCATAGTACAAGAAGTGTAGAGCAAGGAGGAGAGCATGCACATTAAAGAAAAAGAAGACACACTAAGGGTCCTAAATCAAAGGTTGATTTGTATGGTCATTTGCAAAAGGTGAAATCAATGGTCAAAAAGGTAGCACATAAGCACAAGATGGCACATATAGTGTGAGCATTTATGAACACATGGGTGGCACAAGGGTGGCACATATCTTGTGGGATGGAGGGCTATATAATTATGTATTTGGATCAAGCATAAGGCAATGAAAATCATTGAGTTTGTGTCTTCATTATTGTGTCATTAGTTAATATGTAACTTAATATTGCTATGAGCCTCCCTAGACACATATTTTTTAACATGGTATCAGAGCTTCCTAAGGGCTAGGCTCATTAGCAAGAGATTAGGCTCAGATTAGGATAAAAAATAAAGCTATTTTGCCCTTCTAAGGGCTAGGCTCATTAGCAAGAGATTAGGATAAGAAATAAAGCTATTTTTGGTGATAAGGTCTCAACAAAGCAGCACTCTGATCTCATAAGTTGGATAATAAATGTGCAAGAGCTTGTAGTGAAGTAGACACCAACAGATGCACACAATCGATGCCCCTCAACGCACAGAGGCCACGACCTCCTTCACAAATGGCAGCGACATCCTCCACAGCGATGACTTCCTCCACGAACGTCTCTAGCAGCAGTTGGGGCCTCATAGGAAGAGATAAGGTTTAGTAGAGCCTTGGTGTAAAGGGCCCTCCTTAAGAAGTAGTTCGCATGGCCAACCTAGCAGACATTTCCATCTATATAATGGGCTTCCATATCTACACAAATTCTTCCCCCCAATAAAACCTTCATCGAGTGTAGCACCTTCTATTGCTTCATCAAGCAAAGAGGAGATCTCTAATGCAGACTCTTTTAAGAGCTACATCAACAAACCCTCATTATCCAAGCCATTGTAAAAACGTACACCAAATGAGAAGACCTAGTATTTTGTTTTTTATCACACCGGACCACCTGAAAGTAGCAATTTATGCACCAGGGGAGGTGATGACATATTGTAATACCACAGTTGACCACATTAAGTAGCATGTTACACCAAGGGGGAGTGATGGATCTTTGGTAACTCACATCCAACCCAACCCCAAGGGGGGTTGTTGTTGAGAAATGTGATACCATAGTGCAACAAGTGTAGAGCAAGGAGGAGAGCATGCACATTAAAAAGGGAAGAAAGAAAGACTAAGGGTCTTAAATCAAAGATTGAATTTTATGTCACTTGTAAAAGATGAAGTCAACGGTTAAAAAGATAGCACATGGAAAACACAAGATAGCACATGTAGTGTGAACATTTATGGACACATGGGTGGCACAAGGGTGCACATATCTTGTGGGATAGAGCTCCACGAGGGCTATATAATGATGTACTTGGATCAAGCATAAGGCAATGAAAATTATTGAGCTTATGCCTTGATCATTGTGTCATTAGTTGATCTATAACTTAATATTTTATTAACATTTACTTAGTCTTTTATTATGACCTTGATCACTTGCTGATATTTTTAACATGGTATCAGAGCCTCCTAGGGGCCAGGCTCATTAGCAAGGAGATTAGGGTAAGCTATTACTTGTGATATATTGTTAGGTCTCGATTAGAGTTTCTCTCTCTCCTTAGCTTCCCCGAAGTACACATATCAATTGCAAGGCAAAACTTTACTCTCAGGTCTCAACAAAGAAGCACTTTGATCTCATAAGTTGGGTAATTGGTTGACCAACAAGAAGCCCACAACAACATTCTAGTGATCTCCAACCACAAACTTGGTAGATTTTGTGCCTCGATCATTGTGTTATAGTTGATCTATACGTTAATATTGTATTAACATTTTCTTAGTCTTTTATTATGGCCTTGATCACTTGCTATGAGCCTCCCTAGATCCATATTTCTTAACATGGTATCAGAGCCTCCTAGGGGCTAGGTTCATTAGAGCAAGAGATTAGGGTAAGCTATTTCTTGTGATATATTGTTAGGTATCGATTAGAGTTCATCTCTCTCCTTAGCTTCCCCCGTAAGTACACATATCGATTGCAAGGTAACATTTTACTCTCATCTCTCAAAAAAGCAACACTCTGATCTTATTAGTTGGGTGATTGTTTGACCAACAAGAAGCCCACAACATTCTCGTGATCTCCATCCGCAAACCTAGTAGACTCCTCAAAGTAGAAAATAGAGGAGCAGAGAAAGAGAGAAAAGTCGAGAGACCACCAAGGTGGAATCAACAACTCATGAGACAGCTTGTATTCAACAGCTCAGTGCGTACACTAATCCACAAGCAAAAGAGAAATCATGTTACTGCAATACCAAGGTAGTAGTGAAGGTAGCAAAAGATAACCGGGTGTATGCATAATAAGGTGCACCACTATTTGGACTATTTAGTGGTTTGCACTAGTGGTGGTTGTTAGCACTTTCAAAAGGGACAAGGCGCTTTAATTTCAAGGAATAAAAGTGGAGTGGGGTATTTAATAACAAAAGAAAACGGTTATGTTGCCACCATTTTGTATCATCATTTTGAAGAAAAGGGTCTATTCATGATGGGAGGCTACACACACTCGAGGAGACATCTGTTTTGCATGATCGACTGAGGAGGCGCGTAGGGTTTGGAGAAGACAGGTGCACATTAGTCTGTTCTACATGCTTGGCTGTGCAGAGTTTGGATGAGATAGGTGCACGCGCTCGGCTGAGGAAATGCACAAGTGTGGAAGCTTCCATTGCGGTGGGGTGACACACACTAGGGAGTCAGCGATCGTCCTTTAGGCTAAAAAAGAGGTGTGCATCTGTTTATCACTAATGCATGTTCT
This sequence comes from Cibotium barometz, assembly GCF_041138505.1. Lineage (NCBI taxonomy): Eukaryota > Viridiplantae > Streptophyta > Polypodiopsida > Cyatheales > Cibotiaceae > Cibotium > Cibotium barometz. The sequence continues at coordinate 33,163,971 of NC_141093.1, forward strand.
ATTTCCATTCATGCTCTCCGTGTTTCAACAACATGAGCCCTCATGCGCTGCTAGGTTGTCATCTCGGAGAGGGTGATCACAATAATGGCATCTAAAATAGGCTCGTCTCTTTGGGTACCTCCGTTTGTTGAGCTTCCCATGCAAAGACGATATTTTCATACAAAGCACAATTTTCATACCGAACATGGGCTTAGCTTGGAAGGGGCCAACCCGAGGCAATTGACGGATGCAGATGTACCAGTCAAAGATTGGCTATCAATATTCTAGGTTCCTAGGATACAAAAAACTGTGAAGTGTAGGGATTTAAAACCTCACCTCTATGCACAAATGGTGACCTTGCATTATAAGGTGTACCACCGAGAGCCCATCAATCATGAGCTTTCCATTTCCTTCGAAAATGGTTTTGTTTATGAGAATAGCACAACAGCTCTTATTGTTGACAAAGAAAAGTACAAGGTTGCATGGGCTGAGTTTGCAAAGTCTATTAATGCAAATGTTAAAGCACATGGGAAGCTGAAGAAAAAAATCCAATGGGTTACTCACATCATTGACTCTAAACAACCCAGCACTGACAATAAGCCTACCCAAATTGCACAAGAGACTACTCAGTTTGTGTACACCTTAGAAGATATGAGTAGATTGGTTGACTTAATTCAGCAAATCAAGAGGAGGGTAGAGGATGCAAAGGCAAGCTTTGAGCATGTAGATAATGAATTGGAACAAGCAAAGAACATGCTTCATTGCAATGCGGGTGTCATGGAAGCTGTCAAGAAGTTTAATTTGAAGTTGGCTATGTTGGAAGCTGAATTGCAAACTACAGATGCTGGCAGAGCTCAACAACTCACAGCAGAGATATTGGCATGCAATTTAGCATTACAGCTACATGGGCACTTAGATAAGATGGAAAACATGGAAGAAAAGGTTGTATCTTTGACGATATGTTCATATAGTTTACCTATTTTGGCAGTCCATCCAAGGTTTAGGTTTTTACGCTAACATGCTCTCTTGCTTGATTGCTAGGTGACCTTTGCGGAGAAGAAAATGATACTCGAGAAGGCGAAAGCGCACGAAAATTTCGTTGCTTCAGTTTCCTTGACTAAAGAACGACCAGTAGTCATACCTGAGCTGCCAAAAATTGGAGACAAGGAGGAAGGCATTACTTATATAGTTGCAAAGGCTTGCTCAACATGTGGCATGACATTCAGTAATGAGGAAGCCCACTTCTCGGTCCTCCCTTGTAGGCACGTGTATCACTTATTTTGTTTCGCGATCATTTGTTTGGATGTGGATACGTGCATGGAAGCATATTGTTGTCAGAAGATACCTGTAGCTTCCAAGAGGTTCATAGTTTCACGTGCCTCAAGAATGCAAACAACCAGATTCAATAGGTTTTTGAACTAGTAGTCTAATAGCATTAAACTACAAATAATTAGCATGATATCATATGCTATGATATTGCTGGTGTTGGTAGTACTATTATTGGTGCTCTGATATTGCCTCTGTGTTGTTACTACTAGTAGCACCATAAGGACTAATATAATAATAAACTATTACGAATAGTGCTTTACTAAAACTAATGGTACTATGAATATTCTATTAGTACTATTAGGATTCTATTAGTAGTCAATACTATTAGGATTCTATAAAGAATCTATTAATATTCACTACTACTAGTATTGTCAGTACTTTAAGTATTCTATTAGTAATCAGTAGTATTAATATTGTTAGTACTATTAGGATTTCCATAATAGTCAGTACTATTAGTAGTTCACACTATTAGTATCCACTACTATTAGTATTATTATTAAGATTCTATGAGGAAAGTCTTACTATTTGTATTGCCAGTACTATTAGGATTCTATTAGTACCTTTACTACTAGTAAGACTCTACTGGTCTATTAAAACTATTTATGAGCTATTAGTACTATTAGTACTAATAGTACTATTAGGACAATATATACTAAACAATTTAATACTGATAAGTCATTAGGTATGCTCTTATTAAAGTATTTCTACTATTAACCTAGGTGACTTTTTGTGTTTTTTAATATTGTTATGTTGTCTTTTCCTCTCTTACCAGATGGAACTCCATCCAATGCTAGGTCTAATGTGTACAAGCCCTTTCTGCAGTCTGACTTTAATAGTGTTTGCTCTGAGTCTGCAGGGAAGAAGAAAAAGCATTGATACATCCACAATAAGATATTTTACATAGTAATCTTTCCAGTAACCATTCTTGAATGTTTATGCAGATAAAATTCCAATAATTTCCATTCAAGGTCAATCAATGACAAGATCTATTGCATCTAATGAACATGTTGCCCTTGGTAATATTTTGTTATTTTAATCAATATCCCTAATAGTAGTCTATCAATAGTCTATTAGTACGTTGATATTGACCTTGCATTACCCCTGATATGTTGCCTCTAGAATGTGAAAACACCCTAGGTACTCCTGTTAGGGAAAAAATGTGTCATATGGAATGGAAGAAGAAATTATGTCCAGAGAATCGAAGAAGCAAAAGGTTGTTGATAACACATCGTTTGTTGAAGGTAGTACACTTGCTTAAGGGTCACAATTTATTTTCATCACTCATATCTTCAAATTGGTATTCTAATGCATTTCTGTCAATCTCATAGCTTCAAATTGGTTTACTTGTATGACTGTTAGGCATTCAGGCAGGACAAGGACTTGAGGATGAAGACTGTACTTTGCAAAAGTCAAGAAAGAGGAGGAAACCAAAGACTAAAGCCAATATTGGAGGTGAGATTCAGACTGAGGTATCTCTGAAGTAGTTTACACCTCGACAACGTGACGCAAAGAAAGAAAACAAGGAACACGGACAAATAATACACCGAGGAAACCCAAAAAAGATTCACCACGTTCTACTACTACAGCATGTAGACCTACATCATGCAAGCAATTGTAGTCAATGTTTCAATGTAATCAGCAATACTTCAAGTCCTTTCCAGGATGTGTAACAGACTCAATTAAACTTTTGGAATATCTGTTCATTGGAACACGTTCTTTTTTTGCCACACTTGTGTCACTTTTTTGTTGGTTATTATTGTCCCCCTTTTTTGTCCATATTTGATGTGTTTGAATGATGATATTAATTTCATGGTCATCAGTAACATGTGCTTTCGGATACCCGGTTTGCGTCAAGGTGACCACAATGCAAAAAATTAGCATTTATCTATTTATGTAAATAGTAAAATACATAAACATGCGCAACCGAAGGTCATAACACCAAATCCGATAAGGCAGAAGAGGATGGAGCATACTAAATGGGACCGGATCTGTGCTTGGCTTTTAGACATTGTGGATAGACTAGAGGTAAAGCCATCTGGACCAGTTGCCATCCTATTGATGGATCACCTAGAGTTACTTTGTCTCCCTCCACCCCCAGCAAAGATGGTGCCGAGACCTCTAGAGGATGATCGAAGAGCAATTGTGTTGGATTTGAATGGACTCTTGGTGTGAAGGTTGTTGAGTACAGTCAAGGACAAGAACCCCCACCGTATGCACCACAATTGGATAGAGTTCACGAGAGCAGGACACACACTATGTCTGTACGAAGAGATTCTCTTGCTTTCTTAGATTTTTGCCTTTAGTGGTTTGAAGTATTCATTTGGAGCACTTCTCGACTAAAGAATGTCGAAAGAATTCTAGATACATGTTTTCCATTCCAGAAGAGGAAGATTACAAGAGTTCTGCACAGGGTGAGTGTGATGAGGCATGCTTTCTTGTGGATAAAAACTTGTCTTTTTTAAGAATTTACAGCGCAACTGGAACGGGTTCAATTGGCTATTTGAAGGAAACACTATCATTTTGGATGACTCATTATACAAGGTGTGCCAAAACCCATATGGGACTTGGCTAATACTTTCAAAGTTTGAGCTACAAGATAATGAAGACGTCTAGTCGTTCTTGATTAAAAATGTGTAGCTCTGGTTGTTTCAATCGGCGGAGGACTGTCGAGAGTACACAGCATGCATTGAGCATGCACTGTACTACGACAAAGAGTTGATAGCGGTCATGGAGAAGATCAGTGAGAGTACAATGAGATAGGTAACCAAAGACGAAGGGAAAGGAATATATGATTATCAACATGGCTTTTTTTCAGATGCTTGTAGCATGAGCATGAGGCTGGCCACCTCTTGTCTTAGTTGTATGGCTAGTTGGAAACATGTATAATGGACTTGTATTTGACCACTACTAGACTTGTACACAAGGTTTGCTTTGGTGAATGATAACATATACTTTGGAGTTGTATTATTGGTCAAGTTGAAAATTGGATTTCTTTTGGTCAGCTTGTGAACTAGAAAGTGTACTAGTAATAGGGTACTAACAAGCTAGTACGAGTGTATTTCACTCATAGGATACTAACAGACTACTAATTAGACTACTCATAGGGTACTAACAGACTACTAATAGGGTACTAATATGCTATTACTAGTGTGCTTCACTCATTTGGTATTAACAGAGTACTAACAGAGTACTAATAGGGTACTAACAGGCTAGTACTCATTGGGTACTAACAGAGTACTAATAGACAAAACCTAGTAAAAATAGGCATTTTACTATTAGACTACTAATAGTCTATTCTTAGGGTAATAATAGGTGAATATTAGGATAATACTACTGCTAGACTACTGATAGGGTGCTAACAGATTACTATTAAGGGACCTACTACTAATAGGGTAGTACTAGTAGGATACTACTAGTCTATTACAGAAGGTCAGTATTAGGGTCGGATAGACATATACTACTAATAGACTACTATAAGGGTCTAATAGAATACTGTAAGTAAACAAATTAGACTAGTAAAGTGATTTTTATTAGATGACATAATGTATGTAATGCACCACAGTAATAGTAGAGTACACTCATGAACTATTCATGAGTGTACGTGTGTGTGGTGGAGAGACCCGCAGTTGCATACGAGACATTAGAAAAGAGAAGACATACAAGAAGAGAGCATAATAATCAAAATTGAAATATTGAATGTTTCTTAAACTTAATCAAAATATAGGTTTGTTACATGTCAAGTGGCATGTTATTGTATATTGATTCATACACTGCATTTGAAATCGAAAAAACTTTCCTTTCATCGTTGACTAATTCCATTTGAACCATTTGGAAACTTGATGGCATGTTATTGTATATTGATTCGTACACTGCATCTGAAATCGAAAAAAACTTTCCTTTCATCGTTGTGACTGGTTCCATATGAACCATTGGAAACTTGATGGTCCTGCCTGATAAGGTGCGAGTAAGTCAAAACTTCACGTTGGTCATCAAGAATGTTCCTCTCCTCATTCTTGGAGAACACCAAGATATCATTAAAGAACACACTTGTGAATTTATGATGCTCACGAAAAATGTGATCCATCATTCTGTTGAATGTCGTTGGGGCATTCATTAGATTGAACGGCATGACTAAGTACTCATAAAGTCCAAAAGCTATCCGAAATGCCATCTTATGAACATCCTACTGTACCACACACACCTAGTAATATGGCTCTTCAAATCAATGTGGCTACAACATGCTGATCCATCAAGCTTATCAAGAATGCCATCTATGTGCAGAATCAAAAAATGATTCTTGATGGTAAGCTTGTTTAATGTCCAATAGTCAACACACATACTATAAGACCCATCCTTCTTTTGTAGAAGGAGTATGGGGGAGAAAAATGTGTTTGAATTCATGGTGGCTCATATGATATAAGGATAGTCATGGTGTAAGAATGGAGAGCATCTAAGCAAGATGGTTAACACTAATCATAAAAAGATTAAGCTAATGACAACATAATGATGAGAATGAGAGAATGTACTTTCATTAGATGAGTACCTCATTATATAGGTTGAGTACAAGAGATTAAAGCTTTATTAGGCACAAGATTAGGTGTGGAATCATCACCTAATGTCTCTCCATGATTGTAGCACCAAAAAGTTAACTCCAAGACCTAAACATGGGGAGAGGCATCTCTAGCTACCCTTGATTCACGAGTTCTTTTCACCTATATTTGGTGATTCTCTTCCCCCCTTTATTGCTGGATAACTATGGTTTTCGACCTTTGAATAAAATTCCCTTAGCCCCATGATATTTTGGTGTTTATTTCAACACCCTCCATCAACAAAATATCCATGACTATAGATGAGGACAATGCTTGTCCTAGTTATAGCTTACAATGTTGATTAAGATGGCCATGCTAGTGCCTATAGGTCTTACCTCAGTTAGGCTTACAATGTTAGTTATGATGGTTGATGCTAGAGATCTAGTTATGTTTACATCATGTAGGATATAGAGTAGACTTCCAAGTGGGTTGGTTCTGTTAAGCTTTAGAAAGCCCACCAGCTGTCCTTGGTGTAGTTGGCCTTGGTAGGTGAGACCTCTTCTTCTTTCCCCTCAACTTCTTCATCATCTACTTCATCTCATGTGCAAGGTAGGCCTTTTGGGCCTTGTTTTTGTAAAAACAATCTTTTTCTTTGTGTTTGGATTTCCCACAGAAGTTACAAGACTTCCTTGAGAATCCTTTCTCACTTGAGCTCCCTTGGTGAAAGTCTTGAGTCCAGCTTGTAGAAAGGTCCCTCTTGGATGCCGTGCCACTGGTTGATTTTATTTTCTTCCTCTAAGAGTGATGTTTCTATCTCTACAAGATTTGGAGAAGCAATGTTGGTGAGGTTGGTTACTATGTTTCCATAGTCTTCTTGTGGAAGACTCTTTAAGAGCATTGCAATGCATACATCCTCATCCATATTGATGTTTATTCTAGCCAATTGAGTAAGCTCATCATGTAGTTTAGGTGTGTAGGCATAGAATCTCAAGAGTTTATTATTAATTCAAAATACTTGATGAGCAAGTTGATTTTAAAACTCTTAGCTTGCACGTGCCAAAGAGCTTTTCTAGCTCTTCCCAAGCTTGAAATGAAGTGTCCTTACCATCTAAGTGATGGATAAATTCATCATGCAATCCCAAGGCAATAATGGTTGGCGACGGCCTTCTCGTCTTTGGCAACCCAAAGTGCTTCAACATCCCTAGTGATAGGTTTCTTCTCCTTGCTATTTTCTACACTCCACAAGCCCTTCTTTATTTCATTAAAATGAATTTGATTTTAGTTTGCATGTGTGGAAGTTATCCCATCAAACTTGAAATCCACTAGTGTGCCCATGATTTGTGAATGAGATAGAGTGGTCTTACCATTTGATCTAGTAAACCAATGGCAATGTCTAGACCCTTTACAAATGGTTTTGATTAGTGCTAAATAAAGATTAATCAATGAATGCCAAACACACTCCCAAAAGCATAAAACAAAGAATAGACTAATTTGGAGTGGGTATTTGGAGCACCAAATCAAAGGGCTTTTGCAATGTGAGGTGATAGAGAGTTGTAACAGATCCCCAATGATATGAATGAACTCTCAGTGGTTCCAAAGGACTAAGATTAGTACCCAATAACCACGAATTTGCAATGTGAGGTGATAGAGAGTTGTAATAGATCCCCAATGGTATGAATGAACTCTCTATGGTTCTAAAGGATTGAGATTAGTACCCACTAATCACCAATTAGTGAGATTAATTCACTATTTTTTGGGGCAAAAAACAAAGCATGCTTGGAGAATGGATTTGAAGGAGCTACGCTTTGGATGAGGAATTGATATAAAGGAGCTATGCTTTGGATAAGCTCAAATTCTTTTAGGTATCTACTTGAGATTGAGCACCATAAACTTGAACTTTTACACATTAATCAAGTTTTAATCTCATATTTACTAGAACATCTTTCTCTAAGCTCATTAGGCTCAAAGCTCCGACTCAAAGAGCTATGTTGTCAAAATTGACTCCACCATCGTGTTTAGCACCATCAAAGACAGTGGAAGCTAAGAGTAATTAGATGATTTCAGCATGTGGAGCTTGGGAGCTTCAGATTTGTCAAAGAAAAAGGCACTATTTTGTAGGTCGAACATTTGGTGTGACGGCAACCTCCTTTGACGGGGCTTCTCGATTTGCTGAGAGCTTAGGGATTAAGCTACATGTCTGTGTAGAGAGTTTTTAAAAGAAAGCTTAGAGAAGTGAGAGCCAAGGCCTCCACTAACTGTAGGTATGGGAAGATATGAAAAAAAAGGTTAATATGAGATTAGAAAAGGATTATGGATAATGTATCATGTAAAGAGCTTAATATGAGTAGTTGATGATGATGAGGGAGTGGATCTGAGCTCCAATACCATTCTTGAATTCATGGTGGCTCATATGATATGAGGATAGTCATGGTGTAAGCATGGAGAGCATCTAAGCAAGGTGGCTAACACTAATCACAAAAAGATTATGCTAATGACAACATAATGATGAAAATGAGAGAGTGTACTTCCATTAGATGAATGCCTCATTATATACGTTGAGTACAAGAGATTAAAACTTGATTAGGTGTGGAATCATCACCGACGAGTATCTCTCCATGATTGTAGCACCAAAAAGTGAACTCTAAGCCTTGAATATGAGGAGAGCATCTCTAGCTATCCTTGATTCTCCATGAGTTCTTTTCACGTACATTGCCCCCTTTGTTGCTGGATAACTATGGTTTTTGACCTTTGAACCAAATGCCCTTAGCCCCATGATATTTTGGTGTTTAGTTCAACAAATTGGCAAGGTGCTTGGCTGAATCAAACCCTTCTCCAAAAGCTCATTTACCTGCTTCATTATCTCCTCTTGTTGTGTGGCACTCACATGGTAGGCAGGTCTATTAGGTGGAGAACTTCATAGAACCAAGTCAATGTGATGATCCTCATGCCTTTGAGGAGGGACCCCCCTAGGCAAAGTGTCAGCAAAGCAATCTTTAAATTCAGCAAGAAAATTCAGCCTCTTGAGTGAGAGTATCCACATGCACATCACTATGTTCAACATTGTCCGCGAAAAAAAGCAAGTACGCAGAAAGACCCTTTTTCATTGCGTTACTAGTCTATATATGAGATACAATGGGAATAGATTATCCCTCCTTGTCGGCATCAATAACATGCATGCAACCTTTACACATAAAATAGATTCTATTCATCTTGTAGTCCTTGTGGGGATCAAGATGGTGGTGCCATGGCTAGCCAAGCAACACATCACATCCATTCAATGGTGCAACCAAAAAGTTTTCATGGTCCAAATACCCTTGAATATGCACATGGAGCTTGCCTATGATAGGTGTAGCGTGCACCTCTTTGCCCACAAAAGTGGCTTTCAAGTGTCAATTTGGTGTGTTAAGTTCTCTACATCAATGCCCAAGGCGGTAGTTGTTTGCACGGAGATGAGGTTATCCATGGCATAGTCATCAGACATAAAGAGAGTGGGCTGATCCTTGATTTGCCAAAAGCCTTGCATACCACTCTCTCATTACCTTCATGATTAGTATTCCCTTGCACATCTGGAAGAACTACATGCACAATCACTTTAGGTTGCTTGTTGCTTTCATTTTTCTTCCGTTGAGGGAATTCTCTAGACATATGGTCTTTGCTCCCACATGCAAAGCACTTTCCTTCCTTCACATATTGATCCCTTTGCTCCAACGTGAGTCCAAACTTTTGCCTTTTGTTAGGATTGTCTTTGGTAGAGGTGTTCTCAAATTCTCCCTCTCGTTTGGCCACTTTTGACACCCATTTAGGTGGCTATCCACCTTTTTTCAAGTTTTGGGTGGCCCTCTCGTTGCCTTTGTTACCGCACCCATTCTTATATTGGATTGCTTAATCTTGTGTTCTAGTTACTCGGTGGCAAGAGCATAGGCTATTAGCTGTTGCAAAGTTTGATTTGGATGAAGTTCCAGCCCCGATTGATAGACAACATGTAAGTTCGACTTAAACTTTCTTTTCTTCTCTTGATCACTAATATATATAAAAGGTGATACCTTCAAGAGAATCTTCCAAAACTTTGACACATATGCTTGCACCGGTTCATGCTCCTTTTGATCTATGCTATCCCACTTCTTTACAATCTTCTTTACCGCATTAGGAGGGAAGAATTGAGTTAAAAATTGCTCTTTAAACGCATTCCAAGTAGTGATGGGATCTGAGGAAAATTTTTGGAGATCCATCAATGGGTTGTCGTGTCCTTCAAGAACATGCTCATTTGTTTTATCTTGGACTTCTTTGTAACGTCTTCATATCGCTAAAGGCAATGTCAAATTGTGCAATAAAAGCCAGTACCTTGCTTCCATCAAACTCACATGATATGTTTCAAATTTGATTAACTTGTGTTGCCGGCCTTGAATTCCTTGAGGTTCTTGGCATGGTGCCCTCATCTTTATGCTTTCTCTTTCCCTTTTTCAATGAGGCAGCCCTTGCTACAAGGGGCTCGTATGATGCAACTCGAGACACGAGGACATGTGCTCTCCAAGTTGGTGGGTTAGACAACACTAGCCTTCTTGCATGCATATAAACATCTCTCCCTATATCACCATGCTCTTTGGCATGAGTACTATGAGCTGAATTGTCATCACGTGCATCACCTGTATAGCTGGAAAATCTCAACCCATGTGTAGTTTCCCCACCACGAGATAATTCTATAGGCAATGTAGCATGTTTTGCATGAGATACATGCCCTACATGTGCATGACCACATGGCTATCCACTGTCTTTGGCATAGGCATGTCTCACATCCCTCGGTGAGAAGAAGCATGTCAAGACGTCATTGAAGGATCCTCTCTTTGAAGAAAAGACGATCTTGTGAGATTATATGAATATACTAAAACTTAGCTATATCTCTCTTCTCTCGATCTTCTGCTTGCGTTTTATATCAACATGTTCCAGCATGGTGTTTAAGGGTAAAAGAAGACTCTTAGAGCTTCCACATCATTAGGAACTCAATGGAGTCTTCTTGGGCCCTTTAATTTGGACGTTTAGTGAAATGCTAACCCATCTTTGACCAAGCCTAGAGGCCTAGTCCTAAAAGCATATATTTGATTTTTCACAAAAACAAAAAAAAATAAAAAAAAGGAGATATTCTTAGATCTGGCCACCTAGGTGACTTTAAAGCTTTGTAATGGGCTGTTATCATAGCCTTCTCTACCTTTTCGAACTCCAAACATTCCAAAAATTTGTCACTTTCTTCCCCCCTTTTTTGTGTGTGCACCAGATCTCTTTCTCTCTCTAAATCCTCTCTCTGAAACGCCCTGCACTCCTTCTCCATGGAAAAAAGCGTCTTTCTCTACTCCAAAAGCCATAGCTAGCAGATCTGTACTCCTAAATGAGCCTTCTCTTTCCAAACCCATAGTAGTAGCCATGGCTTGCACGGAAGAAGCTTACCATGAGCATTCTCTCTACAATACTTGGTCCTCTCTCCATAGCTAGTAGGTCTGTACTCCTAAATGAGCCTTCTCTCTCCAAACCCACAGTAGTAGCCATGGCTTGCAAGGAAGAAGCTTACCAGGAGCATTCTCTCTACAATACTTGGTTCTCTCTCCAAACCCACAGTAGTAGCCATGACTTGCACAGAAGAACCTTTTCATGATGTATTCTCTCTCTATATTGCTTAGCAGCCATAGCTTGCACTAAAGAAGCTTCCCATGATGCATTGTCTCCTTTGCATTTTCGTCTCACCATTGCCAACCCTCTCTATGTTTCTTTGGCTCCCTTTCTGGCTTCTTTCTCTATCCACAATGCAGCTCTAGAGAAGCAACCCTCATCTCCATTCTTCCCATTATTTTTTGATACCATATCCTGCTCCTTCCACTCCTATTCAACCCAAGCTTACAAGCCTACTTTCTTGTAGATGGCACTACAAGACATCACCAATAAGCCTTCTAAGATCCGCCTTCAGATTGATTTGGAGACAGAATACGTAACCCTACGCAGTAGGCATGTTGCACCCAATATTTCATACGATCAGCTTCGAATACAAGGAGCAAAGGCCATTGATCTTTGGATTGATGGAAATCTTTATCCACCAGATCCAATATCTGGTACCCCTCCACCATTCAAAAGCATTACAAGTTTTTTTAAGTTTGTTGGTGATGGTTTCAATGGGCTTCTTGGCTATTGTAGGAGATTACACATGTTGTGGCTAGATGAGGCAGCTGAAAAGAGGCAAACACAATTTGCCTTCGACCAGCTTCAAGCGGCATCGACTAAGCAGATCAATAGTTTGATGCAGAGGATTAAAGAGCTCTCAGAGGAGCTTGAGGTGCAGAAGAATAATCTAGCGAATCGTGTGCGCACAATAAATCAATTTACCGATAATTTGTTCGTCTTCAACACTCCACTCGCAATCTTCGGCGTCGTGTTCACCATTTCACTCACCTTCCCATTGGATATCACGCAAGGCAAAGAAAACGTAAAGCTGTTGGGTTACTTTCTAAGACAGCAGGCGCATGCAAGAGGCGTAAACAAACAACCAGGTAAAATTTTTTGTAGGAATTATAGCAACTTTGAGAAGCAATTAATGAATAAAGCATCTCTCATGGGTGACTCTTGCGATTGTAGGGCATGTGCAACAGCTATACTAGGATGTAACAACGCTGAGGACAATGTTAATGTCTCCCTTCTTCAGCATGTCCTTCAGGAGAAGGATATCATGGAAATGATAACAGGTTCTGGTAATGATAAGCTGCGGGAGACCCTTCGTCAACATTTCTTGAAGGAAATCAAAGAAATTGTCACACCCAAAGAGATGCTTGATATATGTGACTCAGCAGGTATTAGCCAGAAAGGTTACAGAGCAATGTACAGGTCAATCACTTTAGGGTTGCGAGCAAAGGGAGTTACGCAATCCTTGCTTCCAACACTTTATAGCTTACAGATGGCAAAGAAGTGTGCTAATGGTGATATTGCATCCATGTTTAATGGTGGGTACAAGTGGGTTGAGGATATTATGCCAATGCCAACAATCAAACCCTTTGAATACAATGCATATAACAATGTCTACATTGACATGGAAGTGCTACAAAAAGCAATGATTCAGTACTATGGCCTCACACTTGAAGAGACAGGTGGAAATGCCGTGTTTGTCTTGAAGCTGGATGAATGTCAAGTGGTTAAAGGTCAAAGACTGGAGCGTGTTAGTTTAACCTTGATGAGCCGAGCACTTAGAGGAAAGCCTTTAGAGACCCAAGAGTTGGATGCAACTGAAGACAGCAACAATAGGGGTCAAGGGCATAAGCAAGAATACTACGGCATTCAATCAGAGAAGAACATCTGGTGGCAAGCAGCATGGGTCCTCCCAAAAGAGAACCATGATACCTTGAGGTGGTATTTTGAACGGTCTGGCATTCAACATGTCGTCTCTTGTCAGGTCAATGGTCAAAAGCTTGATGTTCCCGGAATAGGCTGCTTTAACATTGAATAGGTGGCACTTGGGTGGCGATCTAAAAACCTTAAAGTGTATGTTGGGTTGTAAAACAGGTGCGAATACTATATTCTCATGTGTTTACTGTTGTCATTCCAAGACAGCAGTAGACTCAAGAGTAAAAGGAAAACAACCTAGCAAAGGCAAAAGTCAAAAACAGGTGGGTGCAAAAAAAGCAAACGTTTTTGGTGCTGAACAGAGGAAAGGATCAAAGGTATGGCATAATGGCATATTAAGTTGTGACCAGAGCAAGCCACCTAGTCGTGAGACCAGGAGGACCATGCTTGGAACCCAATCTTGGACATTCCACTATGTCAAGTGCATGTGTGCACATTACATGCAAGACTCAGGATTTTGGATAAGCTATTGATGCTCCACATAAACTATGTCTGGAACATGGAGCCCGAAGATCGACGAGAAGAGTCAATACGTGCACTAGAGGGTGTACTTTCCTCTATGGGATTACATGCTGGAGCAGTGGTCTTGACAAAGGATAGAAAATCAAACCCTACACAAGACAACCCTAATAAAATTTGCATGGGTGGATCAAAGGCAAGACACTTGCTATCAAACCACTTGGGTTCTCATAGCCACACTGACTTTGAAATTTGGAAGAAGATATGTGATGTTACAACATATCGAGGAAATGATGCCAGGCTTGGCCTAAAACGTGCACATGTATGGGAGGTGTGTAATAAAATGGTTGATCTTCTAGAGCGACCTCACTTGGATAACCATGGTATTGAGGCACTTAAACAAGCCACTTGTAGATTTACAGAGAAGAAATGGTCGAGGCATGGGGAGAAACACACATTACTCACTACATGGTAATGTTATATTTCTTGTGTCCTTGTAGTATGTTCTTCATACTGTTTGTTGACTTTTTGTAATTTTCTATGCAGCATATATTGTATGCACATGGGCCATACTTTCTCGATAGATATGGCTCTTTAGCACTTTGGAGCAATCAAGGCATGGAGAAATCACATTACCAAGCAAAGGCCGTGTATTTTAAGGGCACTCGCCATGGTGGTGGCAAAGTCAAGAGTAATGCGCTCCATGAAATGTTCAACTGGTTCTATCGCGTTCTGGTTGGCAAAAAAAGGCAGAAAAGTCGCGGTAATTTGTCTCTTAGGCGTCAAATAATGAAAACTCTTAATGCAAGAAGAACTGAAGGATACAACAGATCAAATGCTAGGGAGAGTATACGGCAGTGTGGGTGGCAAGCAAGCGTCGGTGTGGTTCCTCATGGGCTTAAACTCTCTGATTTAATCTTTTTGTGTTTTTAAATTTTCTAAAAGTTTTAAAAAATTATATTTATAGACATATTTAAGTCATTTTTCATTTATAGCCACCACATTTCAATTTCTTCTTTGTGCTCTACTCTCTCTTGCCCTCCCACTATCTCTTGCACTCGTACATACCTAGGCCATCCCAGAGGAACAGGAGCAAGACTTGCGGTTTTTCGATCAACTCGGCCCACTACCTGCTACAGCAAAAAGGACAAATCTACCTATAGTAACAGAGCAAGAGGCAAAGGAGATGAGAGAAGAAGAGTGCAGGAAGGAGACCGAAGAAGCGCAACGCAGGAAGGAAGCTGAAGAAGCAGAGCCTAGTAGAGAAGCAGAAGAAGAGCAGCGTCGAAAAGAAGCCGAGGAAGGTCAAGGGCAACCACCGGAGATTGTTATTGAGGCCGACACCCTAGAACAGCTAGAGGTTATCTTACAGAACAGGGAGGTCGAGCTCTTGTCCTATGGCATCACGAAAGATACCATTGACAAAGAGTTTGCTCTTGTGAGGGCGGCTTGGGAGACAGAAATGCAAAAGAGACAGTAGCCCAAAGAGGACGCAAGGAGGGCAAGCCAAGCACAGCCACAAGCAGCCACAACATCCAGACGTCCAGTCAAGAAGTGTGGCAAAAGAATGGAGGGCAAGTTTCGGGACCAGCAAGAAGAGGAAGAGCGTGCACAAAAGAAAAAGAAGTTCAGGTCTGAACGACCACCGTGTGAGAATCAAAGACCACCACCGCCTCCACCAGTTACAAAGAAGAAGAGAAAATGGAGGCCAGGGACAGTCGCGCTACGAGAGATTAGGAAATATCAGAAAAGCACAGATCTTCTCATCCCCAAGGCACCATTCTCTCGATTGGTGAGAGAAACAATGGAAAAATTTACTGACAGGGTTGACCGCATACAGAGCACAGCTCTTGAAGCTCTTCAAGAAGCTACTGAAGATATTGTAGTTTCTGTTTTTGAAGACTCAGTGCTGGCTATGGTACATGCCAAGAGAGTTACTTTGAAGCCTGTAGATATGTCCCTAGCCCTACGTCTACGTTTAGAGCGTAGCCTTCTACCTCAATAGGCTAACCCACTTTGTAATTCTCCCTACAAAATTTTGTAATGTTCCCAAATTCCTTTGTAGCATTTTCACACATTAATGAAAGCTTTTTGAGTTTTGTTACATTCTTTGTTGAGTCCAATTTTTTTTGTATGCTCAGTGCCAATGAACGTTTCATTAAAAAAATATAAAAGCACTATACACACAGGAAAAAACACACACAAACACACACACACACACACACACACACACACACATATATACACACACATACATATATACACACATATATATATACATATACAAATATATATACATATACATATATATATATATATATGTACACACACACACACACACACACACACACACATATATATATATTTATATATACAAAAAAGGTAGAGCCTATAAAGTCACCTAGAGACCCTTATAGAGGGCCTTATGAGCCTCAAGACCAAAAAAAAAAATGCCATGTGCGCTACGGCGCGTTAATCGCTAGTTTGACCAGGTCAAAATGTCGATTTCCGCGCCGTAGCGCACATGGCATTTATTTATTTATTTTTGGATATTTTTTGTTTGGTGAGGCTCATAAGGCCCTTTAGGTGCCCTAACAGCCCCAAAATCTTATATATTTATATAAGATATTATATATATTTATATATATCTTATAATAGTCCCAAAATCTTATAATATCTTATGTCTTTTATATATATATATATATATATATATATATATATATATATAATATATATATATATCTTTCAATAGCCCCAAAATCTTATATATATATATAGGTACACACACACACACATACACACACATATATATATGTATATATATACATATATGTACATATATATACATATATGTGAGTGTGTATACATCTATAAATACAACATTTTTTTGTACCGCTCTAACCCAATCTCGATTACTTTTTTTAATCACAATCACATTTAAAATGAATCCTAAACAATATTTTCTATGAACACATGAACAAAATCTTAAAATTGCGAGGCTTGAAATGGTATATCACAAGTACGCCAGGAAAAATCACAACAAAATTTTTTTATTAAACTTGGAAGAGAAGTTTTCATTACATCTTTTTAATAAGCTCTTGGATCAGGAGAGAGAGTTCTAGAGGCTAGTTTCTGGCCTAAGCTTTGGAATATATCACTCGGCTCATTGATTCCTTGAGCCTGAGAAAGGGCACAATGGCCTAAAACTGAGCCGGGATGCTTGCCCGTAAAGCAATACAAGGCAGCTTCCCTAGCTACCAAAATACATTTATTTATGTTCGAGGCTAAGAGGTTCTCCGACAAGACTGCACTAAGTGCCTTACATTTTAGGAGCTCGGCATAGGCGATCTCTGAATAGTCTAAATGAAAAACCCACACTATGTCGACTTTGAGGGCAGGTATGTAGTGCCAAAGAGATGCATCTCGACCCTCTGACTTTGGCCGCGTTCCTCCTACGCGCATAGCAAACTTGTCCACTTCAAAAGCAGTCTGTCAACATGTCAATATAGAAGTTAGGAAGCGTGAAATGATACAACTAAAAATAATTTGCTTCACAACTAAGAAGTTAGGACATACCTCAGAGTTGCATCGTCACTTGCAACTAGTTGCTCATTTGTCAAGTTTATGCTTCCTTGGTCTTGAGCATCGCCAGCAACCAAGGGCATGTGTGGTTCAAAGGTAGCTACGCTCTCATAGAATTGCACATCTTGCTTTATTTCAACGAGCGCTTTGGCCACTATATCTTCCAAGGAACTGCTACCAATATCGTATGCAAGCGCTTTTGTGAGGTTGTCGTCTTCAAAAGAGATTTTCACTTTCCCTTTGTCTTGACCCGCAGCATTCACGGCAATAATAGACAGTGCCTCATCCTCGCGAAACCCGAGTGTCTTGGCAATGTCATCCAAAAACAAAAATTCTTTCCCATCAATAATGATTGGATGCAAAGCCATGATAACAAGGTCTAGGACCTCCTCAAGTACTTCATCCCCCTCTAGAACTAGGTCCGGAACCTCCTCGGGGACATTCTCTTGTAGAGCCACCAATGCCATTGAGGCCTCCCATTGTTCTGTAACATTCTCTTCCTCAGCATGGGCCTCTTGGACCTGCTCCATTAGCTTTACTTTGCCCTTTTCTTTTTCCTTGCCACTTTCTTTCGCCACACCCTCTTGTAACAGAAGGACCAAAACCATGTCCCAGCTCAGGAAAGAAGTGCCGATGTTGCCCATTTGTAGATCCAAGAGTAAGTCTTCCTCCTCATTCCTGTAGTCCTTTTCTGTGAGGGATTTTAAAAACCTTGTTAGGCGAAATCTAAAATTCTTGTCTTCCCTGAATATGTACTTGATGAGGTCAACTAGAACCCATAGGCCCTCATCACCCTCAAACATGATGGAGTATGTGCTGATGTGTTCATCCATATACTGAATGACATCTGTAAAAGCATCCGCATGTAGATGCATTGTTGCACGCACATCAATTGCTCCCTCAAACATAGGGACGATCTCATCAACCCTATGAAGTAACTCAAGCTTTCCTAGCTGTGCAATAAGTACGTCAAGTACGTCAAGTACGTCAAGTAGAGGTGCCATGACTATGAGTGATTGCAAGAAATAGAGAGTGTGTGATACAGACAGGTGTGCAAAATTGAGAGCAAGTGTTAGGAGAGAACGATAATTGTCAATTGATGAAAATGAGTAAAGTATCGTTTATAAATGGGCGACCTTGTTATAAAAATTTTAAAAACTTTTAAAATTTTTAAGTACCAAAAATTTTTAAAAAAATGGTATGCGAAAGCAAGAACGTATCCTTCCATCGCAAGGTCATTTCTAATTTACTAGTGGCTCAAGCCACAGATGCTTGTGTGACCAACCTTACACTATCACAAAAAAATAAAACTTGCACAAGACAATTGAAAAACCTTAATAAGACAGTGAGGCAAAAAAATTAAAATTGTATTTACTTCAATTCAAGATTACATATGGTTATTTGATAGCTACACAGCCAGGGAAAGTAATTTCTCTACAAAGAAAAGATCGTTCCTGCCTTTTGCGCACTACTCTACCATTGATTATCAAAGCAAAATCACCACTCAGTGAGAATCGAAGAACTAAGTAGTCACGTAAGTTGACAAGGGACCAGTCATCATTCACAGCAACATCTTCTACATCCCCACCTTGCATGGATATATGTAGCACACCCTGTTCTGTAGAGGTTGTGTCGGAGTCTAACGCCTCCCATTCTCCATTTGTAAGCTTCCATCGCCTGTAAGGATACGTAATGGACAACTGTTGCTTGGCAATATAGTAGCGCATCACAACCTTCTCAACTATTACTTCGCATCTGATGGTGTCTCCATTGTGTTGAACAACTTTTTTATCCCATGCAGGTGATAAGAAACAAGTCAGAGCTCTCTCCCCCTTTGCAATCCATAAAGTTGGGGTACGATGTGTGTCACTTGTAGGAATAGGTACACAAAGAGGTGTAGAGGTATGAAGCAGGTTATGGTTGCTTTGTGAGATCCATATGTGCACTTCATAGCATTTTGCACCTTGCTTTCGATCTGCAAACAAGCCATGGCCACTGAAGCATTGTCTGGAATTGGCCATTCAATAGATGTCAATAGATGTGAGAGTTGGCGTAGGTTTTGGAACTAATTTTCCAGTACCATTTGCTGTCATGGGAACCACATATGTATCCTCATAGAAGAAGATGTTTCATGCAAGAAGTTGTGCAGCTGGACACCCTCCAAAGATTAAACTACCAAGCTCCACATGGTATGCTTCAAAGGTTCCTGAAATTGCCTCCATAGGCTCCCACTCACTATAGTTTGAGGGAAAAATATCTACGCAGAGGAACCCAAGAACAATCAAAGCAGTGCTCAGTATACCATTATTAACACACAATTGATTTAAAAACAAGAATATGAAGTGGTGAAATAACTTACAATTTGCAGGAAATCGTTGACGTTGGTCATGGTCTGCTAGTTTCAGCTCTGTTGCCTTGTAAACATGTTGGACCTTGGCTAGCTTTTTTCCATCACGATCTTGTTTGAGCTCCAATATCCGCCCTTTCCAATGGTAACTTTGTATATCAACGTATCGCTTTGACACCTTGTGGGTTCCTCTTGTACTAGGCTGCATCGTAATCCAATTCCACTTCTCGTACTGTTTGATGTTCCAGTGTCCATCCTCATCTTGACCACTGCTACAAGAGAGAGATTGGATACTGATCGGAGGCCTTCGAGCTCTAGAAGAAGACATCAGATGTATATATTAGGGAGATTATAAACCTTGATGGCAAAGGAAAATAGAATGGTGAGAAAAAAACTTAGACTAGGGAGATGTACAAAAGAGAAGGAGTTGTAGAGCAAGTTCCAAGGGCTTGGAGATGTACAAAAGAGAAGGAGTTGTAGAGCAAGTTCCAAGGGCTTGGCTGTGCTATTACTGCACTTTGAAAGAGGATATTAAAGGGGGTGAGAGGAGACAATGAGTAAGATTATGAGAGCCAAAGCATTTGCAACTCAAGCTTCCATAGCTTGGCTCCACTGTTACACTCTGTAAAAGGAGGTTGGACAAGGTAGAAGGATGAAGTAAGGAAATGTAAGTGAGGATCAAACTTCCATAGCTTCTGAGAGGAGGTTGCAGATCAAGCTTCCATAGCTAAGCTCTGCTGTTACACTCTGTAAAAGGAGGTTAGACAAGGAAGAAGGATGAAGTAAGGAAATGTAAGTGAGGATCAAACTTCCATAGCTTCTGAGAGGAGGTTACAAATCAAGCTTCCATAGCTAAGCTCTGCTGTTACACTCTGTAAAAGGAGGTTGGACAAGGAAGAAGGATGAAAGAAGGAAATGTAAGTGAGGATCAAACTTCCATAGCTTCTGAGAGGAGGTTGCAGAGCAAGCTTCCATAGCTATAGATCTAGGTTTCTGAGTGAAGAGAGAGGTAGATCAAGAGGTAGATAGCTAAAAGAAGTAGTCTAGAGAGTGAAAAACGCCCTGCTATGAGAAAGGGGAAAGAGAGAGCGTTTTGGAGGGAACGTGGGAGAGAGGGATAGTGGAAAGTGAAGGGGAATGTGCATTGAATGCATGGGAACTCGTTTTTGGGCCTCTATCACTTTAGAGACCTTACTTAATGATGGTTGCAGGCTGCAGCTATCCTTTTCTATAAAAAATAGGAAAAAAATTCATATACGTATAAAATTTTTGAGTTTTAGTTGATTTTAAAAATTAAAAAAGAGCCTATTTAGCCTATTATTCTAAGTTTGACCACTACCTTCTAGGCTCTTACAAACCATTGGTTTCAGTCCACATGTAATCTCCCTATTTGTCTATTTCTTAATCACCTCCATTAGGTAATGGCAAATTAAAGGGCCCAAAAAGATTCCATTGAGTTCCTAATGGTGACATTGTCATCAGAGAATTAGGATCAACAAGGATAAACACTAATTCAGACCCAGATAAAGGTGCACAGTCCAAGGAGAGTAACACAAGACATGGAAGAAGTTCCCATGAGATTGGTTGGTGGTGTTCCACAAGAACCAAGGGAAATGGCGATCGTGTGAGTCAAGTACCACTTGGGGCATACCAAAAAAGGCTTTCAAGCAACGGTTCCAAGGGAGGATGATCCTCTAAGGGGTGGAGTAAGAGTGCATAAGTTGGAATCCCATCATCAAGTTCAGCAGAAGAGGATGCCATGTGCAAGACATGTGCATGCTCATTCCCAAGGCTGATCCTTGAAGGGCAACAGATAAAGAACAAGTTTTAGAACCAAACTCAGGAGCTTGGTGCTAGTATGGGTAGGGAAGACTTGTGGATGGACCAACAGGTGGCTGTCAGCCAACACATAAGTGGAGCATGCTTCTATTGGGTGCAATAGCAAGGGAGGTTTATAAGATCGGCCAATCCATAAGGGCTTCCAAGGCCTATATAAGGCACACTTTGCTCATTGTTTTGACATTCACTCCTTTAGGGAGTATAGCCAATAGACTAGGTGTTTTTCACCTTTTGAGGGCATTCACTCCTTTGGGGAGTAGAGTCAATAGACTAGGTATTTTCCACCTTTTGAGGGGTAGACAAAGGCTTGCCACGATGTACAACTTTTTGTACTATATGAATATACTGAAACTCAGCTCTCTCTCTCTCTCCATCTTCTGCTTGTGTTTTACATCAACATGTTCCAGGATTTTGTTTAGGGCTGAAAGAAGACTCCGAGAGCTTCCGCATGTGACATCAACTTTAGTGGCCTCAAGAAGCGTGTGAACCTACGAGTTGTCATGCAAAATCTTTAGCTCCTCTTCCTTTACCTGTAATTACTTCCTCACACAAGCAAGTTCAACCCTCAATGCATTGGGCTCCTCTTCTTGTACCTTCTCTTTGCCACAAGATGGTTGTCCCGCAAAAACCATATGAGACTCATGAGTGCTTGCAACATACCTACCATGAGATGTATCCGAAGCATGAGTAGCACAAGAGTACCCTCTAGAATTGGGCACTTTTTCATGTCTTGTTTGGTTGTCCATAATGTCGCGTGTGCTAATTATGCAGTGTCAAAGCCCACAAGATCGTTTCCCCACCAAGGAGAGGGAAACAACCGAGCTCTGATACCAATGTAATCCACCCTGCTTGGGTGTGAGCACATATTGGGCATTGTCTTGTAAATAACAATCACTTAAAACACTTAATTAAATGGAAATAGCACAAGATATAACAAAGCTCAAAATTAAAATTGCATAAGTACACCACACTGGACGAAAACCTAGACCGCCGACCCCTCAATACCAAGTATATTATTGGAGTATTTTATTTGTACAATGTTCCATGGGCTATCATAGCCAGATTTTACATAGACCGAGGAATGAATACAAACACCAAACTAAGTTGTTAGAGAAGAATTCTTCCATGAAGACTTTCAACAATTCCCCATCACTCATTGGAGAGATGGAAATGGGCTATTGGTGTTCTGGGTCCACATAGTCCACCGATGTGCCCGTACTAGCACCTGGCTTGCACTCTCACAATGCAGGAATGTTGAAAAACGGAGAACTGGCACTGGTGGACACTCCGGGTCGCAATTTCTTGATGATGTGGGGGCACGATGGAAGCAATCGGCTGGTCACATGCACCGCCCATAGGCTCAAAACAAGCGTAAAGCACCAAAACAATATTCAGCACCTGGATGATGGGCGGCCTGCAGCAAAACAGGATGACGAGGAGGGCCACGAAAAATTATCCAACAAGCGCTGATCAGCTATGTGCTCCCGCGATCGGGTATGCGTAGCTGTAGTGAGCAAAAATGATGAGAAGATTGGCGTGTAGGAGAGATGGCTAACTAGTAACAGGCGTTTTGGAGACCTAACCCTGTGAGGGGTCGGTGGCCAACTACCCACCACTGTGGAATGTCCACCTGGCCCCCCGCACTTAATAAATGAATGTGAACGTGCAAGAGTTTTTGAGTGCACTTACCACTTGTGCACATGCCACAAAACACTTCAGAATACAAGGCATCTCACGATTCACGGGTGGGCATCCCAAGCCCATGAACTGGACATTCATAGGCAAACACACGAAAACAATCCACACGAAAATAGTTTCAAACATGTGTGCGTGTGCACTTTGTTATGAGCAAATCTATCCGTTATGGACAAGTACATCACTGGCATTTTTCTGCACAAGTCTAGCACATCAGAAAGCATGGAACTAGGATCCCAATCACTCAGATGCAATATCTATTTTATGATGTGATGACAAATTCGTGGCATCTTAAGGTGACAAAGTAACATGTCATTGAGTCAAGTTTTTGATGTCTTTGGGGATAATTTCAATTACTTCCTAACAAAAGAAGTTTGTAGGGGTGGGGGAAGTAACCCAACGGTAGAGCTCTAGGCTATCATCCATGGGACACGAGATTGAATCTTGACTCGCCCCTCCCCTCAACCACAATGTAGGGTGGAATAATAGAGAGTGTGTTGTGGGTAAAATCATGGCAATATAAAAAGAAAACAAAAGAATCTTGTGGATGCTTCGATTCCATCAATAAGAAATTCTATGAAAAATGATTCCTCTCTAATGGTGATGTTAGGTTACGCGTAATACTTAGAAGTGTATGAAAAGAGTTCAAGACAAGGGCACTTAACTTATTATTGAAATATTTATTAAATTTTAATCTTGGTTATTAAAAATTAATTATTTTATCGTCGTAATCCAAGTATAGTAAGGTTTGTGCTTTTAAAAAAAAAGAGTATTCAAATCCATGACTACTACGTTGCTTGCAAAAACAATAATAATTTACTTTTATTCAACTTGTTTTCTTTTAAAAATCCTTTGAGTACTTTCAATATAACATTAATCTCCACCACTATGCATGTGGATGGCCCGATTATCCATGTAATGGCTCATTTTAGCACCAAAATGACACCAAATAGCAATCAATTAATATCCAATGGTATCAATATCACTCGCGGATATCCATGGTGGGCAAGGCCCGGAGTGTGGGACCCTGCCTCGCGCAAGAAGTGCTACTTCCGCTGCTAGCACCCCTGAAATTGTTGCGCGGTGGTGGGGACAGGGATCTTACAGTTGGTATCAGAGCTATTTGGCTAATGAGGATCAACCGAGAAGCCAAATATGTCAAAAATTTATCAAGAAGCACTAAAAGGGTGTAATTGTGTGATAAAATTCATACAATTTGATATCGTACCGGAAGCTCACAATTTAAATCGAACCAAGGCTGGTCAAGACCTCGACGACCTTGCTACGCGAGACGTCCTCCATTGACTCTCCGTCAGCTGTTGCAACTTTATCAGTTAGGTCTCCACGACCTTAATCACAAGACGGTCAAAATGCTTCCCTAGCATTCTTGACATAAAACAGTCATTTAAAAATAGGTCGTAAAAGCAGTTTCTATAACGAACTTCGTCTTTCTACATTGTTCCACATCAATCCACATTACTTAATCCACATCCATTTCATATGTATTCCCACTCTCATCTTGCTTGAGGCCTAGACATGATGGTATTTACCTTATAGTTCCAAGAACCATGACTACCCGTATATTTCGAGGGTATAACTGCAGCTAAGTTTACTAGCAGTATATACGAGTAAGCCTAAGACTTGAAATTATAAGCATTAATGCTATCTAGATGATAAATTCGAATGTGGTTGATATGATTTTTAAATTCTAGTTGAGAACTGATGAGTTGATTTGGATTCTGATTGAAAAATGATGATCCCTGAAATTTGGTTGAAATGTAATAAGCTAAGCGAAACGGCAATGAGGATGAATGGGACGAGTCCCTGTGATGCTGTCCTTAACTGGAATGACGTTAATGACTTCAGTCAATCACTATGAGATTAGTGGATTGTGCTGGCAGATTGCTACTGTTAACTTTTGTCCAGTGGATCAAGTTAAGGGATGACAAATTAAAAATCTGAAAAATTAAAATCCCCATGGAGGACTGTTCAGATGGGAAAAATTAGTCTGATGGACCATTATTGTGTTAAAGATATGAATGAGATATTTTGAATGAATTATAACTGATAATGCATTCTATATGAGTATCTTTATCCCTTGATTCTGTGGGGAGCTGACCTATTTAGAGAACCCCGGAATCAGTTGAATCAAAAATCGGATTGAATCATAAATAAAGAGACTTAACAAGAATTTTCGTATTGATAAGAACATGGATCGAGGTCGTCTTCGTGATAGAAATGTTAACCCCCAACTCGATGAAGAAGAGCTCGACCTGGATGTTCGTAAAACTCTTCATAGTTCACAGCTTGGACCTTTCAAGGGTGAAGGGAAAAACTTGGGTGAGGCTGTGGAGGAGAAGTGGATGGAATCAATGGAAGAATACTTCGATGTCACCGGGTACAATGAGAAGAGTAAAATGGCTCTTGCAAGGCTGAAGATAGTGGAGACAGCTAGAGTGGCATGGAGAAACCACTGTGAGACAAAACGTCTTGACCGAAATAACTAAACCTGGAATGATCTCAAAATTTACCTAAGGACGAGGTTCTGTCCTCCCAGCTTTTTAGAAACAAAGATGAACGAATTCTTAGAGTTAACCTAGGGGAGTAGAACTATTGAAGCATATCACCAAGCATTCGTCCTCCTCCTCAAATACTCGCCTCCATTGGATGAAGAACAGCTGATGGCCAGGTTTATTCGGGGACTGAACGAACCTTTGAACATCCTGGTGAAGAATGCCAAGCCAGTTTCCATGGTCGAAGCAGTTCGGATGGCGAAGGATTTCGCCAAAGGCTTTGATGTCAAAGTCTCGCCAAAGCCAGCACCATCATCTTTCAAAAGGTTTTTATTCCCAGAAGATGATTCCAACCTTACTCCGCCTAAGAGACATCAGGGTCAACAAACCCAAGATATGGGAAGTTCCAGAATGAAAGAAATGTCCTTTTCCCGAAACTCAATTCCCTGGATTTCAACTTCAGAAGTTCCACCCTTGAACAAGAGAGTGAAATGCTATAACTGTCAAGGATTTGGACATCGCAGTATGGATTGCCCAACTCCTTTTGGATCAAGGTTTTCAGGACAAGGAAATTAGGGATCAAGATTCTAGACTCCAGTCCCTTCCTTCCACAGTAATCAGGGTTCTATCCGCCAAAATTAGTGAAATCCCAGAGGTAGATCCTCTATCCAACTTGCAGTTTCAATCCAAAGTAATGCAAGAACTCCACCTCAGAATAGGGAAGTCAAAGAGAGTTGTTCCCAAATCGGACGTCCACTTCCAAAGCAGTAATGCTGGAAAATATTGAAGAAGAAGAAGACGAAGATGAAAGAGATCATACTCCACCTGCGAGATGAGGACATCTCGCGTTTTTTAAGTGGGGTAGAATGTAAGATTCCTCCCCCACTCCCTCATGATGTCCAAATTCTCCCCCTGTAGTCAAATCCTTTTTCAGAAATATAAAAGATCTTGTTTCTACCCGTTTTAGCCTAGAGAGAGAAAATATTCTAGAGAGAGGTTATTCAGATTTTGGATATTTTTGGATGGAAAAATATCTCTTCATATTTAAATAATTTTTCCCAAAACAGAAGTTCAAAAAGATTTTCAGAAGGTGCATTCGAAATAAATTATAATCTATTCAAGAGACCTTATTCTAGGGATCAAGATTTTTTTAAAATTTTAAATTAAGGTTCCTATGGGCCAATAAGATTCATCCAAATGTAGGGAGGAGATAAATAGAAGAATAAAAAGAAAATCTCCCAAAAATGAGTAAAAACTCACATAAGATGAAGAGTTGACTAAGGACAAGGTTAATAGTTAAAAAAGAGAGATATTTAGAAGAAATGATGCATTTTTGACACCTCAATATGGGAGAATTTCCCTCATGAAGGAGGCGCCTATTTCACGTGTGGGAGAGTTTTAAACTCCCAAATAATGAGATATTTTTATCTCTCCTCTCTCCTGTTTTAACTAGATCCAAAAAGTGGACTAAACTGACCAAAAAATGGTCAAAAATTGACCAAACTGAACTGGAAAATTCTAGAATCAGTTGGCTTGGTTAGAAGCTCACTTTTTCCTATAAATAGAATCCTTCCCCTTTGTTGAAGCTTAATAGTGTTTTTGCACTGTTACCCTGCTTCTCCCAAGAGCCAAAAACTATGAATTTACTCATAATTCATTAGTTTTTGACCTTCTCTCTTCTAAAGATTGGTGCCCACTCTTGTTTCAAACAAGAGTAGATCCCTCAAACCATCAAGCCAAAGGAAGGCTCTCTATTTCCTTTGTAAGTTGGAGATTCTTCTCTTTTCTATTCCATTTTATGGTTTTTATGATTTTTGTCTTCTCTAAAATGAATATGATGTTATGCCTCATTGAAAAAAGGCATTCCCCTCTCTTCTTTAGTAAATCCAACCATTCTTTATCCTAGATGAATGATTAATGGATAAAATCAAGTTTTTCATAATGTTTCTCTTAAATAAGTAGAAAATGTTTACATTAGAATGATTTAAATACTCTTGGTGAAATTCTAATTAATTTTAGAGAGTTAAAAATTAAAAAATGGTCAGCCATACAAAGGAGGTTATGGCAAAATTTTTTAAAATTATGTAAAATAAGTTTTACTTTTTTTATTCAAAAAGAGTAATTTCCATCATATATGTATTCTTAAAGTGTTATTTTTCATCCTAGGTATAGAAAAATGCATACTAAAAATATTTTATTAAAAAAGTATTACTTTCTTTAGAATTAAATTCTATGCATAGAAGGAAGCATATTGAAATTGTTATTTTGATTATAAAAGTGTTATTTTTATCATAAATGATTTTTATGCATAAATGGATGCATAAAAGAAATTCTTTTATATTAAAAGAGTGATTTTCATTATAAATGATTTGTATGCATAAACATATGCATAAAAGATTTTTTTTATATTAAAAGAGTGATTTTTATCATAAATGATTTGTATACATAAACATATGCATAAAAGATATTTTTATATTAAAAGTGTTATTTTCATCATAAATGATTTTTATGCATAAATGGATGCATAAAAGAAATTCTTTTATATTAAAAGAGTGATTTTCATAATGATTTGTATGCATAAACATATACATAAAAGAGATTTTTTATATTAAAAGTGTTATTTTCATCATAAATGATTTTTATGCATAAAAGAAATTCTTTTATTTTAAAAGAGTGATTTTCATTATAAATGATTTGTATGCATAAAAGATTTTTTTATATTAAAAGTGTGATTTTCATCATAAATGTATTTTATGCATAAATTAGATGCATAAGAGAAATTCTTTTATTCTAAAAGTGTAATTCCTACTAAGTTGGATTTATGCATGGAAAGATGCATAAAGAATTTAATTTAATCCAAAAAGTGTTATTCTCATTAATTTTGATTTTATGCATAAATAAATGCATAAAGAATTTTATTTTTATTCCAAAAGAGTTATTCTTATCAATTTTGATTTTATGCATAAATAGATGCATAAAGAATTTTATTTTTAATTCAAAAGAGTTATTTTTATCAATTTTGATTTTATGCATAGAAAGATGCATAAAGAATTTTATTTTTAATTCAAAAGAGTTATTTTCATCAATTTTAATTTGATGCATAAAATAGATGCATAAAAGATTTATTTTCATCAATTTTGATTTATGCATAAATAGATGCATAAAAGATTTATTTTTATTTTGAAAGTGTTATTCTCATTAAAATAGAATTTATGCTTAGTAAAATGCATAAAAGATTTATTTTTATTTTGAAAGTATTATTTTCATTGAAATTGAGTTTATGCATAAATAGATGCATAAAAGATTTATTTTTATTTGAAAGTATTATTTTCATTGAAATTGAATTTATGCATATATAGATGCATAAAAGATTTATTTTTATTCGAAAGTATTATTTTCATTGAAATTGAATTTATGCATATATAGATGCATAAAAGATTTATTTTTATTTTTTTGAAAGTATTATTCTCATTAAAATGGAATTTATGCATAGTAAAATGCATAAAAGGTTTTTTTTTAATTCAAAAGTGTTATTTTCCTTAAAATTGAATTTATGCTTAAATAGATGTATAAAGGAATTTTTATAAAAGTGTTATTCCTACAAAAGTTGTCTTTATGCCTAATTAGATGCGTAAAGAATCTTTATATTAAAAAAAAGAATTCTCTTACATTCTATAAATAGATGTGATGAGATGTGATAGGAATCTGATAGATGTAAATGGATGGATGGATGGAAGTGATATGAATCAGATAAATGTAAATGGATGGATGGATGGAAGTGATATAAATCAAATAAAAATGGATGAATGTGGATGTGGATGCATAAATGTGGATATGGATGTGGATGTATGAATGTGGAATGTGGATATGGATGTATGAATGTGGAATGTGGATATCCATGTATGAATGTGGAATGTGGATGTGGATGTATGAATGTGGAATGTGGATATCGATGTATGAATGTGGAATGTAGATGTGGATGTATGAATGTGAAATTTGGATATCGATGTATGAATGTGGGATGTGGATATGGATGTATGGATGTGGATGTGGATGTGGATGTGGATGTATGAATGTAGATGTGGATGTGGATGTATGGATGTGGATGTGGATGTGGATGTGGATGTGGATGTGGATGTGGATGTATGGATGTATGAATGTGGATGTGGATGTATGGATGTACATATGGAATGTGGATGTGGATGTATGAATGTGGATGTGGATATGGATGTGGATGTATGGATGAAGATATGGAACGTGGACGTGGATGTATGAATGAGGATGTGGATATGGATATATGAATGTGGATGTGGAAATGAATGTATGGATGTGGATATGGATGTATGAATGTATGGATGTGGATATGGATGTATGAATGTGGATGTGGAAATGGATGTATGGATGTGGATGTGGATGTGGAAATGAATGTATGGATGTGGATGTGGATATGGATGTATGAATGTGGATGTGGATGTATGAATGTGGATGTGGATATGGATATATGAATGTGGATGTGGAAATGGATGTATGGATGTGGATGTGGATGTGGAAATGAATGTATGGATGTGGATGTGGATATGGATGCATGAATGTGGATGTGGATGTATGGATGTGGATATGGATGTGCATGTATGAATGCGGATGTGAAAATGGATGTGTGGATGTGGATATACGAATGTAGATGTGTATGTGGAATAATGAATGTGAATGTGTATGTGAAATGATGAGACATCGATATGAGTGAATGGATGAGATGTGATGAACATGTGAATTGGGATGCGACTAAATGATATGTGATGTGAATGAATTTGATGTGATGAGATGGAAAATGATGTGATTGGATGAGAATGAGTACACATATGAATGGAATGTGGAATAAGTAATGTGGATTGATGAGGGATAATGTGGAAAGACGAGAGTTCATTATAGAAACTGTATTTGTGACCTGTTTGTAAATGACTGTTTTATGTCAAGAATGCTAGGGAAGCATTTTGACCATCTTGTGAGTGGTCGTAGACCTAACTGCAACAGCTGACGGAGAGTCAACGGAGGACATCTTGCGTAGCATGGTCGGTCGAGGTCTTGACCAGCCTCGGTTCGATTTAAATGGTGAGCTTTCGGTACGGTGGATGAGGGACCAAGGAAGCGGCCTATGAGTGAAGCGCTAGGTGACCTGCGAAGGATCCTAGAGGGTGCTGACCATACGGCGCTCGGGCTCTGGGTCGCCGAAGATACCCACCGTGCGTCGTGAAAGATATTGGAACAAGGAGTAAGAGTTGTTTTCTGAAACCGAGTATGGATCTGGTTGATTGACCTTGCTGGTCCTCAACTGATGAGTCCATAGCTCTCTTATATGGATCTGTTGGTTGATCTTGCTGATCTTCAACGAGGATTCCATCTTGATTTTTATAAGTGAATAATTGCCTGGTACTATGAGTCAGGAAAGGCCCCTGAGTGAACACAACTAGATTACTTGAGGGAGTTTAGTTTGAAGATCTATATAAAGTTTTTCAATTTGAGGAGTTCATTAATGTTTACACAAGGCTCCAGTGCGCCTAAGTGCAAATTTTCCATCTTCAACTCTAGTCGCTACATTTATGCCAACTGATAATGAATACAACACCATTGAAAAAATTCAAGCATAGGAAAAAAGATACTGACTTACATGCTCCAAATATTATATCTATCAAAACCATAATGTCCATCTATCCATGCCCATGGCAAACCTTGTAATCTATGATAAAATAATAGAGATTATGATAAACACATAGGATTAAGAAAAAAACAAGCAACCCTAAATAACAATTGATAATATATGATCATAATCCCAAACAGATTGTGATAAAATTTAAAAAAAATACAGTAAGGGTCCTTCAGACCCACACAAATTGTTGGGGCAAGAGAATGAAACATGTACATCACTCCACCTGCATGCATGCCATCAAGCACATGAATGTCAGATAGAGAGAGGGAGGGAGGGCTATGTCTTGCCAAAAATTTGAGATCCGATACAAACAAACACTCATAGCTAGATGCTTGCATGAGAACACCGCCAATTTGAGAACATCACCAAGCACATTACCAAATTGAGAACACCGTCGATTTGAGAACACCGTCGATTTGAGAACACAGCTAATTTGAGAACACCACTGAGCAACCATTAGTTTTTAGCAACTATAGTCATGTGTCCTAGAGTCAATTGGCTGATGTGGCAGTTAATTGCCATGTCACTTGTGCCACTTGGCATACAGACTTGGCATACAGACTACTGATAAGAATTCAACCTCTCTCTCTCTCTCTCTCTCTCTCTCTCTCTTAAACACACACACACACACCCATCACCTCTCCCTTTCTCTCTCTCTATCTCTCAAACACACAACACACACACACACACACACACACACACACACACACACACCTATGACGAAATGGCCATATTCGTATGCCACATCATATTATTGGCACGCTCGGCAATATGATGTGGCTGCACACATATGGTAGACGTGGCATACGAAAATATCATATCATCATGAGGGGGTGTGTGTGTGAGAGAGAGAGAGAGAGAGAGAGAGAGAGAGAAAGATAGAGAGAGAGATGAGGTGTGTGTGTGTGTGTGTGTGAGAGAGAGAGAGAGAGAGAGAGAGAGAGAGAGAGAGAGAGAGAGAGTGAGTGAGGTGTTTGTGTGTGTCACGTGTTTGAGAGATTGAGAGAGGGAGAGGTGTGTGTGTGTGTGTGTGTGTGTGAGAGAGAGAGAGAGAGAGCGAGAGAGAGAGAGAGAGTGAGTGAGGTGTTTGTGTGTGTCACGTGTTTGAGAGATTGAGAGAGGGAGAGGTGAGGGGTGTGTGTGTGTGTGTGTGTGTGTGTGTTTGAGAGATTGATAGAGAGAGAGAGAGAGAGAGAGAGAGAGAGGGGTGAGGTGAGGTGTGTGTGTGAGAGAGAGAGAGAGAGAGAGAGAGAGAGAGAGAGAGGTAAGGTGTGTGTGTGTGTGTGAGAGAGAGAGAGAGAGAGAGAGGTAAGGTGTGTGTGTGTGAGAGTGAGGTGTGTGTGTTTTGACAGTGAGGTGTGTGTGTGTTTGAGAGATTGAGAGAGAGGGTGAGGGGTGTGTGTGTGTGTTTGAGAGATTGATAGATAGGTGAGGGGTGTGTGTGTGAGAGAGAGAGAGAGAGAGGGAGGGAGAGAAAGAGGTGTGTGTATGTGTGTGTTTTAGAGAGAGAGGGAGAGAGAGACAGAGAGAGAGAGAGGGAGGGGTGTGTGTGTGTGTGTGAGAGAGAGAGAGAGAGAGAGGGATGAGAGAGAGAAAGAGATGTGAGGTGTGTGTGTTTGAGAGAGAGAGAGAGAGAGAGAGAGAGAGAGAGAGGTGAGAGAGAAAGAGATGTGAGGTGTTGTTTGAGAGAGAGAGGGAGAGAGGTAGAGAGAGAGAGAGAGAGAGAGAGAGAGAGAGAGAGGTGAGAGAGAGATAGAGAGATAGAGAGGGAGAGAGAGAGAGGGGTGAGGTGAGGTGTGTGTGTGTGTGTGTGTGTGTATTTGAGACAGAGAGAGAGAGGTGTGTGTATGTATGTATGAGTGAGAGAGGGGTGTGTTTGAGAAAGAGAAGTGAGGTGTATGTGTGTGTGTGTTTGAGAGAGAGAGAGAGAGAGAGAGAGAGAGAGAGAGAGAGAGGTGAGGTGTGTGTGTGTGTGTGTGTGTGTGTGTGTGTATTTGAGAGAGAGAGAGAGAGGTGTATGTATGAGTGAGAGAGGGGTGTGTTTGAGAAAGAGAGGTGAGGTGTATGTGTGTGTGTGTTTGAGAGAGAGAGAGAGAGAGAGGTGTGTGTGTGTGTGTGAGAGAGAGAGAGAGAGGGGGGAGAGGTAAGGTGTATGTGTGTGTGTGTGTTTGAGAGATTGAGAGAGAGAGAGAGAGTTGAGGTGTGTGTGTGTGTGTGTGTGTGTGAGAGAGAGAGAGAGAGAGAGAGAGAGAGAGAGAGACATCTTGACACCATTTCACTTATGGAGGCCAAGATTATTTTCCCCCACAATGAAATAGGTGAGATGAGGGTGCTTTGAGCGATGGAAAAGGCTTTGTAAACAAGGATTTTATTATTAAAAAATGTTTAAGGTTTAGAGGCGATCACAATCACATCAGATAAAGAGTCACGTGTTGCCCTTGTTCCACTATAAGATATAGAAGGTAAGGACCTCTATATCCTTGATGACCTAATCTCTCTTACATACATATGAGAACATGACCTTGGAGATAAAGAATTCATTAATGTGCTAGAAGAGCTCGGCCTGCTAGCTAAGAACAAGTGGTGAGTGAATTTAATGAAGCATTTGTATTAAGGCCATATATGCAAAGTGATTAAAAATTTATCTCTTGTGCAAGTTTCAAAGGTCAATAGCACACGCACGCCAAGGATCTTTTGTCCGACCTTTTGGCTATGATGACTTGCTACAAGAGGGATTAAAAGTATGACTTCTTCCAAGGAAGCCAATTTCCATGTCAAGGCAATGAAATTGATCATTGTTTTTTTTTCAAGATGTCTCTACTAAAGAACTAGCCTCATGCGTTGAACTCGTCAATAGAATGAGACATTTAGGGAATGGTGAGCTAAGGAGAGCTTGGATTCAATTTGACCACACTAAACACATCATGAATTGGGTAACAATGGTGTCACGTTTACGATCCAAGGTAGTGCTAGTAATAATGGCTTTCAGAAAAAAGTAGTTCTTTGTTATTGCTCTTTGAGTACACTAACTTTTATTTATAGCATGCAGGAGCTTCTAACTATGGCAGCTTGTGAGATGAAATAGGAGGGAGTGCTTAAATAATGTTCTGGTGACACATGGATTTAAAAAGGCAGACTTTTTTGGTTTCATGGGGCAGATGAAGCCCAAGCAAATTGGAACGCCATTAGAGAAGTCTACAATGAAGTATGAGAAATGAAAGGTCGAGAGTGCTCTTGTTTATTTCATTGGGCGCAAAGCATAAATATACATACCATAAAGTATGTTATGAAGGCTTTCCAAGGTGTATATAGAGCATGTGCAAGAAGTCGTAGACTGAGTCAGCTAAGAAGGTCGCACTAGCTTAAGGTTGACTTATCCAAAATGGTGGCATAGTGGAAATGTAAGAGATTCAAATATACCTGCCATGGACCTTTGGCTAAGTTGGTAGGTGCACATTGCACATTGGGGCAATGTAATGATTTCGGTATGTATAAGAGCCATTTTCTTAAAAATAAGTGTCTTTAATGATGTTTCTAATATTTCTCAAACTATTGAATAGTTGGATGAGTGGTGATCAATCATGTATGCCACAAACAAACTTGTTAGAGTCTAAATATGGAAGCTAGTTAGCTTGGGAGGCTTTCAAACAAAAAATAACACTCTACAATGCGTGTATCAGACATGGCTAGTGCTTTGCAGAGTGCAAAGAAAAATTCTTACATGATTGGCAAGCATATAGGAGCAGGTCCAAGTCTTGAAAAGTTCATTGAGAGGGAAAATGCACATACTCCAAGCCAAACGCAAGTTGTAAGGACAGTAAAGAGAACCATTGCAGGTACACCCATGTATAGGGCCCCAACTCCTTTGGTAGGTAATCAAGAATCAGCTCGCCAACATAAGAGACGACAATCAAATGTGATTGATGTGGATGATGATGCTAGTCACATAAACTTGAGTACAACGTGCATGTGAAAGATAGGAAATCTATTGGGTGTCCCACAAAAATGCATTTTATAGATAAAGATGTGGACATAAGATATGTATCAAGTGACAAAATCATAATGGAAGCACCCATATACAAGACATTTTGGGCAATTAGGAGAACTCCAATGGGTAGTTGAGTAAAGTGTTTGGGTTACATATGGAGTAGTAAGTGTCGTTGCATGATTATAGGATGTGCAAAAGGAATAAGTGGTCACATGATAATAGGTGGCATGATTATCGGATGTGCAAAAGTACTTGTACCATCCTTTTTTCACCAAGTTCCCATACTATTAGGAATACTAGTCAAATGATGTGGTTTTGTAATAATGACATCATGCATACATGGGTGGTGGATAAGAGCATTGGCCATTCCCCATAGTGTGCCTATTATATGGCTAGTGTGCCTAAAGGCACTACTCTGACTATTGAGGAGGTCAATGCATTCGTGCTTTTGCAAGTTATAACTTACTTATAGAGTAAGACATTGGATAGGGAGGAGTGATAAACTCCTATGAGCTCAAGTCAACCACAGATGCCTAGGGAAGAGACAAACACATTCAGAAATGATATGTCTCATGAGATGACCAAGATACAGAACATGCACATTTTAGAAGAAGCTGCAACAAAAAGGATCAAGAAAGCACTAGATATCGATGACAAGTTACACAAGTGCAAGTGTTTCAATCTTTGAAACATGAGGCTTCCACATTGAGACGTTTGGAGAAGGTTCTCATGTGAGAAGCTATGATGTGTACATTCATCATGCTCATGTCCAGATTTTTTGGGAAGGATCAAAGAGCAAAAACTCTACTTAGCATGCAAGCACTTGTATTTTATGTACATGAGAGTCATGAGACTGAGCCAAAATGAAAATATGTTTATCTACCAACCAATTTTGACAAAAAGAGAGGTAATTGAATGTCTGTGCAGAGAATGGACTTACCTTGAGTTGGTTTAGTGTTTGATAACTCATGTTCCGAATATAACTTCAAAGATGTATGGGATGTGCAAGAATGTTCTGGGTTATCATTTTATTGGAATACTTTTATTCTGCTTTTAATTGGGATGTAATGGTTCATGGAATTAGTGCAAGTGTTTTGGGTTGTCATTTTAATGCAATACTTTTATTCAGCTCTTGAGTGAAAAGAATAATAAACATACTCATGTGACGATGAGAGAGAGAGAGAGAGAGAGAGAGAGAGAGAGAAATCCTAGAGAGTATTGTATTGGTGAAATGCATTGTGTAATGGTTCATGGAATTAGTGTAAGATTGTTGTGGGCTATCGTTTTAATGGAATACTTTTATTCTACTTTAGAGTGAAAAGAATAATGAACATACTCATGTGACACGAGAGAGAGAGAGAGAGAGAGAGAGAGAGAGAGAGAAATGCTAGAGAGAGTGGGGAGAGAGAGATGCCTAGAGAGAGTGATAGATAGAGATGCTAGTAAGAGCATAAACTTAACAAGAGGTATATGTCACACACATGTAGCCAAAAAAATCCCCCCATTATTTTAAAACCGCTCGCCCGAAATTACTTCGCCAAAAAAATACCCCCGCACAAGAAACTAGTAGAACACAAGCAAGCAAGAGTAGAGAAGAGGGAGAGGTTATAGATATTCTATTACAAGGGAATGGATGTGCACTTCTTAATGTCAAAATGACTTATTTACAAATGGTTACACTTTTGTTGATCATAACTTAAAAATAGTCCCAGATGACTAGTTCTAGCCTTAAGCAAGTATATACACGAAGTTTGTAACTTCACTATTTAGAATTAAGAAAGTATATATACAAAGTTTGTGACTTACCTATTTGGCATTAAGAAAGTACATACATGAAGTTTCCCTATTTAATATTAAGCTCATTGCTTTTTGTATGGTTTAGTACTGTTTTACAAAATATTGTGCTATTTGATGTGGAATTATAGTGGTAAATCTTGTTAACCCCAAAATGGATTAATATTCTCCCCTTCCTAATGTTGATCACATCCTTGTGAGAAGAAGTTATTGATGCTTATGATGTTGCATAGGAATGTTCAATGATCATTGTTCCTCCTGAAAGAATAGGGTAGGTTAGTTAGTAAATGAGGTGGGGATTTCTATAAGGGATTACTTTTTTTTTCCCTCTTCATTGAGGCTCTACTGAGAGCCATCCAGAGCCACTAGAGTCACTATCCACATATGAATGACCCATTGACTCCCTATTGAAACATCAAGCTAAAACATCAAGCACAAAAGGTCGATCTACCTTTTCCATTTCTTTGCATGATACATATGTACCTACATCTATCCTCAACTTACCTACCTTTTCCATTTCTTTGCATGATACATATGTACCTACATCTATCCTCAACTTACCTGACCATGGACTAACACTAGAGCCACTATTAGAGGAATCTCCATGTCTATCTATCCTCAACCTACCTAACCATGGAATAACACTACATCTATCCTCAACCTACCTGACCATGGACTAACACTAGATCCACTATTAGAGGAATCTCTAGGTCCATTAAGCACCTATGATTACTGCTCTACATGTGGGGTAGCATCATTAATTCTTCAATATACATCTTCATTTGCCTTCACTAGTGCATATACCAGCTACTCATCTCATCAAATACAACATCTCTACTTACCCGTATCTTACGTGTGGTAGGATTATAACATCTATAAATTTTTTTTGCTTCAAAGCGTAACCAATGAAGATGCATTTTTTTGCCTTTGGATCCAACTTTGTTCTCACTTCATTGAAAACATGCACATACACAATACATCCAAACACTTTTAAGTGAAACACATCTGGTTTTATACCTGTAAACTTCTATTCAGGCATCATACAATGAACAACTATAGTGGGGGTCCTATTTATAGTGTAAACAACAGTTGTTGCCACTTAAACCCAAAAATAATTTGGCATATTCTTTTTAAACATCAACGCACGTGCCACTTCTGCAATGTGCCTATTTTTCCTCTTTGCAACACCATTCTGTTGCGGCGTGTACCTTCATATAAGTTAATATCTTAAGAAATCACTGAACTCATTGGAGAAATACTCTCCCCCACCATCTAATCTTAGGAATTTTATTTGCATGCCCTTTTTCTTCTCGACCAAGGCTTGGAAACTCTGAAAATGAGCAAATACCTCACTTTCTCCTTCATGAAATAAAACCATGAATGAATGTAATATAAGACCTGTAACCTGAAAATTTTGTTTCAGTATTGGTCGATGTCTATATATCCAAATCTAGGGCACCAGAATTCACATACTAAATATCTCCAGATCCTGACACATCTCCTATTGTGGAACTGAGATATGTTGTATCACAAATAGCTGCTCACGTATGTTATCACCACCCTGTTTACTTAATGATG
The DNA here is from genome assembly GCF_041138505.1 of Cibotium barometz. NCBI lineage: Eukaryota > Viridiplantae > Streptophyta > Polypodiopsida > Cyatheales > Cibotiaceae > Cibotium > Cibotium barometz. Next base: position 33,202,681 of record NC_141093.1, read on the forward strand.
TATAGTTGCCTTGCTGTAGCTTTTCACTTTTAATATCAATCTGCTTTTATAGAAATCCTTTGCCATGTGCCTTAGTTTGCCATAGTAATAACACTATCCTATTTGTACTTTGATTTTTTTACCAACTACCTCGGCCCTTCTAGCTCCCCCTGCCTCTAGAGTGGCCTCTTCCACTTGCTTGTACATTTGAATCTTGTTGTTGTTGTTGCCCCTGATTTTTGTTTGCAAAATAGCCTCCACCTCGGCTCTCGATGATGATCTCAATCTATCTCTACTTGTATCTGAGTAGAAGGCCTGCTCATTTGAATTTCCATAGAATGAACCTCCCGCAATATTCATCTCCTCACAGATGAGAAGAGCAATCAATTCCGGAAAATTTGAAAAGTCCTCTCAAGATCCAATGGAGGTTTAAAACTAGCTGTATAGGAGGATGCCTTAATCTAAAACAATGACTTCTCTGTCTGCTTATAGCTCTCACAACTACCGAAGACGTTGCTCCGAAATCAAAGAGGAAAATAGATGGAAATACCCTTATCCATGTACCGCTTTCTTGCTTGCCTTTGTTCTTGCCTCTTGCTTTCCTCCTTTAGCTCTCACACAAACCATAGCTTTGATACCATAAAAATAATGCAGGGGAGAGGGAAATCTTGAGTTTCTTTTTGCAAGAAAACACACACACACACACACTCACTCACAAAAGAGAGAGAACAAGACACGAAAGATAGAGATGGTTGGTTGAATTTTCTTTTATCTTCTTGTCTTCTCTATACAACCATATAAGAGTACATACTATAAGGGAAAGTACTCTCTAACTATAACAACATACAATGGCCAGTCCATTGTGTGAACCTAACTATATGAGTTGGTGCTATAACTATGCCATAACTCTAGTACTCCAAAGTGGTTGTCACATAACTTATAATCCAGTGGCGACATATCAACCATGACTGCTAGTGGCATAAGTGTAGAAACTATCACCCAAGTGGGTTATCAATGTCTGCAACACCAGTTGAACTCGATATCTCAACATTTATAGACTAGATGTGTAGTCAAAAAGGTCCTCTAAATGGTTTCAACAAACTTAAATTATGAAATGAATTATGATTCTTCGAGTGCGCTAGTAAGTCTAATCAATAGGTAAAGCCATTAAATCATTTGATAATCTTGAAAGGTCCATAGTACTTTGGCACCATCTTGATAATAGGACATTTCTCCACACTTTCTTTCCTTCTCTTCTCAATGCGTGATAAAACATAACCCTATTATGCATAATAGGACATAGTCCTCTTCTTTAAAAACCATTTTCCTTCTCTTCTTATTAGCTTGTGCAATGTTGAAGGCATCTCATGCATAATTTCACATAATTGCTTCTATTTTATGCAAAAGCCTTGGGATGGTACTAGCAAAGGTTACCCCCACAAATGATCTCAGATGATGCATGACTAGCAGTTGAATGAGGTGTGTTTCTATAAGCAAATTGTAAAAGATGTATATATTTATTCCAAGTTTTTTTCCAGAGAGTGGTTAAGTAGGCTTTGAGCATATCTAATGTAGTGCTATTAGTCACTTCAATCTTTCCATTGGATTTTAGATGTAAAACTAATGAAAAATGCAACTTAGAGCTCAGGATCTCAAATAAAGCTATTTGAAAATTACTACATAATTTTGAAACTTGGTTAAAATTTATGATTTTGGGTAAATCATGTTGACAAAGATCTAATTCATCTTCCATATGACTTCTTCTTCATGATCTTCTTGGGTTAACTATTTATCTATTTGGCCTTTTGTATGTTTGAGCCATTGGGAAAATGGAGGAAGAGATATATTTGAAGAGATTAAATCTCTTTCATGGAGTGTTTGGCTTTCAAGCAATTAAGAAAACCTCTACCCTCCATATTTCCGTCTTCTCTCCACTCTTTAGCAAGCCGGATTTTACCTGCTACCCCTTTTGCAAGATGGAGCACATTATACAACCTTGCAATAAAGAAATCAAGTGGGGCTCATATGTTCTTGCCCAAGATTATAGAGCACATTATACAACCTGACAGTAAAGAAATCAAGTAGGCTTCATATATTCTTGCCCAAGATTATAGTCTCCACTTAACAAGGACCAAAGGTTACCATCTTACAAGAATCAATGGAAATGATGACCCATGTTGCTAATAGAAATAGAAAATATTGACTTTTGTATATTACATACAACATCATACTTCACGAATGGGTGATTTTTTAAAGACTAGTTTTAGAACTATGTATGGGTGTTATGAGTTCTTGGTTTAACCATTTGGATTCACGAATGCACTCGCTACTTTCTAGCACATGATGTGAACAACATCTTTCATCCATATCTAGGAAAGTTTATGATACTTGTATATAGTAGGACCCTAAGCTAGGCTCTAGCTTGTCTCATTTTCCCAACTCTTTTTTATACTCTCGCAAGGTGAATGTCTTCTTGCATGCATATGCAATGTCAAAAGTAATAATTGGAAAAAAATGAGGGGCGACCTTTGACATCTGGTGCAACAAACGATGCCCTAATACCTCCTTTTTTTTTTGCCAACAAAGGTTATAAGCCTCTCATTTGCATACATGCTTCAAGCTCCAATGAGTCAAAGTAACTTTTTTTTTTTTGGGATCAATAATAATAATATCTATATAAACTTAGAAAATGTCCAAAAGAACTGCAATAAAACCAAGTAAAATCTAAACTACTAATCCAAAAATAAAAAAGCTCACACTTTTAACTAAGTACACACGGACTCCTTGGTGAGTGTCTATCAAAAAGCTCACGCCTTGGGTATGTGACATACAAATGATAAACAAGATGAGATGGTTTCTAATCCTAACTATGCAGGAGGGCACTCATAAAAGAGTCTTGGCTACTATAATCAATAGAGAGATAAACCCTACTGCAAATACCATGAGTGCGTAGAAATCAAGCCCAAGACTCAGATCCACAATAACTGAAGATACGAATGGATATTTCACTATATCCAGGCACATGGTATAGTGGCCATTAACGAGTTCCAGTTGGGGCAACAACAACTCGTCGATCTGTTGGCGAGTTGGATTCTTGGGGAATCCTTGTACGAAGGGTAAAATTCGGTCGATTCTCTCGAGGAAGTCGCTAAAGCAACCTCCGCACCTCGACCAATGAGTCATGGCGCTCGAAAGATCGGGTAGTGTATTCTGCGAGACAGAGAACCCACGCCACACTTTAATGTTTTGTTTGTTCATAGAGGTCCTTAAAATACTCTTTACATTTGTTGGTCTATTGAAGCAAATATGATATGCTTTGGAGCTCATTTTGATTATCATCTCATATATATAATATGATAGAGATTATGACATATATACCTTGGTGTTGGTTTTTTTTTTTGAAAGAGATTTAGGGTAGAGGGGGCCATATTCGTGACACATAAGAAATTCTCTCTGCAAGCCTTTAATGAAACACCAACATCATCATTTTCAAAAATTTCTGATGCACAGGAGTGATACTATTTCTAGCTTTAATTTGTAAAAACCGCAATTTGAACTATTAGTGGGCCTTTCCCATCCACACACCCACAAACAGGCAGTCCCCATGGCCCCTTGCAAGAGGACTCGAACCCAGCACCTCCATTAAAGGACTCCAAGCACGCAACTACGCAGATGTGGTCTGAAGCTGGCTGGATTTCTAAGAATGGGTACAGAACATTACATATAATGCTAGTTAAACTACCAGTAGTCTATGCAACTATGCCAAATTAAACAAACTGTTTATTGCAAAAACATGGAGAAGCAAGGGGCAAGCTACAGAATTACAAGGTTTTAACTTTGATTTGTCTAATTTTACAATTTATTTTATGATATTGTCTCTTAGCTCAAATTCATCTAACATCTTTCACACTGCAATTAGAGACCACCCAGTATGGCCGTTGTAGAATCTATGGCCATTAATGTCCCACCCTGTATGGTCTTTGTGGAATCAATGGCCATTAGTCATCTTCATCCTCACCGTCCTCCTTGACTCCCACCCAGTTTGTGAATGCAAACAAAAACTCTTTGAAGGTGATCAAGCCATTTCTATCCCAATCCATTTCCTCTGCATGTAATAACATTAACTACTTCATTAGTATTTTGGAGATAACAATAAAGACTACATAGCTCAAGCCTGGAAAGCAATGGCTCAGGAGGGGTAAACACAAACCAAATCTTTTGATGCCAATTTGATCATCGACCTTCTTCCCTGATGAAAACTCATTTGTAGCAGCTATAATCTCGGCTTTGCTCACATAACCATCTCCATTTTTGTCAAAAAAGAGGTACGCATCCACAATGGTGTCAAAAGTGGCTTCCAGCTCTGGCAACCCAATTCTGGATCTCTGATATGAAAACTTTGGTCAAGGAACAGATGAAATCTCTGATCTGTGTGTGGCACCCTTTTTTCAGTTGTGTGTGTGTGGTGGTGGTGCCGGGGTGTGTGTGTGTGTGTGTGTGTGTGTGTGGAAGAAAACAACATGTCATGAATGGATACTGAGGTCCCTTCATTAAGAGATTTTCCAAGCAGATAAACAAGCGCCAGCACAACAATGAACTCCTTGAAGTCCACTCCTTTGCTTGCATCCATATCGCTCTCTTGATGGAATGATTTGACTTCCTCATCTGAAAATGAGACTTTCAGCTGTCGGAAACACTCTTTCAGCTCATTTAAATCAATGGTTCCACTGCCATCCTTATCTGCACACAGAATAGAGACGCTATTGGTCCAAGCTTGCAATCAGGCACTGTAGTAGAACAAGCTGACATGTGCACAAGTGGTCCTGCAATTAGAATGTTCAATTTATTTTATTCTAGATTATGCAAGCTTTGCCTATAAAGGCTGCCTTGAACGTATTCATGGAGGCGCATTTAGAAAGGCCAAATCAGATTGCCATTTTTGCAAGATAATGTGTAGGCAAGCATGCATTGCCAATAAATTACCTTGCACAAATTTAGCTCTCAGACCGTGGTCAAATACCCCTTACATAGTAAACGAGAGCAACATTTGAAGGACATATGCTTGGAAAATTGGTTAAGCCTTGGAATATTGGTTAAGTGTGCTTGAAGAATGGGCATCCTAGTGTGCATGGGACACAACATCTTCCATTGGTGCATGCTATCCTAAACGACACTCATTCATCTAGTATTGGCCGGACTCCCTATGAGGCAGCCCGGCATTTGATCACCGTTTCTTGTCTCTTCTTATGAGAATGGTGTCGCCATCATTGGAGGCCAACAAAACCATGGAAACATTTTCAAAGATTATTGAGTCCATAAGGGAGGACCTATCCAAAGCACAAGAAGCTTAAACCAAGTCTAGAAGAGATGTCAACTACAAGAAGAAAGATTGGGTTTTTCTCTAAATCATGAAGCAACCATTGAAGCAAGTGGACAAGCGTTGTCCCAAGCTCTATTTCCGAAGCTTTGGCCCATTTCCCATTATGAAGAAGCTCAGTGATGTATCCATGAAGTTGAAGTAACCAAACAGTTGAACCATGCATGATGTCTTCCACGTCTCTGGCCGTTTTGTTCACCGTTTAATGACTGTTTTTTGCACTGTTTTTGACTGTTTGGAGAGCCGTTTGTTGGGCGTTTTTTTGGGGTTGTTCATTGCTTTAGCTTTTGCTTGCTTGCCTTGGCCCTTTGGTTCCCAACTTGCTTTTGCTTGAGCCTCTCTCTATTATCTATATAATACGCCCTCCCCCAACCCCATCCTCACAAGTGCTCATTGCTCAACCCTCCCCTCACAAGTGCTCATTGCTCAAGTCTATACTCTCCCTTGAGTCCCCTCTAGGCTCTCTCAAGCATCTCCCTCTTCCTCAACTTTCAAGCCTCTCCCTCTTGAGTCTTCCTCAAGCCTCCTCCTCTTCCTCAAGCCTCTCCCTCCCTCTCTCTTTCCTTCTCCCGAGACCCCTCTCTCCTCTTTCACCATGAGAGAAAAGCATGAAGCCTTTACTTTGCATGCCATTACCCATGAGAAGAACGAGGAGAAGTCGGGGGCATGGAAGTGGACTTCCAAGTATTGTGGCAACGCCTACACTAGTAGTGCCACTAGGCTTCTTGCACATCTCTCCAAGATGGGGGGCAAATTGCACCTTGCAAGATGATCCCTGGAGACATTTCCGATGGCATTGTGAAGAAGTACTCCTTGCTTGGCAAAGTAAGTGATAGTGGAAGAGTCTCCCCTACCGTTGCTGCCACTCAAGACGAAGTCATCCCACCGGCAAGGGATACATTCTCCGCATCCTTCTCCCTCTTCACCAACTCCAACCCCTCATCAAAGAGAACATTGGAGGCACCATTGGAGTAAATGTGGCCTCTCTCTCTTCGGTCCGAGCAAAGCAACAAGACGCAAATGTGGAGATTGCACGCACGGTCATTGAGGCAATCTCGCATTTCGTGTCCTTAAAACTCCTCAATGGCAAAGGATGGTGAGGGCCATTGCCAAAGGAGAACCATGCCATGGCCCTTGGCATGGTATCACCTACGACGACATGTGTACGAAGGCACTTGATGAAGAAAAGGAGAGAATCAACAAGACCCTCGAGCCCGTCCAAGCGGGATGAGCAAAGTATGGGTGTTCCATCCTCTCTGACGGATGGACCGATAGAAAGAAGAGGGGGCATCCTCAACATTCTAGTATCTTGCCCTCTTGGCACTTGCTTCTTGTGAGCCGTGGATGCCGGAAAGGCAAGGAAGAAAACCTAGGGCGATTTCATCTAACGCCACATTCGACAAGCCATATAATTTTAATTTTTGAGTTTGAAGCTTGAAAGTTTGGCCTTTGCCTTTTACTCAACTTTCAAGTCTCATTTATTTTTCTTTTTCATGCATCCATCATCCTTGTAGGTTGGCCCCGAAAATGTGATTCAAGTGGTTACGGACAATGCGTCTAATTGCCGCAAGATGGGCCGCTTGCTTGAAGCAGAGTTTAAGTCCATAGTATGGACTCCTTGTGTCTCTCACTGCCTTGACTTGCTTATGGAGGACATAGGCAAGTTAGAGTGGGTGCAGACTGTGGTGACACAAGCCACTCAAATTGTCACTTTTTTTAGCCAAAAAGTCAAGCCACTTGATCCAAAGTATATACTAACAAGATAAATAAGATTCAAGAATAATTCAATAACCACTTGGCACCAAGTTACTAAATTATGTGTAGATACTAGAATTCTGAACATTGTTTATTTTTATTGTGGATTAGGATTAGGATTGCTCTTCAGGTGCATGTGAAAGGAACTAGAATTCCTACTCACTTATATACATGAAGTTACGCAATCGGTTGAGCACGAGACAGTTAGAGCGGCTGATCTATTGCCACAATAACTTGCACATGGTGCGACGATATCAGCCAAGCTAGACAGGTATATTGTTATGTAACATGTTAGACTTACATAACTTTCAATGTTTTATTATTTAGCTCCTAATCAATTATAAAACTTGTAGACAAACGTCGATGAATTCAAGTTGACGGTGGATACTCTTAAAAGTGTCCACAAGGAGCGTAACGCAAAGGAGGAGACCATATCTACAAAGCTCTACAAAGAGCTAGAGGAGATTGATAGACTAGTCTTTTGCACTCGTCGTGGCCACTGAACTAGAGGTGGAGTACAGGTTCAGCCTATTCTTACTTTGGCTCCTGAGGCTCTGATCGCCCAGTTGCTACCTTTGTCAGACGTGGCTCCACAAGTCGGAGCTCTACCCCCGCAGTGGTTAGAGTTGAGGATGCATCCATTGCAGAGTCTTCTTCGACAGTTCATGGTGATATTAGGGAGGCCGAATATGATGATGAGGGCAACGTTCTTAGCGATGGGGATTTTGGTGGGAGCTCGGAGGTGTCCTCCTCTAGTGAGGATATTGAAGAGCCTAGCGACAGCTCTAACATAGATGATGACATAGACTTCTAGCCTTTATAGTCCTCTTTAGGCTTTTTGCATTTTGAACTCGCATTTTTGTACTTGCCCATGCGGCATGCCGACTTTTGCAGCTTTATATATATTCATGACTCTTTGACATGTCACATGTACATTTGTCTACTTTCACTTTCTATGCAACTTCCAAGTTGCAACATTCTAAATTTTTATGTTTTGGGTAAGTTATAAGTTGTAACTTCTCTAAGTTTTGCATCTATATTTATATTTTTAAGTATTTTTTAATGGGCCATATCTCCATTGTATTTTTATTTTCAAAATTTCGCGGTACGTTCCAAGACCGTATTTGAACGTACCGTATTGAATCGAACTTTTCGTACCTAACAACTTTTCGTCCATGTCTCATGGTTGAAGCCTTATGTTGCACCATCTTCCAGATGAGCAACAACCTAGAGTGGTCGACGAGACAAAAGTAATCGAGCCCGAAGATTCAAACAATTCTACACCAAGTAAGTTCAAGGACCAAGGCACTCACGAAGTGCTTTGGCTCGACGAGACCAACAGATATTGGCAGACTACTTGGATGCCATGCAACTCTTGCAAAGCTAAGCAAGAGGGAATGTCACATGCATCCATGCATTGAGGTGCTATGTGACACATTGGTCAATGCTACATTGTACAGCATTAGAACCCTTGTAGGAATTATTAATCGTATGCAGTGACCCATTGTGAGCCCTAGTTGAGGGACATGTCAGGCACAAGAGCTACGTAGGTCATTCCAAGCCTTAGGTGTCAGTGTTCGTCCCTAAACCCACTTGAAGAACAATCGTATATAGGTCATCCTAGCATTTACATGCATTTAGTAAGCATACAGAGCATGGGCATAAGCTAGCCTTATGGCCAGCCTGTGGGCCACCAAAAGGGGCCATCCATGGCCTTAGAGCCTAGTCGACCAATGACCTACTCCTGGCTTTGCCCTTCCGTGGCTGAGAATGAAGACATCAAATCATAGCCCTGTAATCGACTGTACACTCCTGGCTAGCACTTCGCCTACAAAGAAATGCTCTGTGAAGTCCAACACTGAGGAAAGCATAAGAATATGACGATTTGGCTACCCACGTATATATATGCACCAATGCTCCTAATCGGCCAGTTATAAGATTGTCAGCCTGTTTTTATTCTTCACGACTGCTTCATGTGAGCCCACAACTGCCCAAGTGCTGGCCAACTGCTTCTATGCCTGGCCGCCTTCACACATCTAGCCTTTCTACCACTTCTTGCCCTTTTTCTGCTGCCAAGAGGCTATTGCTTGCTGCCCATAGGCTATTCCTATCCTCTCATTGCCCTCCTGTGCAGCAAGTGCCCAACTCAGGAGAGAACCAGAGTTTCAAAGCAATATTCACACCCTAGAGCTGCCTATTGGACTGCTGACGCTTGGGTAAGGATCTTAATAGCAATGGGAAAGTCCAGGTGCATACATGTCTGACTAATTCAAACATTGTGGTATAAGTTACATAATCCAGGTGCTAATACGATGCCACATTGGTTAAAAATACCAGGTCACATTGAGCTTGGCCATAGGATAAGCCTTCTAAGTTACATAGAAAATTCACAACGCAGAGAAAGATGCGTGGAGAATCAACAGACATGCAAGGTGCAGACATACCAAACCTCCTGAAAGTGACTCTGACTTTCTCAAAAGTGGCATCGATCTTTGGAAACTTCATGATAATGCTGTCAAATGCTTTTATAGAGCTTTTCCCAGCCGCCGCTCGCTCTTTCATTGCATTAACCATTCTCAACTCGATTGTTGATGGGCCATTCAACTTCTTTTGCTTTCCAACTTTTGATCCCATTTCCTGCTCAACTTCGAAGTCCTTATGCAATTCCTGCACACAAAGAAACATCGATATGATTTTCTCGTGTATGGTGGAAGTCCAATGTTTTGAGGCCTGAGAAAACACAAAGGAAACTTGACCTTGGTTCAATTAGGAACAAAAGCCAGCACTGATGATGCCCGTGCAAAGTAGGACGCATTGCTTATAAGCTTGCAATAGGTTTGGGGCCTTACACAAGGAGCCAAAATCAATGAGACTTGTTACACAACCACCCACACTTATCAACCGAGGAGATCTGTTGAGGATGGTCCGACAACCTTGCCTATCCAAATCCAAGGGTAGGGAATATTGACTACCCAGCCTGAGAATTTGACTCTATGAGCCAAAAATTTCAGCACTTAGTCATCTCTTCAAACAGAAGCTCCTCTTGGCATGCCGCATCTGAGAATTCGAGCACGTCCTCCTCCCCCAGTCCCTATACCCACCAGAAAGATTACTCACTGGTTAATCACCTTCTATTAAGCTAACTTAGACTCAGTAGCTAACTTAGACTCACTGGTTCATCACCTTCTATTAAGCTAACTTAGACTCAGTAGCTCAATAGGCTAGGACATTCCACAGGAGATCCTTCTCAAAGGCCAGAACATAACATGGCAGATGACCACAAGTCTCCTTTATTTTGTAACTAGGGAAGAGACCACTGCATTTATCAACATTTCCCACCTTTTGCTCAGTCGATAGTCTACCCATTTGTGCTGCACCTGGTCCCCAAAGTCTAGAAGACACCCCATTGGTGCGTAGCTAGGTTATATATCCATATTAGCCATCTCAACATCTAGAATTGCCACGGTGTTGTGAGCAAAGGCCTACACAAACATCTGCATCTCCTACAAAGCTTTAAACTGAAGACTGGACCATCCTTCAAAGCAGTAAGACATGGTTGAAAAGAAATGCCAAACAACAATCATAGAATCGGGCAGCCTTGACATAATCAGCTTCTAACCTTGAATCCATACACTGTTGTATTCCTAGAATCAACCATGCCTCAGCTGGAGAGCTTTGATGGCTTTAGTGAACGAACTGCTATAGCATATTCCCACTCAATGAGATCATAGGCTTTCTCAAATTCCTAGTTCAGAGCATGCATACTTGCTGGTCTGTCTTGTTGGCATGCACCAATTGATGGTGCAATGCATTTTTAAATGCCGGTGGGCGCATGACCTTCCTCTAGTTCGGACCATATCTGATCGACAGAGTTCATGCTTTGAAGTTTCTTGGATTGATACTAAGCCCCTTTTGGTCAAGTCTCATTGGGCAAGCCACCTGACTTGTAATAATATCAGGGATGCACAGGGCTTTTACACGCTTGCCATGGAACAAGAAAAGACAGATCTTGCCCATCGGCAAGCTTGTACTGGGGCACTCTTGCCCATCCATCTTGCACATTGCATTCAAGTGTGTAAAGTCCCTCAGGATGGTTACATAGTGCACTCGAAAGAGCGGTGGTGGGCATACTTCATGGATGGAAAATATACACCAGCAATGAGCATGGACAATGGTGTGTACAGACCTTTCAACAGGCTCTCGTAGAGCCTCCGTTTTGTGCCCTTCCACCAGCAGGCAAATAAGTGATCATTTTAACAAACACGTGTGAGCATGCCAAAATGCATAGCTCAGTTGGTAAAACAGCTGCACTGGAACCTAAAAATCTTGGGTATTATTGACAATGTACCATGAGTGTTGCCTTTGAATGTATATGGGTATACACATGCACCATGATGTGTTGCCTTTGTATGTATATGTGTAAGCACATGCATTTCCACATGTGCAAATCATGCATCAATTATATGTGTATGTACGTGCAATTTATATGCGAAAAGCTAATATATGTGTATGTACGTGGAATTCATAATGCGAAAAGCAATATATGTGCGTATACACGTGTGATTCGCAATGCGAAAAGCATGTATAATGTGTATGTGCATGCGATTCGGAGTGTATGCACATACATTGGAAAGCATTCATGATGTATGGTGTACACATACTGTATATCCTGTGTATGGGTAATGCAGAAAGTATACATGTCTGTGCGAAATGTAGCAAAAGCCTGTAAAGTAGAAGTTTCCTAGTCTCTGCTACAGTTCAGGTAGACAGCACAAGATAAAAGCTCAAAGTACAGCAAGAGATTATTAATCAACCGTTAAATAACTTGCAGAAACCCTAAATAATCCGCCTCCAAACAAGGATGTTGTCACAATTAGAGAGAGAGAGAGAGCGCGTGTGTGTGTGTGTGAGTGAGTGAGAGAGAGAGAGAGCGTCGAACCTTTGGTGAAGCTTTTCGCGTTGTCTGGAGACAGGCGAAAGGTTTGATGGATTTAGAAACAATAGGTTGACGAGGAATCACGACCCCTCACAAAAATGAGTCATAAATATGGGCTCCACACCATAAATTAATGTTGCTTTTTTTTGGAATAGGGGCATACAACGAGTGAAAAAAATATTCAATTAATTAATTGAGGGAACTTAATTATATAATTTATTAAGGTTTGACTTTAGGATTAAACCTCACGTAATTAAATTTTTTAATTTTTTGATTACTGCATTTTTTTTTCCAACGGTTGCAACTGCTCAAATAGTTGCCCACAATAGAGGCGCGATCTTCCTCTGCATGCTCCTACCAAGCGAGCCGCGTAACGTCCCCCAAAGTTTCTGTGTTTTGAAATAGTTTCCTGTATGCGAGGTTTTCAACAACCTCATCGTTTGTATAGTAGGGTTTCAACAACCCCCTCCAATGAATAGTGATTTTGTCTGTTTACGATGAACTGTGTGACGAGCCTCGATAAGTTCAATCATTAAGTAAGCGTGAGCCTGACGAGCCGCATGGCTCCTCAAAACCCAACGTATATCGAGATGTAATTTTCGCTCCGCTACACGGGTGCCGCGGCTTCTTAACTGCGCCTGCCCGATGGTGAAAATTCTAACTCCATAGGAATTTTTTTTGGTATATTTAAAAAATATCTGTGGTGACAGAATTTTGATCAGCCTTGTCTCTGTGGAGCTATGATTTTTTTTTCATAGCGAGTAGAAATATATGACAAAAATGTGTGTGTATATAATATATATATATATAATTATATCAGCATGTACACCTGCTATTACGCTGTGGATTTTCATGGCTAAGATTGAAAAAACCCTTGGTTTGCCGTAAAGTTGACTAGTACTCAACCCGCACGTTGTTGCGACATGTAAAAGACATTAAGAAGCGAAACGCAGGAATGGAATACAAAGGGTCAATGGAAGGGATTTTTTCCTCTTATTTTTTGGAAATCGAGAATTTCTTTTTTGAATACAAAGGGTCAATCGGAATACAAGGGGTCAATCGGAATACAAAGGGTCAATCGGAATACAAGGGGTGAATCGGAATACAAAGGGTAATCGGAATACAAAGAATTGGAATACAAAGGGTCAATCGGAATACAAGGGGTGAATACAAAGCAATCGGAATACAAAGGGTCAATCGGAATACAAGGGGTGAATCGTAATACAAAGGGTCAATCGAATACAAAGGGTAATCGGAATACAAAGAATCAATCAGAATACAAAGGGTCAATGGAAGGGATTTTTCCTCTTATTTTTTAGAAATCCAGGATTTCTTTTCTCTCTCCTCTCCTTGTGCCTTGGTTGTCCATGGTTAATAGATAGATAGATGAATTAAATTCTGATTTTTTTGTTCTATTGATTTGTAGATTTTTTTTTAAAGGAATGCCTCGTTAGGACACACCATCTCCTTCTTTTGACTTTGTGGAAAAATTTGTTCTTTTTTCTAGCAATGGCAACGATGATTGCAATTGTGGATACTTAAACTCACTCAGGTATAAAGAAGGCCTTGCTTCATGTTACACATACTAGTTGCATGTTATAGGAGTTGGGGAAAATTAATAGCCAAGAGGAGTACGGGAAATTTTACTTTGTATCTATTTTTAATGATACGACAATGCAGAATACAGAGGCTAGATACAAAGTGACCCATAGCTCTTGTGTGGTTGCAAGTCAAGGGTATCCACTTTTGGGTCATGTTTGTGATTTTGGGACACAACATAATGTTGCATCATCTGTTCTTTATTGACATGGACAAATATAACGCATTACTAAACCTCGTTTGAGGTGTCTTGCCTTACCAACAAACCTTGATCAAGGTCGATGAAACGTGGTAATGATGACATAGCACCCCCAAGCCTCAAATGAGGTATATGTGCTAATTAGCGGTGGCATCATTGCCACATATGCATGCTAAGGGCACACCTGACCTAGCATGAAATACCTCAATGGAGGTGTGTATTGCAGCACACACATTACGCAAGCTACCTCAATTTAGGTCCAATAGTTACGCTTGGTGAACCATGCTCCAGTATTTGTCCATGGTTGAGGTTCAGTTTTATGCATGGTCTGATGGCCATAAACCTCGATTCAGGTTCAACATGTATACATGGCACACCATGCTATAATATTTGTGCATGGCCATGGTGGCCCATGATTTGAGTCGAGGTCCAAATGAAGTTTCATGCATGGCAAAGACCATACTCTAGGTCTTTTCTTGCACTATTTCAACCATGGACAAATTGAAAAGACCTGATCATTCGAGGTATATATTTTGTTTTTGACATTTTGGCCTCATTTCTTCACTTTTCCAAGAGAAAACACAACTTTTGAAGATCGATACTCTTTTGAATCATAATTTTTGAAAATAAATAAATTAGGATGCTACATATATATATATATATATGTATATATACATATACATGTATATATATATATATATATATATATATATATATATATATATATATATATATATATATGTATGTATGTATATGTATATATATGTATATGTATATGTATATATATATACATATATATATATATATATATATACATATACATATACATATATATACATATACATATATATATATATATATATATTCAGAAATGACAAAGAGAAAACAAGAATTGCATAGGCAGTGAAGCTTAAAGACATCTTCTTAATCAAAGAGGGAGGCAAAACTTACTTGTATTGAACTTGCACAGTCAACAGATTGAGTTTAGTAATGTGTAATCTCGTATTTTGTAATATGCAAGTGTTGTTGATTTTAGAGCTTTGTAATTTGCAGAATCCATTAATGGATGAATAAAAGTACATATACACTTTCTTGTAAACACACAATTAACATATGTATGTACATATACATCTTACTATATATAAAAGGAGAACGATTTCGCTCATGCCGCGTGTCCATTTCTTTTAGCTTCCTTGGGCCCTCACCTGCAATGCCATCCCCAGCTACGCCACCCTCTATATCTACGTAGAGCAATGTCGTCGTCTGCATGCATGCACTTCAGACTTGCAGATTTGCAAAGCCGCCCTCCCTTAGACTTGCAGATTTGCACAACCGCCATCCCTCAGACTTGCAATCTATCTACGCCCTTAAGTAGACAATTACATAGCCTAATTAATTCTTTAAGGTTAATATTATCTTCCACGATTTGGCCTTGATTTCTGGCATTTTGAATGTGCATTCTCAAACTTCATAGTTCTCAGATCTTGATACTAGGATGCTAACTTTTTGATTCCATGGGAATTTTAGCCATAAAAAATGAAACATTTCTATGGTTTTAGTTTTGAGGTTGTCTTTCATTGTTACGAGTTTTCTTTTTTTTTAAGGAGTGGGCACATAGACTTGCAAGAACCAACGGGAAATAGACTGACAGCTTGCATTAATATAAGCAATATTCTTCTTTGCTTATATATATGCACACATATATGTACGTTTGAGTGAATTCGGCTTTATAAAAATCCTTTGGGATGGCGACAACCACCGTTGTAAGGGCATGATGGTGAAGAAGGCGATGGCCAGTCTATCAACACTAATGATAGTTAGAGATTCTGTGTGTGTGGAGAGAGAGAGAGAGAGAGAGAGAGAGAGAGAGAGAGAGAGAGAGAGAGAGAGAGACATTATGGAAGTGGAGTTTATGGATGAAACATTATGGCTTGTGGGGCTATTTGCGTTTGTTATGGGACAATTTATTGTGTTTGTGTAACGCTAAGCCTGGCTTTGTGTTGGGCAATTTTAATGTATGTGAATTGCCGGAAGATGCTTCTACACCTCATTCTACTATGGATGGGCCCGAGAGGCTTAGGTGGAATGTGTTTTCCAATCAAGTTTTGAAACAAGATACGTGGCCATGGCTACGCCTGCATGAGAGAGGATTTACATATGCCTCTTAATAGTACGTGGGTAAAAGATCTCATTTGGACCGAATGTATATTTGCCAGTATGATTTGTTTCTATGAGAGATATTGTCCATGCAGGTGGAATACAATCATATTTTGTCACATCATTTCCCTTTGGTATTGGAGATGCATAGCCATTCTGTGGATGCTTATATGTCATTATTAGGAAAGGCTCCTCCTAAGGTTAACCAGACTTTCTTGGAGCATATTGTTTTCCATCAATTTATGTTGCAGGTGTTTCAAAACTTTCGAGGCCATGTAATCTCTGTTGGGGTGTCATCTTTTGGGAGTGTTGTATGTTCAATATTCAAAAGCTTGCTCCAATCATAATGGATTGTACCACTTTGAGCCCAACATGCATAGGCCAACCCTGAGATTTCCAATACACAAACTCATCATTTATCCTTGCATAAATCCTTGCCAACAAAGCGTGTGAATCAACATCAACTCTAATTGGATAACCAAAGTTGATGCATCCCCTTTGTATGACCTGCCCATTTTATCCTAAACCAAGAAAATCGCTCTCGGTTACAGCTTATCAGAGAAGATTTCTACATATTAATGTATAACCCTGAAGCAAGACCAAAAGTATCCTAAATAGCCATAGCCTTCTGAATGTTATCTCTTTGAGCCTTAAGGAACATGAAAGAATCATCTTCCAATGCTTGGCCAACCATCTGCTCTCCACTTGGAAGAGTAAGCCCTACAACTTTACCATCTTCCACTGGCTTATCCAGTCGAGATAAGATTGGATGTGTAATAATTGCAAACAAGAGAGGACTAAGTGGGCATCCTTGCCTGACCGATCTCGTCAAATAAATGGGCTCAATCACCCCACCATTAATCATAAGCCTAGCCATTGCATGTTGGCTAATAGTATAAATCAAAGAAGACATGTGAGGGCCAAATCCCATAGCCTACATAAGCTGTGAATGAAAAGACCAAAACTAACGTGATCATCATAAGCCTTTTCAATATCCAGTTGAATCATAACAACCTCTTGCCTCAAAGCCCTTGCATAATCAATTCCAATTTGTACATTCAGTATATTTATCAAAATATTCTAACCTTTAATAAATCCATATTTCCTTAGATGAATCAAAGTAGGAAGAAATCAGTGCAACCTGTTAGCCACCAAGACCTTTGCGAATATCTTATACATGGCTCCCATCAATGTGATTGGTCTCCATTGGCATAGATTGACTAGGGATGGAACTTTAGGCAATAAACGTACAAGCCCAATCTTCCAACTCGCAGGCATGATACCTGTATTCCACACCTCTTAAAAAATAGAAGCGAGAGGGACCTTCAACTCATCAACATACTTCGTGAAAAGCTCATTGGAGAGCCTATCCCATCCTAGACTTTTCTCTTTAGGCAAATGATTCAACACATCTTCCACCTCATCCGTAGAAATATATCTTTTCAATTTATTTACAAAAACGCTGATATGTGGTGATGACGAACCTTGAAGCGAAATAAAGACACTATAGCTGCAATGACATCAGGAGATATGATCTCCTACCGACCCAACAAATGGCGGTAAAAGTCCATACACGCATCTAGAACACAAGTAGGATCAATAATAAATACTCCTTGCCTATCTTGCATCCTGACAATATTCTCATGTGCATGCTTTTGCTACAAATGGGCAAAGAACGTATGTGACTTGTTAATTAGAATCCATTAGGGCATCCATTCGAGCCATAAGCTTATATCTCACATATTGATTCTCATGCAATGCTGAAACCTGATGGGACAACCAATCAATAGCTATCTCAATGTCAGGGCAAGAACTGTCCTCTTGAACCACCTGGTTCAAATCAACCAACAATGATTCTAGGTTTAGCAACTTCTCCCTAAAATATGATGCATTATGAATCAATCTTTTTTCTTGCATTTATTACCATGGACGCAAAGCTTTACATCAGATACGATAGCCAATTAGATTTATGCTATGGAAATGAGCAGGAAATAAGCCAAGGCAGATGTGGATTTCTTGGGAACATGTTACTACTTCGAAGAGGAGTGGAGGGGCAGCCCTATTAGATGTCAGACTATATATAGTCACTAGGAGATGGCCTTTATTGCAAGATATGTGTGTATCTCAAGAGCCATGGGTGGTAATGGCTAATTCCCTCATAGAGGAGGTCGCACTTGTGCATGGTAATACCAAGATTGATGGTACATGGTGGGATGTATTGAATAGTTCCCAACAAGTTCGAGTGGTGGCTTCATCTCTCCTTTCTCATCATTTGATGATCTCATGGAAGGAGGTGTTGGCACACACTAAA